>NC_135235.1:727053618-727359527 GCF_051348905.1 Ranitomeya variabilis | reverse complement strand
TCCCGCATGGTGTGCACTGCCCCGTGCGGGAAGTAAGCAGATCAATGCACTCCTATGTGAGCAGAATCGCTGCGATTCCGCAAATTTAATGAACATGCTGCATTTTTTTCTGGAATGCGATTCCGCTCAGGAAAAAAATGCAGCATGTGCACAAAAAATGCAGATTGCATTCTATTAAATAGGATGCTTAATGTTTTTAGCGTTTTTTTCGCGGTTTTATAGCGTTTTTATATCGAAAAAAACGCGAAAAAAACGCTAAAAATATGCTACGTGTGCACACAGCCTACCAAGAAGCGCTTTCTGGTTAAAACATTTCTCACATTCTGAACAGGAAAAAGGCTTCTCCCCTGTGTGATTGCTCTGATGTCTAACAAGAAGTGCTTTCTGGTTAAAACATTTCTCACATTCTGAACAGGAAAAAGGCTTCTCCCCTGTGTGATTGCTCTGATGTCTAACAAGACGCTCTTTGCGATTAAAACATTTCCCACATTCTGAACAGGAAAAAGGCTTCTCCTCCGTGTGACTGTTCTGATGTCTAATAAGATGCTTTTTCCGATTAAAGCATTTCTCACATTCTGAACAGGAAACAGGCTTCTCCATTGTGTGAGTTCTCTAGTGACTAACAAGATTTGCATTACAGTTAAAACATTTCCCACATTCTGAACAGGAAAAAGGCTTCTCCCCTGTGTGACTGCTCTGATGTCTAACAAGAAGTGCTTTCTGGTTAAAACATTTCCCACATTCTGAACAGGAAAAAGGCTTCTCCCCTGAGTGATTGCTCTGATGTCTAACAAGACGCTCTTTCAGGTTAAAACATTTCCCACATTCTGAACAGGAAAAAGGCTTCTCCTCCGTGTGACTGCTCTGATGTCTAGCAAGATGCTCTTTCCGATTAAAACATTTCCCACATTCTGAACAGGAAAAAGGCTTCTCCTCTGTGTGACTGTTCTGATGTCTAATAAGATGCTCTTTCCGATTAAAGCATTTCCCACATTCTGAACAGGAAAAAGGCTTCTCCCTTGTGTGAGTTCTCCAGTGACTAACAAGATTTGCATTACAGTTAAAACATTTCCCACATTCTGAACAGGAAAAAGGCTTCTCCCCTGTGTGACTGCTCTGATGTCTAACAAGAAGTGCTTTCTGGTTAAAACATTTCCCACATTCTGAACAGGAAAAAGGCTTCTCCCTTGTGTGACTGCTCTGATGTCTAACAAGACGCTCTTTCAGGTTAAAACATTTCCCACATTCTGAACATGAAAAAGGCTTCTCCTCCGTGTGACTGCTCTGATGTCTAGTAAGATGCTCTTTCCGATTAAAACATTTCCCACATTCTGAACAGGAAAAAGGCTTCTCCTCTGTGTGACTGCTCTGATGTCTAGTAAGATGCTCTTTCCGATTAAAGCATTTCCCACATTCTGAACAGGAAAAAGATTTCTCCCTTGTGTGAGTTCCCTGGTGCTTAACAAGATTCGCATTACAGTTAAAACATTTCCCACATTCTGAACAGGAAAAAGGCTTCTCCCCTGTGTGAATGATCTGATGTCTAACAAGAAGTGCTTTCTGATTAAAATATTTCTCACATTCTGAACAGGAAAAAGGCTTCTCCCCCCTGTGAGTTCTCTGGTGCTTAACCAAATCTGATTTCCATTTAAAACATTTCCCACATTCTGAACATGAAAAAGGCTTCTCCCCTGTGTGAGTTCTCTGGTGCCTAACCAAATCTGATTTCCAGCTAAAACATTTCCCACATTCTGAACAGGAAAAAGGCTTCTCCCCTGTGTGGGTTCTATGGTGTCTAACAAGAAGCTCTTTCCGGTTAAAACATTTCCCACATTCTGAACAGGAAAAAGGCTTCTCTCCTGTGTGAGTTCTCTGGTGGTAATCAAGATGCGCTTTCATATTAAAACATTTCCCACATTCTAAACATGAAAAAGGTCTGTCCCCTGTGTGAGTTCTCTGGTGTCTACCAAGAACCTCTTTCCGGTTAAAACATTTCCCACATTCTGAACAGGAAAAAGGCTTCTCCCCTGTGTGAGTTCTCTTGTGGGTATCAAGATACGCTTTTGTGTTAAAACATTTCCCACATTCTGAACATGAAAAAGGCTTCTCCCCTGTGTGAGTTCTCTGGTGGTTATCAAGATGCGCTTTCGTGTTAAAATATTTCCCACATTCTGAACATGAAAATGACTTCTTTGCTTTAGGAGCAGTTTGTTTTTTAATGCCTCTTTTGTGACTTTGATTTTCCTTAGTAGTCGGTAATGAATCAGAAGACATGATCTGTTTCAAAGGATCAGCTGACAGATCTTTGCTGTGAAGGGATGATGTTATAACTGGAGTAATAGCATTCTCTTCAGTTGTATCTTGTAGGATCTCAAGATCATCATATTTAAAAATTGAAGAGGTCAGCTGTCCTTCTGATCTCCTGGTACAGTCATCTACCAAGATAAAAAACAATTATTTTTTAATAAAATAACCTTGAGTTTTATATTTTTGAACATTTCTAATTAAACTGTCCATAAAAATGGCAAGCTATGTAAAAAAAACTTTATTTACCAAGACAATGACAGTTCACAGTCTAATAGAAAACCTTATTAGATGAACCGGTAGTGTGTGGTGTTCAACTGTTTGTTCATTCTGCCTCCCAAATATAGAATAAAAAGAAACCAATCAATGTTATGTAGGCGAAAACAATACCAATTCTCATCTCCCAAACAACAAATCCAAACAGGTCCATCATCTGTCAATGGAAAAACATTAGGTTATGTGCACACGTTGCGGATTTTGATGCGGATCTGCAGAGTTTTTGGACACGCGGAATTGCATCAAATCCACAGTGTAGTGCACAAGCAATATTAGTCAATGTAAAATTGACATTTGTTGTGCACATGCTGGGAAAAAATGCACAGAATTGCAGTTTTTTTCCCACAGCATGTCAATTCTTTTTGCGGATTTCCAGCGTTTCTGCACCCATTGACTTCCATTGTGTCAGGCAAATCCGCAGCAATATCACAGGTTTAAAAAAGATCTGCGGATGTTCCTGTGAGAAACACTGCAGATCGTAAGGGGGAAGAGTGTGGGCGGAGACTGTGTATGGAGAAGATGTGCGTGTCTGTGTGTGTATCTGTGTATGTGTGTGTATCTGTGCGTGTATGGTTGTGTGTATCTGTGTGTGTGGCTTTGTGTGGGCAGGCATATTCCGATTGGACTACTAGTCCCATCCGGCTATGCCTGCTACAGTGACAGGAAGCCGGATAATGGGATAGAAGTAGTACCATCATCCGGCTACTGTGTTCAAGTCTAACAAAAAACCATACACATATAGTACTGTCATTCTCACGCAGCGTTGCCGTGAAGTGAGAGCCTGAACTCAGGTATCCTCTTCAGTGTTGCACTGCAGGAGCCAGTGTCACCTGTCAGTGTGTCACTGGAGGCCTATAGTGCTGTCACATCTGCTGATGTGACAGCTCTATAGGGGAGATCGTCGTGGGACAGTCGTTATTAAATGGACTGCATCAGACCAGGGAGTATTTGTGTTGGTTGTTTTTTTTTTTGCAGGAGATCGAGGGCGTCGCATGGATTGGCAGAACAATAAAGATGGCAAAACTGTGTAGTGTTTTATTTCATTAAAATACTTTTTTCTGGCGGTGTCTTTGTTTATTTAACCCATTAACAACTATAGCATTAGTAATGGATAGGTATCTTATTGACGCCTCTCCATTACTAAGCTGGCTTGATGTCATCTTACAATTCAAAAGTGGTATCAACCCCCAACTACTACCCCATATGCCACAGCTACAGGGGAGTGGGAAGAGAGGCTAAGTGCCGGAATTGGCGCATCTTATAGATGCGCCATTTCTGGGGCAGCTGTGAGCTGGTGTTTGTAGCCCGGGAGGGGGCAATACCCATGACCCCTTCCTAGGCTACAAATATCAGCCCGCAGGTGTCTGCCTACCCATTTCTGGCTATTAATTATAGGGGGACCCCACATAGTTTTTTTTGGGGGGCCCCTATTTTAATAGCCAGTAAAAACTAAATATACAGCTGCAGGCTGATATTCATAACCTGGGAAGATCCATGGGTATTAACCCCTTCCCAGGCTATAAACATCGGCCCCTAGTCGCTGGCTTTCCCTCTATGGTGCAGAAAATTGCGCGGGCGCCCACGCAATTTTATTTTTATAAATTAAACAGATATTGCGTTTAAGGCCGGGGTCACACTTGTGAGAAACTCGCACGAGTCTCTCACATGAATACTCGACACTGCCGCCGGCACTCGGGATCGGAGTGTACGGCTGCATGTATTTCTATGCAGCTTACTACGCCAGTCCCGATTGTCGGCAGCAGTGCCTGGTATTAAGGTCTGAGATTCTTGTGAGTTTCTCGCAAGTGGGTCCCCGGCCTAACGCAGATTTTGTGTGTGTCTTTATTACACTTTTTTATTATGTTTATTCCTAAACATCGGGCTTGGTATTATCTATCGATCTATCTATAGATATATCTAATATCCATCTATCAATCTATGTATGTATCTATCTATTTCTTTCTGTGTATGTAAACATTATTGTTCAATGGAGTATGTAAATGAAGAGGTGGGACAAGAAATGACATCACAATTCTTTTTTTTTCTTTATTTAGCTTTCAAAAACTCAAATCCGAACAAAAAAAAACGCATGAAAATCCGCATCAAATTCGTGCGGATTTTTATTTTTTTTTTCCAAATAAATTTTTTATTAAGAATAACAAGATAATTGACATGTTACATTCTCATTTTCAATACAAAATTTTCCCCGTCAAACAACCCCCTTCAATCCCAACCCCCCCATCCCCACCCAACAAGGCAGCTCAACTTGCTTAACTCCTCCATGATTAAAGCAATAGAAAAACTAATCCCCCAGCTGATAATGTAAGCCTCATTTTACATTGTCATTAATTAGGGACCTTAATTTACTCAATTTCTATAATACCCCTATCCCATGGCGATCCACGGAGACCACAATTTATTGAACATTTCAATTTTTCCTCTCTTCTTATAAAACCCCTTTTCCAGTGTCAGGCCCTGCTTCACATACTGGAGGAATTCTCTTCTTGACGGCGGTTCTTCCCTGATCCAATTTCGAGCTATTACCTTCCTAGCCATGTATAATAATCTGGCAATAGCTATCTTTAGGTTGTTATCCACTCCAATCTCATCCAAGCATCCCAACAAGCACACCATTGGATCCCTTGGCACCGTGCATCCATACGCACCTTCCATACGACTCAAAACTACCACCCAAAAGGCAGCCAGTCTCGGACACATCCACATCATATGAAATATATCCGCAGCTGTAGACTTACACCTTGGGCATTCAGAATCATCACGCAAACCTGCCTTATATAATACTATCAGAGACTTATAAACCCTATGTATCACATAGAGCTGTGACAGTCTATACGGTTCGCTCACTGACAGTCTTGGGACCCATTCTAACACCGACTCCCAAGTCTCGTTATCCATTGGACCCAAATCCCTCTCCCACTTGGCTCTCGCCATTATCGGAAAACCCAACAGGAAGGTGTATAGTAGGTCTTTGTACAAAGTAGATATAACCCCCCCATTAGTCCCTTCATTACACACATACTCAAGCACTATATCCCTTTGAATTCTAATACCTCCGTTCCTATTCTGAGCTCCAAAAGCATGTCTCATCCGCAAATACTGATACTCCCTTGCAGTCCCAAGTCCAAACTCCACCTGCAATTGGGAAAATGATTTCAACTCACCTCGCTCAATTATTTGATAGACGTACTGAATCCCTTTGACCCGCCATTCAGTCAGCATCCCCAGTGCCATAAACTCCTGTAAATTATTGCTATGCCATAGCGGTGAGAATCTCGTCAAGTCCGTGATCCCACGTATATGTCTCAGCCTGCCCCATAGCCTACGTATCAACAACACAGTCGGGTACAATTTCCCCAGAACCCCCAGGGATCCATCTTCCAAACATTGCACTACTGGTTTTTTTTTTGTCAACACTTCCATCAACCGCTGTACCACTCCAGAAGACCCTCAGGGTTAGGCAATGCTAGGCCCCCATCTTCCTTGGGCCGCTGAAGTGTCTCCAGTCTAATACGCGGATATTGTCTCCCCCATATTAAATTCCGAAACAGAGAGTTAATCTGTCTAAATTTCCCGCGCGGTATCCAAACTGGCGCATAATGAAGAATATACAGTATTTTCGGCATCAGAATCATTTTAATAAGATTCACCCTACATACCACATATAAATGCAGCTTAAGCCAAGCATCCACTTTTGCCTTTAGAACGCCCAAGATTGGAGTCAGATTCCTATGTATATAATCAGTAACAGGCATAGATACCCATATGCCAAGGTACTTAAATTGGCCCGTCACCTTCAGTCGCCCATCTTCCAGCGTTTCCCCACTAGCGTCGTCCACCATAAACAAGATAGACTTACTCCAGTTTATCCTTAGTCCCGACACCAATCCGAATTGTTCAACAATCCCAATGGCCCCCTCCAAGGACGCACTCGGGTCCGCCAGAAATAAAAGAATGTCATCCGCATACAATGCCACCCTTTCTTCAATCATCCCATATTTGAACCCAGTCACCTCATCAGACCGTCGAAGCTTAGCAGCCAGTGGTTCCACAGCCAGAGCAAATAAAAGAGGAGAGAGTGGACACCCCTGCCTCGTCCCTCTAGCTAGTTGTATGGTCCGTGATAACTCCCCGTTTACCCTGACCCTGGCCATCGGCATCGAGTACATCAGCCGAATCCAAGATATGAACTGTGGTCCAAACCCCATACTCCGCAACACCTGCCAGAGATACCCCCACTCCACACTATCGAACGCCTTATGGGCGTCCAGAGATGCAATAACTCTCTGGCCACAATTATCGGCTCTAAGCTGCAAATTCATATACAGCCTTCGTAAATTAATTGCAGTTGACCTATCAGGCATAAAGCCAGACTGGTCTGAGTGCACCAGGCTGGAAATGACACCCGTCAACCTTATCGCCAATACCTTAGCCAGGAGTTTAACATCTATAGTGAGTAAGGAGATTGACCGATATGAATCCGGCTGCTTAGAGTCCTTCCCCTCCTTAGGAATCACCACTATTATGGCTTCCCGCATAGATGCCGGCAGACTTCCTCTATTCCTAGCCTCCTCCAGCACCGCCTTTAATCTAGGGATCAGCACTTTCCCCAAGTTTTTATAAATTTCAACGGGAAATCCATCTACACCAGGCGTCTTTCCATTAGCCATAGACTGTAATGCCCGACCCAACTCCTCCTCCGTGATGGGAGCCTCCAAATCCTCTCTATCTATGTCACTCAGCTTTGGTAGCTCCAATTCCCCAAGGAACGCCAACGTGTCCTCCATTGACCCATCCACCCGAGAGGAATATAAGTCCGCATAAAAATCCGCAAAAACCTCCAAAATCTCTGAAGTCTCAGAAACAGCAATACCGCTCCCCGACATCAGAGAATGGATAAAGGAAGTATTTCTCTGGGCAGAAGCCACCAGCGACAACATATGACCCACAGATTCGCCCTCCTGGTAATAAGCTAGATTCATGAATTCCCTCTTCCTTTCAGCCTTACCCAGCAAAACTTCCTCCAGCTGGCTCTGAGATGCCTTTAACCTCCTCCCAGCTTCCAAAGTACCCATTATTATCATCTCGTCTTCAGCTATCCTCAGCCCATCAATCACCATCTTCTCTGCCTCTCTCGATTTCCGCTTACACCTGCTAATATCCCTAAACAGCAGCCCTCTTAAGTACGCCTTCATGGCTTCCCACACAGTAAGAGCATCTACACTTCCCTCATTTATCTCAAAAAATTCCACCAACTCCTGCTTTATCTTCCCCAAGTCTATACTATGTAGCCAAGTAGGGTGAATTTTCCACTCCCTCTTGCTCCCGGTCCGTGTCCCCACTGGTCGAAACTCCACTTCAACTGGACTATGCTTTGAGAGAGCCCTAGGCAAATATCTCACATCCCTCACCATCGTATCCATCAGACAGTTACCCAGCGCCAAATCGATCCTAGACAAAGTACCATGAGCTGGCGAGTAGCATGAATACCCTCTTTCCCCAATATGTCTAACTCTCCATAAATCAATCATACCTACTTCACGGACATAGGTCCCAAACGTAGTGACATGTCCCTCTGTCCTGTTCTGGGGTTTTTTATTTTTATCCCAAAAGTCATCACATATATTATTGAAGTCACCAATAACTAGAAAAGGTAACGGACCCCAACGCCCCACCCTCTCCAGCACCTCTCTTATTTTCTTGCTTGAGTATGGGGGCGGAATATACATTGCCGCTATACACATCACCACTCCATTAATTTTACATTTCACCACCACATACTGACCATCCACATCCTTCTTTACCGCTACCTCCTCATACTGCACCCACACAGGAATTAACACAGACACACCCCTTGAGTACGTAGAGAAAGTAGAATGGTACGCCCTCTGTATCCAGCGTCTATTCAACACATTCACCCTCTCCCGCACTAAATGTGTCTCCAGCAGACATATCATTGAGACCCTCTGTTCTCGAACATACTGTAACTCTGCCGCCCGCCGTGTTTTATCTGCCAGCCCTCTCACATTCCAACTCAATATTTTAATACAATCCCCATCATGTGGCTCATCATTTCTCATAGAATCTAATTTTCCAAGTATGAGCTGTCCCACCCTACCCGCCCCCCCTGTCCCCTCCCAACCTACCCCCCTAACCCCCCAAATGTAGCACATTCTTCCTCTCATCAAGAGTGGGGCTCCACTGCCCATTGCGAACACTCTTCCCCTACCTAACCCTCTCCAATCGCGTCCCGCTGCCATAGCAATCATAAGTTCCCCCAACTTTTCACTTTATTATATCTTAACATTCCAACTTATATGAACATATAGAAAAAGTACCAAACCAATTTACAGTACCCGGCATAGCCCTCCCTCCCCCATATTTTGCAGACAGTACTGTCTCTGGCCGGTCCTCAACATGGCCTAGCAAAACCTTCAACATTTGCTCAACTCTTTAACCAGTTTTAACAAGCGCAGAACCCTCTGCTAGCGACAGAGAAAACAATTCCCAACCAGATCTCGCCAAAATGTCAATCACCCATTCCCTTAAGCTTCTTCTCATTAGTATCAAGCCACTGGGTAGCGTCCTCCGGTGTCAGGAAAAAGTGGGTCTTATTAAAAGCCACCAGTCTCAGCTTTGCAGGAAACATCACTGAAAACTGCACTCCCAGCTCCCTCAGTCTTCGCTTGACTCCAGTAAACTTCATCCGCTGCTTCTGAACCGCAGCGGAATAATCCGGATAAATGGTGATTTTTTGACCTCCAGCTGTCAGATCCTCCATTTCTCTAGCCTTTCTAAGGATAATGTCTCTATCCCTGTAGTTCAATATTTTGGCGAGCATGGTACGAGGATTCGCTCCTGGGGCAGGGGCCTGCGGTGGGACCCTATGAGCCCGTTCCACAGCAAAAACTTTTGTCAGCACTGTGCTCCCAATTTTCTCCAGCAGCCAGTTTTCAACAAATTCTGTGGGATTCCTCCCCTCAGACTGTTCAGGCAGCCCTACTATACGTATGTTATTCCTTCTGGATCTATTCTCCAGATCCTCATTTTTGGCTGCGAGCTCGGCTATTGCTTGGGCGAACTTCCCAGCTTTTTGTAATTTAACTATGTGATCTTCTGCCGTGCTGACGCTCTCCTCCACCACCCCTATACGTTCGCCCATCTTTTGCAGGGCTGCATTAATCTGTGCCGTGTCCCCTTTAACCTCCTGCATCTGCTGGGCCAGGGAATTCAGGGACTGCTGACATGAAGAGATCAGTGTAATAATGTCTCTAAGGGTCGGCTCTTCTTCCTGCGATATGCCTTCAGGTCCCACACTAGCCCCCGCCATGCTGTCTTTCTCCTTCCCCCTCTGTACCTCATGCTGCTCAGCCATGCCTGCTTCCTCCTCCTCCTTGTCAGCTCCAGCTCCGGCTCCTTGTTCTGCGTCTGCAGTTTCCACCCTGGCATATTGCTGCAGCTTCGCAGCCACTTCCATGCGCCGCTGACATGCTGCATTCTCCCTGTCAGCGTCTTCTCTGACCTCGGCCCCATCTTGGCCGGCTCCTGCATCGCCAGTGCCAGCGTCTTTCTGCCGCCTCCTGGTCATTGCTGATGAGAACAATGCCGCCGTTCAGCACCGCTGTGTTCTCCGGACCTTCAGCCAACCGGATTTTAGTAAGTATACCCAAAAAATGGGGTTAAATCAGGATTTTTATCCTTCTGGCAGCGGAGCACTCTTCCCTGTGTCTGCTCACATGGCCAGCTAGGACACGCCCCCCGTGCGGATTTTTACCTGTGATTTCTTCCAAGAGATCCAGAATTTACGCAGAAACTTTCACAGGCAATTTTGCAACGTATGCACATACCTGTAGCGGCTCAAAGGCTGTTGAGAAGCAACAGGGTTTCTATAAAGCAATCTAGCAAAATGTCACCGGCGATGGCGGCGCCTGCGCAGTAGCATCTATAAGTAAGAGATAGATGCTACTGGACAGGAGCCTCCGGTGTCATTTTGCTGGATGTTATTTTTTTCTAAGCCTCATAATAGCCACAATATTATAGGCAAAATCAACAACAATATCAACACTATTATATGTATTATGTAAAATAGGGCGCAGGTCACTGAGGGATCAGTGACCTGTCATAAGCCAATACAGATGAATATGTAATCAGAGTACAAAATAAAGCCCCGCCCACAGCCTCACCCACAGCTCCGCCCACAGTCCCAGCCACACCCCCAGCCCCGCCTCAGAGCACGAGAATCTCATTAACTGAAAACTACAAATAAAGATTAAACAACAACCACAAGACGGATTTCATCACCAGGTATCAATGTGATCAGTATAACGGCACCGACCTGACACTGTCTGTAGGTTACTGTGCACAATCCTGCTGACAGGTTCACTTTAAATTTAGATCTTCGGCATTTAGAAGAGGCGATGGAGAGCTTTTTTAAGACTATCAGTTACACACTCAGATAAGTGAGGTAGGCCGATCCCACCACAATCAAAATATCATACAGAATGAACAGGTAGAAAAAAGACAAAGAATAAAAAAGTATGTTACATCCCCAACAACAATGTATGTACAAGGGAAGAACTCCAACACTAAACCAGAGTTGCACTCATTTATGGTGGACCATTGGAGCTACTATGAGTCCTGACCAGAAGAGTAGAGAAAGTATTAGTGCCCCCCATTTCAGGAGAGATTGTGCAGTAAGGTGAACTCCTTAGATCCTTAGGATCGAAAACATAATGTTATTTAGGACGTGGAGTGAATCCATGAAACCAGGGCTCGAGCAATGTCAACATATCTCCTGCAAGTGTGAATAAATGTATATTACAGCCATCAGCCGTGCACAGCTTAGAGATATATCATGGCACAGGTATAATGATTTTCCTGTAGTTTATCACAATCCTGTTTTGGATAAAGGGAAACTCTGCTGTTATTGTACAGAAATTCACACTTGGCCTCACTGCAAATTTAATGTTGTCGATCGTAAAAGCAAGGTTTGGACAAGAAGACTGGACCTGGTCTTGTAGGGACCATATGAGCACATTCAGCAGCACAGAAGGGAGAGAAGGTAGATTCATCCAATAAGATCTCAGAGATCTAGGAAACCAACAGCATCATTACCCTCCGCTCTCTCTTACAGGCCCATCATAATATATTTCTTCAAGTGATTTTCTAACTTGTCAGTACATTCTACATTCGCTGTCTTGACTTTGTTGTTTACAGATCTGGGCAGGTAACGGTCAGTGTTTTCTAATCCCAGGGGGTAGGTAGATCATCCAGGTGGTAAGTTCTACAAAAAAGGCTTTCAATACCCAAAGTCATTTGAACAGTTTTTGGTGGAGGAGAATGTTGTGGTCGGGAGGCCAAATGGTGATCGCACGATTATGATACAGTCAGACTACACCACCTATAAAGCAGTCACAGCCGGTGACTGAGAATCTGGGACTTCTCTGCATTTAGTGGTCACTACTCACCTGGGTAGTCATATGCAGGAATCTCCTCTTTACACCACTCATCACCCCTCACATACGTCTCTGCAGTATTAATACGGGTCAGATCTTCACCCTGAAACAAATATTGTAAAAGTCACAGACAGATGGAGAAGTCACATCTATGATCAGCTCTAATCCTGCCATCTCCACCGTTCACATTACACAAGTATAAAACATATAATACTGGGGGATAATAAAAGACTGAGCACAAGACCTTCACCGGCGTCTACACATCATAGGGGAGATCTCATGACTCCTTCTCTCCATCTACCTGATGATCCTGAGGAACATTGGGATCTTGTTTACAGTCCTGTGGAAGAAGAGGACGGGAACATCTCTCTGGTGTTGTCCTCTTACTGGATAGATCTGGAGGAAACACATACAGGGACTGAATTCATTCTTTACATACAGATAATTATAAGCCGTGTGTATTTTCTCCTGTCTATTACCTGGTGATGTGAGGGGCTGGGGAAACGCCATCATGATGTCCTTATACAGATCTTTGTGTCCTTCTAAATACTCCCACTCCTCCATGGAGAAATAGACAGCAACATCCTGACACCTTATAGGAACCTGACACATACAATGATACCATCATCCCCCCGATCTCTTCATAGTGTTACTGTATAATGTCCCAGCATTCCCAGCAGTGTCACCTCTCCAGTCAGCAGCTCAGTCATCTTGTAGATGTGTTCTAGGAACTTCTGGTCATTGATGTCCTCATGTATCAGGGGGTGAGATGGAGGCCTTGTGATTGGGCTCAGGAGTCTTTCGCATCCCTCAGACAAAGGGTCCTGACAGCGTTCACTAGTGGTCTTCTTCTCTGCTGTGTAATCCTGGTTATGGAGAGACACATTAATAAATCTCACTACAGACATTTCCAGAGTCCTCACCTCTCCAGTTTTGTCCATCTGTTATTCCCATAGAAAAGAATGATGTAATGTGACGTCATCAGAATCTCTCACCTCTCCAGTAAGCCGGAAGAGGATCTCTAGGGTGAGGTGTAATATCCTCTCCGCCATCTTGTCTCTGTCCATATCCATCTTTGATGGGCGATTTAGAAAAATTCTCTTATATAGAAGATCTTCACTGAGAGGATCCGATATTGTAGAGACCTGAATGAGAAGATGAGCCGATGCAACATCATAAAAATCCAGTGTAATAATACAATTACTGGAGATAATAAGGGAAACATATGAGGAGATTTATTATTTTACAGTATTTAGTTTCTTTCTTTCCATCTACTAATAAAACCTATATATTTAGGCCACAGACAACAAGCAGTTTCTTCCTCGGAGTCGGCAGCTGAATACGTTCCTCATAGACTCATCTTCCATAACGCTAATTCTCATCTCATTTACCGACACTGGAATCGGCAATAGCAATACTGCAGGAGATATTCATTACACGGGACAGGAGAAATAACTACTTCATGATGAGGACGACATCTTCATCTTCTACTACGGCTCTAGAAACATATTTGTCCAGAGTCCGTCACTGACTCCATCCCCACCGGCCTCTATATGGAGGTTTCCCGTCTTCCCCGCACTGTAATCTTCCATCACGTTAGATCTCAGCTCTGATTCACACACAGAAGTTTGAGGGTTTTATAAAAGATTTTTTTTCCCCACAAACACCGCGGACAGAAATTATCTGATCCCAACGTCTCCATGTACAGTGTTTTATGGGGTTTATTTCTGTCATTAGGTTTTCCTATATTACAAGAAAAACACTAGAAACATTTTAATATGTGTTTATTTTCTGAAGAAAATTGGCTCCAACAATTCTTGTAAAAAGAAAAATACAAGGAAAAAGCAGAAGACACATTTTATTTTTTCACACAATAAACAATTGTTTAAAAAAAAATGATGTCTTTCGAACACCAGAACATAGATGTACACTGCAGGGACGGTACAGGGTGTCTGCAACAAAAATCCTGGTAGTTTAACCACTTACTGCTGCCAAAAGCAAACATGGCATCTAAGGTGTGAGAGTTCGACTGAATGGCCCTCTACTCCCAAGTACTCGATAGTATGGGGTGGCCTAGTTACTACGATACTTACATGCATAATAATGGTGTCTGGGCTGCAATGTACGAAGGTCTATTAGGCCGGGCCAGAGGCAGCGTCTAAAAAGTTACCTTTTATCGGCCCCATACACATTAGAGTAAAGTTACATGAAAGCACTGATTTAGGGGGTTTGGCCGACCATATACCGTATTTTTCGGACTATAAGACGCACTTTTGTTCCCCAAAATTTTTTGGGAAAGTGGGGGGTGCGTCTTATAATCCGAATCGGTGTGCTGTACTGTAGAGGAGGGGGGCGGCTCTGGAGTGCTGTCAGGGGGCTGGGGTGGGCTGCCTGCGGGCTGCTGAGACAGCAGGAGGTTCTGTGCTCCCGCTCATTAGCCTCATGTAATATTCACTGCACCTGCTGTTCATCACCTCGGTGCTGAACCTGTGCCAAGTTGATTCACAGGGGAGCAGCGAATATTACATGTGCCTGCACTCTCCCCCCCCACTCCCATCATGGATATGCCCCCCCTGTGCTGCTGGCAGGCACATGATAAAATAACAAACACTTAACTCACCTTTCTCTGATGGTTCCATGCTCACAGCTCCTCGGTTGCTTCCTGTGTCTGTGCTGAAAACAGAATCACTGCACAATGTTAGTTAAGTCACGTCCATAACAATTTTATTCTACTTTATTATCCTATACACTGTGGTGTAGATAGAAATCACAGGTCTGACAGCAATAGCTGGAATTGGGCCCACAATCTCAAGATTGAGATTATTCCAGTTATTCAATACAAAATGTAAAACTCTTATATTATATAGAGTCATTACAAAAAGAGTAAGACTACGTTCACATTTGCGTTGTGCGCCGCAGCGTCGGCGCCGCAACGCACAACGCAAACAAAAACGCAGCAAAACGCATGCACAACGCTGCGTTTTGCGCCGCATGCGTCATTTTTTTGATTGATTTTGGACGCAGCAAAAATGCAACTTGCTGCGTCCAATGCGCCCGGACGCGTGCGCCGCAGGGACGCATGCGGCGCAAAACGCAAGTGCGACGCATGTCCATGCGCCCCCATGTTAAATATAGGGGCGCATGACGCATGCGGCGACGCTGCAGCGCCCGACGCTGCGGCGCCGACCGCAAATGTGAACGTAGACTTATCTATTTCAAGTGTTTATTTCTGGTAATGTTGATGATTATGGCTGTGAAAACTAAAAGTCATTATCTCAGTAAATTAGAATAATTAACAAAAACACCTGCAAAGATTTTCTAAGCATTTAAAAAGGTCCCTTATTCTGTTACAGTAGGCTCTACAATCATGGGGAAGACTGCTGACTTGACAGTTATCCATTGACAAACTCCACAAGGAGGGTAAGCCACAAAAGGTTGCACAAAGATGCACAAGTAACCGGGATAACCACAGCCTTGAAAGGATTGTTATGAAAAGGCCATTCAAAAAATTGGGGGAAATTCACAAGGAGTGGACTGCTGCTGGAGTCATTGCTTCAAGAGCCACCGCACACATACATATCCAGAACATGGGCTACAAGTGTCGCATTCCTTGTGTCAAGCCACTCATGACCAATAGACAGCACCCGAAGCACCTTACCTTGGCCAAGGAGCAAAAGAACTGAACTGTTGCTCAGTGATCCAAGGTGTTGTTTTCGGAAGAAAGTAAATTTTGCATTTCATTTGGAAATCAAGGTCCCAGAGTCTGTAAGAAGAGTGGAGAGGCACACAATCCATGCTGCTTGAGGTCTAGTGTGAAGTTTCCACAATCAGTGATGAGGAGTCATGTCATCTGCTGGTGTTTTATCAAGACCAAAATCAGCGCAGCCGTCTACCAGGAAATTTTAGAGCACTTCATGCTTCCCTCTACCGAAAAGCTTTTTGGAGATGGAAATGTAATTCTCCAGCAGGACTTGGCACCTGTCCACACTGCCAAAAGTATCAATACCTGGTTTAAAAACAACAGTATCATTGTGCTTAATTGGCCAACAAACTCGCCTGACCTTAACCCATAGAGAAACTATGTGGTATTGTCAAGAGAGACAACAGACCCAACAATGCAATCGAGCGGAAGGCTGCTATCAAAGCAAACTGGGCTTCCATAGCACCTCAGCAGTGCCACAGGCTGATCGCTTCCAAGCCACGCCAATTGTTGCAGTATTGATGCAAAAGGAGCCACGACCCAGTTTTGAGCGCATTTACTAAACATACATTTCAGTAGACCAACATTTTGGATTTTAAAATCATTTTTCAAGCTGGTGGTATAAAGTATTCTAATTTACTGAGATAATGACCTTTGGGTTTTCATTGGCTGTAAGCCATAATAATCATCATTATCAGAAAGAAACACTTGAAATAGATCACTCTGTTTGTAATGACTCTATTTAAGAGTTTAACTTTTTTGTATGGAAGAAATGAAATAAATTAACTTTTTGATGATATTCTAATTTTGTGAGAAGCACCTGTAGATGACATTACTAATATATGGGAGCACATAGGAGACATTACTAATATATGGGGGCACATAGACATTATATATATATATATTGGGGACATAAGTGACATTACTAATATATGGGGTCATATAGCTGACATTACTAAACTATGAGGGCACATAGGTGACATTACTAATATATGGTGGCACATAGGTGACACTACTAATATATGGAGGCTGTGAGGCGGGGGGTTCATATGTGAATGGTGATATGTATCCCCCAGGATGTGGAAGCTTTCCTCATCGTCCATGAGCACACGGCAGTGCGGGAGAACCTGCCAACGTTCCAGTGGGCGAAAGTGGTGGCTCGATTCCTGAGCTGTGAAGTGCTAGAGGTCTACTTTAACCTCAGTCGGATGGACGCCCAAAACTACACCATGCTAAAAGGTGAGATCCTTGCCCGACTGGGGGTTAATACCTTCATGCCACACAGCATTGGGTGGGGACCCGGGCACTCTGGACCAGGTGGTGGTACTGATTAAGTGGTACATGGCCACTCAGGACTTTATGCGGGACATGGCTCCATTACAGCTGTCACGTTGGGCTCCACCAACCCAGGAGCCTGGGAAAAATCCATGTCACTCTACTGGGGCCAATCAGGACCGAGCGAGAGTGACAGCAGTCCCGTGTCCCCTATGTCGGCCCCAAGGTCCAGTCGCGCCACAGCTATCAAGTGTTGGCAGTGCCTGGGCCCTGGACATGTGGATGCCAACTGCCCCTTGACAGCTGAACCCATGGTCTGTGGGTATACTGTGTCTATGTTCGCCCAGCCATTGTGCTCCACCACTGTAGGCAAGGTACTCCTTAACGGGTACCAGACAGAGGCTCTCTTGGACTCGGGGAGCTTAGGGACTCTGGTACATGGGTCCCTTGTTGCTGGGAACAACCCCAATGAAACGGGAAGTGGGGGTGGTATGCATACATGGGGAACTCCAAGAGTACCTGACCATGGAGGTTACGTTTTCCACCCCGTGTGGAGAGATAAGACGTGGTCAGAGTGGTAGACTCTTCCGTATGGGACTGTATTGGGAAGAGACTTACCACTGTTCTGGTCCCTGTGGAGACCAGGGTTAACCCTCCTAAGGTATATGATATTCTGGGCACGGAACCCGAAGATCCCAAGTCAGGGACACCTGCCGTGTAAACCCTCTAGGTGTCCCCTAGAGGTATTGGCAGGTGAGGTTGGGGAGACCCCACTGATCCCTGAGCTGGAAGCACCCCCTGGTAAGTTTGAGACAGCTCAGTTCCAGGATCTCACCCTTGCTTGGGCACAATAAAGGGTGATTAAGGTTAATGGAGTGGCTCAGCAACTAGGTGCAGAAACGTTTTTTCCCTCGCATGGCTGTCAACCAAGACCTATTGTATAGGGTTGACAAAATCCGGGATGAAGTGGTAAAACAACTGATAATGCCTCAATCCTTCCCTCGCACGGTGCTCAAAATGGCTCACACTCACATGCTGGGGGGGGCACTTGGGGGCCAAAAAGATGCAGGAACACATACTGCAGCATTTTTTTGGCCTGGGGTCTATGCGGAGGTCCAGAGGTACTGTGACACATGTCCGGAGTGCCAAATGACCTCACCTACCGCGAACTACAGGAGTCCATTGGTACCTATGCCCATCATAGAGGTACCTTTTGAATGGATTGCGCTGGATCTCGTGGGGCCAACAGTAAAATCTGCCCGGGGCCACCAACACATATTGGTGGTCGTAAATTACGACACCAAGTACCCGGAGGCCACACTGCTGCGGCACACCTCAGCTAAACTTATCGCCTGGGAGTTGTTTGCCATGTTCTGTCACCTTAGGCTACCGAAGGAGATCCTCACTGATCAGGTGACTCCTTTTATGTCCAAGGTGACAAAGGAACTGCGCAAGCTTCAAAAAATACAACAGTTACAAACGTCGGTGTATCACCCCCAGACCGACGGGTTAGTCGAGCGCTTCAACAAAACCTTCAAATCCATGTTGAAGAAAGTAGTCTCTAAGGATACAAGGAATTGGGACATGTTGTTGCCCTGATGTTCGCCATTCAGGAGGTACTGCAGGCTTCCATGGGATTTTCACCCTTTGAGCTACTGTAAGGAAGGCATTCTAGGGGTCTGTTGGATGTAGCCAAAGAGACATGGGAGCAGGAACCTACACCCTATAAGAGTGTTATTGATCACGTTGCCAACATGCAGGACCAAATTGCAGCGGTCATGCCTATAGTAAAGAAGTATTTGGTGGATGCTCAGGCAGCACAGAGCCGCGTATATAACAAAAAGGCCATGGTTCGCTCCTTTAACGTGGGAAATCGGGTGTTGGTTTTGGTGCCCACTACCGAAAGCAAGCTTATGGCCCAGTGGCAAGGGCCGTATGAAGTTTGGGGGAAAAAGTGGGTGAAGTAAACTACCGAGTTTACCAGTCCGGGGAAAGAAAACCTGAACAGTTGTATCACATTAATCTGTTGAAAGCGTGGAAGGACCGGGAGTGTATGCTTACGGAGGTGACTCCCAACATATCATCTGGGGACCCTCCGATATCGGTCCAGACGGAGGCAGAGGGAGAGGTAAAGATAGGAGACACCCTCTCGAAACAGCAGCAGCGAGAGGTACGGAAATTGGTAAAAGGGAATACTGATGTATTATCGGGTTTACCCGGTCAAACCTATGTCATCCAGCATGACATTGTCACTGAGCCTCACGTGACGGTATAAATGAAACCGTACTGTGTGCCCGAGGCCCGCAGACAAGCGATCATGAGTAAGGTGAAACAAATGCTTCAGCTGGGAGTAATTGAGGAATCCTGGAGTGACTGGGCTAGCCCGATGGTGCTAATCCTGAAGCAGGTTGGGTCATAACGGTTCCGTATTGACTTCCGTATGTTAACTGAGGTGTCAAAGTTCAACCTTTACCTAATGCCCAGGGTAGGCAAGCTGATCGAGCTCCTAGGTCAGGCCCAGTACGTCACCACACTCGATCTGACTAAGTGATATTGGCAGGTGCCTCTTACAGAGTCGGCAAAGGAAAAGACCAACTTCATAACACCGGAGGGTCTGTACCACTATGTCGGCCTGCCCTTTGGACTACATGGGGCCCCAGCCACGTTCCAGAGGTTAATGGACATAGTACTGGAACCCCCATTGGAAGGCGTTTTCATCTTTAGTACTGACTGGCATACCCACTTGTTCTAGGTGCAAGCGGTAGTAGATTTGCTCAAAGCCGTGGGCCTGATGGCGAATCCCAAGAAATGTGCTGTAGGCAGTGGCGGGCTGGGCCAGGTGGCAGAAGCATTCGCCCCCCGAGCCACTTAATTAGCACCTGCCCGCCCTGCAGCGTGTACAATGAAAGAACACCTGACTGCGGCCCGCGGTAGTGGAGAGCGGCCGGCCACACACAGCTGACAGTGGGGCGGGCGGGACTCACTGCAGGCTGAGAGCGCGTTGCTATGGCACCCAGTGGCATGCTGGGATTGGATCCAGCTGGGGTTCAGAGAGTCCTGTCATGTACAGCCTAATACGTAAGCACGCCTCTGAACCCTCCGGATCTGAGGCTGAGAAGACAGGCAGTGGCCGCCATTACAGTTTGCCACAGGCCCACAGCTCACAGGATAGTCTGAGTCCCACTCCTACTCCAGTCCCTGCTGCTCAGTGCCTGTGCCCTGCGGTAAGTGGTGTCCACGTCCAATATTATCCCAGATACCTTTGGGTTGTATTATGCCATTTTTTGAATAGCAAACTGAATTAAATGGTATTAACATGAATATATGCAACGATAGTGTCTGTACCAGTCTTATTAGTGCATTTGCTCAGTTGAATACTTAAAGGGAACGTGTCACCTCGTTTTGCTGCTGTAAGATGCGGCCACTGGCTTTCGGGGCTTATGTACAGCATTCTATAATGCTGCAGATAAGCCCCGGTCCAACCTGAAAGATAAGGAATACAAATTTTATTATACTTACCCAGGGGGGCGGTCCGATCCGATGGGTGTCAGAGGTCTGGGTCCGGTGCCTCCCATCTCCATGCGATGTCATCATCCTGCTTGCTTCGCATTGTGCTCCTGTGCAGGTGTACTGATCTGCCCTGTTGAGGGCAGGGCAAAGTCCTGCAATGCGCAGGCGCTGGGAAAGGTAAGAGAGGCCCAGCGCCTGTGCACTGCTGTACTTTGCTCTGCCCTCAACAGACCAAATCAGTACGCCTGCGCATGAGTACGACACGAAGCAAGCAGGATAACGACATCGCATGAAGATGGCAGGCGCCGGACCCGGACATGCGACATCCATTGGATTGGACCGCCCCTGGGTGAGTATAATAAAACTTGCTTTTCTTATCTCTCAGGTCAGACCGGGGGCTTATGTACAGCATTATAGAATGATGTAGATAAGTCCTGAAAGGCAGTGGCCGCATCTTATAGCGGAAAAACGAGGTGACAGGTTCCCTTTAAAATCGTCTATCTGATATTTATTGATTTAATGATAAATGCTTGACTTGCTAGGAGAATGTTTTAGTATGGGATAACAGAACCATCTGATGGCTAATTGTGGAAATAGCAACTACTACTTCATATGATGATTGTATTTAAGGCACAAATGAAATGTTAGTACATTTTTCTGCACTAAGCACTTTATAGCATTATAGCACCTTTTTTGCACATGTACCTTTTTACTTAGGATCAAGCCCAAAAATAATCATTGGCAATTACTGATATAAGCTATATGTTCTATGTCATTAAAAATTAACATGTGGACTTTATGAGACAGCCTCCACCATCCAGTACCTTTTGTTCCTGTTATTTTGATCAATTTTTGTATGAATTAATACATTTCATCATTTTAATATATTTTCTTTGGTCACTTCAATTTAATTTTTGTTCCTAAAGAATTTAATGGGATATGCAAAAATTTGTGTTTAATATATACAGCACCTGTATATAGTACCTGTATACTGCACCCTGTATATAGTACCTGTATATACTGCACCCTGTATATAGTAACTGTTTATACTGTACAATATATATACTGCACCCTGCATGTAGTACCTATATATACTGCACCCTGCATGTAGTACCTGTATATACTGCAGCCTGTATATAGTACCTGTATATACTGCAGCCTGTATATAGTACTTGTATATACTGCAGCCTGTATATAGTACCTGTATATACTGCACCCTGTATATAGTACCTGTGTATACTGCACCCTGTATATAATACCTGTGTATACTGCACCCTGTATATAGTACCTGTATATACTGCACCCTGTATATAGTACCTGTATATACTGCACCTTGTATATAGTACCTGTATATACTACACCCTGTATATAGTACCTGTATATACTGCACCCTGTATATAGTACCTTTATATACTGCACCCTGTATATAGTACCTGTGTATACTGTACCACATATATACTGCACCATGTATGATACCTTTATATACTGCAGCCTGTATATAGTACCTGTGTATACTGCACCATATATATACTGCACCCTGTATATAGGACCAGTGTATACTGCACCCTGTATATAGTCCTTGTGTATACTGCACCCTGTATGTAGTACCTGTGCATACTGTACCATATATATACACTGTACCCTGTATATACTGCACCCTGTATATAGTACCTGTGTATACTGCACCCTGTATATAGTACACGTGTATACTGCAGCCTGTATATAGTAGGCTACTTTCACACTAGCGTTGTGCACTGCACGTTGCAATGCGACGTGCCGACGCAACGAAGCTAGCGTTGAAAGCGCCGCACAACGGGGGCAGCGGATGCTGTTTTTCAACGCATCCGCTGGCCCATTGCGAGGAGGCGGGGGCGGAGTTCCGGACGACGGTTGCGACGTGTGTCAATGCGTCGCTAATGTTAGTCTATGGAGAAAAAACGCATCCTGCATTATGCAGGATGCGTTTTTTCTACAAAACGACGCATAGCGACGTGCAGTGCACTACGCTAGTGTGAGAGTAGCCGTACCTGTATATACTGCAGCCTGTATATAGTACCTGTGTATACTGCACCCTGGATATAGTACCTGTGTATACAGCACCCTGTATATAGTACCTGTATATACTGCAGCCTGTATATAGTACCTGTGTATACTGCACCCTGTATATAGCACCTGTGTATACAGCACCCTGTATATAGTACCTGTATATACTGCAGCCTGTATATAGTACCTGTGTATACTGCACCCTGTATATAGTACCTGTGTATACTGCACCCTGTATATAGTACCTGTGTATACTGCACCCTGTATATAGTACCTGTATATACTGCAGCCTGTATATAGTACCTGTGTATACTGCACCCTGTTTATGCGGGTGCTCTGAGAGCTCTGATACTGAGAGGAAATTAACTTTATTCCATCCGACAGTCTCGCCCTTTCAGTCGCGTGTTCACTGACTGACAGCAGGTTCTAAAGCATAGTTAGCTGTCAGTCAGTGCAGCCGGAATAGTCACAGCCACTGCTCCCTATACACAGAGTGATGACTGAACCCACGCCGGCAGTAACCACGTGACTGAAAGAGTGAGACTGCCAGATGGAATAAGGTGAATTTCCTCCCAGCATCAGAGCAGGTGCTACTAACCTGCAGAGTAACCACATATCTGCAGCTTCATAGCTTTGGGGGACATGCTAGGTTTCCTTTAAGGCCGGTTTCACAATAGCATGTGTGATGCAAGAAACTCGCATAGAAATACATGCAGCCACACGCTCTGGTCCGAGGGTAGGCGGCAGCACAGGGTGAAGATGTGAGACTCACATAGAAATACGTGCAGCCGCACGCTCCGGTCCGAGGGCAGGCGGCAGCACAGGGAGAAGATGTGAGAGACTCACACAGAAATACATGCAGCCGCACGCTCCGGTCCGAGGGCCTGTGGCAGCACCGGGTGTTGATGTGAAAGACTCACACAGAAATACATGCAGCCGCACGCTCCGGTCAGAGGGCCGGTGGCAGCAACGGGTGAAGATGTGAGAGACTCACACACAGAAATACATGCAGCCGCACGCTCCGGTCAGAGGGCAGGCGGCAGCACCGGGTGTTGATGCGAGAGACTCACATAGAAATACATGCAGCCGCACGCTCCGGTCAGAGGGCCGGTGGCAGAACTGGGTATTGATGTGAGAGACTCACACAGAAATACATGCAGCCACACGCTCCAATCAGAGGGCCGGTGGCAGCCCCGGGTGTTGATGTGAAAGACTCACACAGAAATACATGCAGCCGCACGCTCCGGTCAGAGGGCCGGTGCAGCACCGGGTGAAGATGTGACAGACTCACACAGAAATACATGCAGCGCATGCTACTGTCAGAGGGCAGGCGGCAGCACTGGGTGTTGTTGTGAGAGACTCGTGCGAGCTTCTCACATCACACACGCTAGTGTGAAACTGGCCTAAGCCACATTGTTATTGAGTGTAAATTAATGGCTGAAATGTCATATTGAGCTTTATTGTTTAGCCGGGCTGCTGCTTCTATTATTTAATTTTGTTTTTTTTCTATGGTGGTAGTTGTTTGTAGTTTATAAATAAATATGGAGAGTGGAAAATCAAAAGCAGGTAAAGGAGGTGCTCAGAAAGCTCGAGAGAAAAAGATGAAAGAGCTTGATTTAGCTGGAAAGGATCCAAAACAAATGAGACTGTCTTATAAGGTGGTATGTAAAAAGTGATCAGAATACAGATCAGGGTCGCCAGCTTTCCAGAAATTCTTGGACAGTCCATAAAAGCAGAGCGCCCCTTCCTTTTGTGTGTCCTGTCATTTGAAGCTTGATGAGGTTTCGTAGGTTATTGTGATTTTACAAATTACCGTACATACTCGAGTATAAGCCGAGACCCCTAATTTTGCCACAAAAAACTGGGAAAACTTAACGACTCGAGTATAAGCCTAGGGTGGGAAATGCAGCAGCTACCGGTAAATGACAAAAATACAAATAGATACCAATAAAAGAAAAATTAATTGAGACATCAGTAGGCTAAGTGTTTTTGAATATCCATATTGAATCAGGAGCCCCATAAAATGCTCCATAAAGTTTGATGGGCCCCATAAGATGCTCCATATTAAAATATGCCCCATATAATGCTGCACAAACATTGATTATAGCCCCATAAGATGCTCCATGTAGACATTTGCCCCATATAAAGTTGCACAAACATTGATTATGGCCCCATAAGATGCTCCATATAGACATTTGCCCCAAATAAAGCTGCACAAACATTGATTATGGCCCCATAAGATGCTCCATAGAGATATTTGCCCCATTTGCTGTTGCTGCCATAAAAAAAAAACACATACTCACCTCTCGTCGCTCAGGCCCCCGGTACTTGCTATATTCACCTGCTCCCCGTTCTAACGCCGATGGCCGCCGCTGCGTCTTCCCCGTCCTCTGCACTGACTGTTCAGGCAGAGGGCGGCGTGCACACTAATCATGTCATCGCGCCCTCTGACCTGAGCATCACTGCAGAGGAAGCGGAAGACGAAGCGGTGGCCGGCGGCGGTGGAACGGGGAGCAGGTGAATATCGCGCACTGCGTTATACTCACCTGCTCCTGGAGCGGTCCCTGGTTCCCCTGGGCCCGGCAGCTTCTTCCTGTATTGAGCGGTCACATGGTACCGCTCATTACAGTAATGAATATGCGACCCCACCCCTATGGGAGTGGAGTCGGTTCCATATTCATTACTGCAATGAGCGGTACCATGTGACCGCTTAATACAGGAAGAAGCTGCCGGCGCTGGGGAACCAGGGATCTGCAGGGACCGCACCAGGAGCAGGTGAGTATTATTACACAGCTGCTGCTCCGCCTCCCCTACCGACGCCTGGGTGTGACTCGAATATAAACTGAGAGGGGCAATTTCAGCCTAAATAAATGGGCTGAAATTCTCGGCTTATACTCGAGTATATACGGTACAGTGCATGTTGCTATTGTCTTCAATAATATCAAAGCTGTAGATAGAAATAACTGATATACTTTATTCATTACGGTTTTCAATTTGTCTGCCAAAAAAAGTCTATGGCATTTAAAATATAAATAAAAAAATGCCAAGTTATATCATCTTTTTTAAAGGGAACCTGTCAGTTGTTTTGGCTGATATAAGATATGGCCACTGCCTTTCAGGGCTTATCTACAGCATTCTATAATGCTGCACGTAAGCCCCCGATCCCACCTGAAAGGTAAAAAAAAATAAGTTTTATTATACTCACCCGGAGAGGATGCATCAGGTCCAATGGGTGTCACAGGTACGGCACCTCCCATCTTCTTATGATTGCCGCCCTCCTGCTTGCTTCATGGTTCTTGGCATCACACTCCTGGCCAGGAGTACTTATCTGCCCTGCTGACAGCAAAGCAAAGTACTGCAGTGCACAGGCGCTGGGCTTCTCTGACCTTTCCCGGCAAATGCGCACGGCAGTACTTTCCTCTGTCCTCAACAGAGCAGGTAAGTACTCCTGCGCAGGCGTGCGATGCCAAGAACCATTAAGCAAGCAAGAGGACGGCAATCATAAGATGGGAGGCGCCGGATCCGGACCCGCGACACCCATCGAACCGGACCGCCCCCCGGGTGAGTATTGTCAGGAAATATGATGTATTTGATTCTAGATTATAACGCACACTGAGCTCTGCTACATCCATTAGGTCTGTGTACACACGCTGCAGCTGTGGTTCCCCTCCACAGCTCCTCCTTCTCACTGCCTAGAAAGCTCTCCTTCTCACTCTGTGTAATTCTATACCACTCATTCCCCCCTCCCTCAAGAATGTGTTGGTTAGCAGAAACCAGTTCTTTGTTTGAAGCCATGTGCTTCCATTTGTGTATGAGAGTTATTCAAGATGGAATAACTCAACCCCAAGTAGTGGTATAGGTGTGAAAGTTACATATTTGGGATGTGCAACGATAGAGCTACACACCAGTGCGTTTCCTAATTTCCCGTACCGGCAGAATCCAAGTAGTGGATTACGACTTAACCGAGGCATATAGTCAAATCATGTTTAGACTTAATTGAACATCCCTTTCATGCTGAGAAAAATGATAGTTTTGTCTTCCTTCTACGGGCTTCTCCCCCAGGAATTATGGCTAATAGCCATATTTCATAACTTTCATAAAAAGGGGAGTATCCAGTCCCTCAGTGATGTAACGAGCCAAGGGTATGAAATTCAGCCTCATTTTAGGCGTGTCTTTTGGCCAGGAAGTCAGCTAACAGAAACTCTGCAATCTGCTCTGATCAAAGAAGAAATGAGGAATCCAGCTCAACTAGGTGGTGAAAAAAACTTCTTTCTTTATTCACTCGAAAATATATTCAGTGGAGGATAAAAACATCAGCGATTACAAAAAATAAAATGCGATATCAACGCGTTTCTGGTGACCAAGCACCCTTAATCATGATTAAGGGTGCTTGGTCACCAGAAACGCGTTGATATCGCATTTTATCTTTTGTAATCGCTGATGTTTTTATCCTCCACTGAATATATTTTCGAGTGAATAAAGAAAGAAGTTTTTTTCACCACCTCGTTGAGCTGGATTCCTCATTTCTTCTTTGATTTGTTACACCCTGACACAGCGGCTCCGTGCTCCGAGTCTTCAAGGATGTCGATTATGGTGAGCTGGACTTTGTTCGAATCTGCTCTGATGCATTGGGATGTGTCCTCCTTCTCCCCAGCCACATAAGCTGCCATTATATGAGAGAACTGTAAGTGTTTTTTTTCAACTTTAATCCCTTTTATTTTGTAATTGTTTTGTGCATACTATAATTGTCTCATCTCGTAATATTTTTTATACTTTTTGCAAACACTGCCTCATCTTTTTGGAGTAAAAGCTATAATATCTACTAGTTTTGTTCTCCTTGTTCTAAAACGTACCCCCAGTGGCGTAACTTGAAACTCGCTGGCCTCCATGTGAAAGCTCCAACGGGGCCCCAAATATTTTAAATCTTTAATAGCAATAGTCTTTTTCTATAGGCCAAAGGGACTTTGAGGGCCCCCTAGGCTCCAGGGCCTGGGTGCGATTGCAACTCCTGCACCTGTTGTAGTTACACCCCTGCTTACCACCAACGTACTCTAAAGTAAATCACGCTACTGATTGGGTTGGCTCCTGACCCGTTATTAATCATAGTAATAGCAGCTGGTGGCAGCAAAGCATTCTGAGCTGGTTGGGCAAAACTGGCAGGGACGGACGGCGTTTGATAATTATAATTCCTGCCTGAGCGGGAATAGTTATATTGCCCTTGCTGCAGTGTGCCCAATAGCCAGTACATAGCAAGGCAGCCTTTCTGGCAAATAATTATCCTAGTTGCAGTTCCCTGACTGACCTGAGGGTAAGGGGGGCGCCAGGGAGCTGCAAGTTCCAAACCGGGAATTGGGGAGTGGGATATAAATAAATCCACTTCAGTAGGAACCAGGGGGCAACCAAACCACAACAATTCGTGACACATTGGTGTGAGATGTGGGGACAATAAAGGTAAATCCCTGAAGAAAGAACTGGGGCAACCTGTCAGGAACATGAGGTATCTGATTGTGTATTGTGAGCTCTGCTAAGTCCCTTAAAGCTGACAAGACACGCTGTGGGCTATTCCGACCCCCCTTCTTCTCTCTCTGCCTGCTGCTTGTATGTGTAATTCAAAACCCTCACTAGAATCACTGGACCAATCTCCTACAGCCACTTGTTCCCCATCCCTTACTGACCCAGGAATGTCTGTGTCTGGAGGCTCAGAGACGTAAAATAGTAGAAGAGGAATGCATGTCGTTACTCAGCCCACTTAGTGATGTCACGACAAGAGGGCATAGATCTTATTCCTGCTGAGTTGTGAGTTAGTCTTGGCCCAGGAAGCGAGCTAACAGCCCGGCAAAGCTGTTCTAATGTACCTGGATGTACCGTATTTTCCGGAGTATAAGACGCCTTTTTAACCCCTGAAAATCATCTCAAAAGTCGGGGGTCGTCTTATACGCCGGGTACGGCGTGCGCAGGGAGCGATCCTGGATGGTTCCCAGGGTTAGAAGGAGAGGAGACTCTCCTTCAGGCCCTGGGATCCATATTCATGTAAAAAAAAAAGAATAAAAATAAAAAATATGCATATACTCACCCTCCGACGACTCCTGGCTCTCAGCAGTGCAAGCGGCAGCCTCCGTTCCTAAGAATGCATTGAGCGTAGGACCTGCGATGACGTCGCGGTCACGTGACTGGTCGTGTTACCGCGACGTCATCGCAGGTCCTACGCTCAATGCATTCTTAGGAACGGAGGCTGCCGCCTGCACCGCTGAGAGCCAGAGGCCGTCGGAGGGTGAGTATATGCATATTTTTTATTTTTATTCTTTTTTTTTTACATGTATATGGATCCCAGGGCCCGAAGGAGAGTCTCCTCTCCTCCAGATCCTGGGAACCATCCGCACACGCCGTATAGGATGACTGAGCGTATAAGATGACCCTCGTCTTATACGGCGAGTATATCCCAAATTCCATATTTTATATGGAAAAGTTGGGGGTCGTCTTATACGCCCAGTCGTCTTATACAGCAGAAAATACGCTATCTCCTGAGCACACGGCTGCCATGATAATATGAAATGATCTGAACGACCTGTAAGTGTTCTCTTTTCATTGTTAATCCTATTTTATTTGTAATCTGTAATGCACACATGAATTGTCTTCTTTATAATACTGTATCTTTTTAATACTTTGTAAACACTGCCTACCTTTTTATGGAGGTAAATATATAATTTACTAGTTTGTCTTCTGCTCTATAAACGAACCGTCGCTTCCTCTGAAGTGAATTACGCTACTGATTTGGGTTGGCTCCGGACCCGATAATCCTTGTGAAAATCGGAGCTGGTGGCAGCATACTTTGTTCTGTGCATTTGGGAAGCTTTGTAGCCACGGCGGCGTTGTTAATTATTGTTCCCGCCTGAGTGGGAGTAGTTAAATCGCCCTGGCTGCAGTGAGCCCAATAGCCAGTACATAGCAGGCAGCCTTTCTGGCGAGGAATTACCCTAGGTGCAGTACCTAATCTGACCTGAAGGTAAAGGGGGTGCCAGAGAGCTGCAAGTTCCAAACCGGGAATTGGGGAGTGGGCTATAAATAAATCCCCTTCAGAAGGAACCCGGGGGCAACCAAACCACACCAATGCGTGACAAATTGGTGTGAGAGGTGGGGATGACAAAGGTATTCTCCCCGGGATCCCTGACACATTGCTGGGATTCGTGGCATATTGTTGGCAGCATGCTGTGAACCGTTACACAACCAAACACCCCCGGTTCATGACAAGTATAATTAAATGTATTTTTCTTATCTTGCAGGTCAGATCATGGGCTTATCTATGGCATTCTAGAATGCTGTAGATAAGCCCTGAAAATCAGTGGCCGCATCTTATAGCGGCAAAACAAGCTGACAGGTTAAAAATGGCAGTAGGTCGTAGGGCTACATGCAGTCACTCTTACTTGTTTTTAACATAAATTACTTGTTACTTTATGTATTTCCTTAAATTATGGCTTAAAATGTTTAAAAAGTATCAATCATATACAAACAAAGGCTTTTGTGCTTCCAGTCATTGGGGTTCCCCGATTAGTCAAAAGAATGCTCTGAAACGCCTAGCTCCTGCAAGAGCCAAGTGCATAGAGCATTGTATGGGTTCAACAGTAAGTCTATTGGTCCACATAACTCTCTGGCATGAGACTTTGAGTCTTCTACAGTAACCATAAGTGTGCAGTCAAAGGGCCATATAAGTCGGATTGAAATCTGTCCACAATATACAGATACATATGCAGCAGTTGTGCCCGGCTCCAGAGAGCTGCGGGCCATGGTAACATTGTGGGCAAATTTCAGTCCAACTTACAGTAGCCTGAAAATTGAAGCTCAGCTGTGTTCAGCGGAGGAGAAAAGCAAGGAGCGGCAGACACCGTTAGTAGGCCCAACCAAACAAGTAGGCCAAATGCAGTTTAATATCTGATATAGCCTGAAAATTGAAGCACAGCTGTGTTCAGTGGATGAGAACATCAAGCAGCGGCAGACACCGTTAGTACGCCCAACCAAACAAGTAGGCCAAATGCAGTTTAAAATTGTTTACAGGGGTACACAGGTGGCATTGGTTAGTTCAGTGGAGGTAAACTGTAAGGAGTGGCGCAGACACACTAAGGGTATGTGTCCACGGTCAGGAAACGCTGCGTGTTTGACGCTGCGCAGAGCTGCAGCGTCAAACACGCAGCGTCCAGATGTTCCAGCATAGTGGAGGGGATTTTATGAAATCCCGTGTCCACTATGCGTGGAAACACGCATCCGGCTTCCCTGCGACTATGCTGCGTGTCTTTTCAGATCGCAGCATGTCCGTGTACCTTGCGAGGACGCTGCGTCCCCGCAAGGCATATCACAGGGCCCTATGGCGAGGGGTGCGATGATCCCGGATGTGTACAATGAACACATCCGGCATCATCGCGTCCCAGAAGGGGGCGAGGCTTAGCGCCGAGCGGCTTCGCCGCTCCGACAATACCGCCGGCCATCCTGATCGTGGACACATACCCTTAGTAGGCCTAAAAAAAAAAGTAGGCTCAAAGCAGTTTAAAATAGGTTACAGGGGTACACAGGCGGCATTGGATAGTTCAGTGGAGGCCAACTGTAAGAAGTGGCGCAGACAGACTTAGTAGGCCTAAAATAAAAAAAGTAGGCTCAATGCAGTTTAAAATTGCTTACAGGGGTACACAGGCGACATTGGTTAGTTCAGTGGAGGCCAACTGTAAGGAGTGGCGCAGACAGACTTAGTAGGCCTAAAATAAAAAAGTAGGCTCATTGCAGTTTAAAATTGCTTACAGGGCTACACAGGCGGCATTGGTTAGTTCAGTGGAGGTCAACTGTAAGGAGTGGCGCAGACAGACTTAGTAGGCCTAAAATAAAAAAGTAGGCTCAATGCAGTTTAACCCTTTTCTGCCATTGGACGTACTATTCCGTCCATGTGGGGTGGGCCCTAATTCCCAAGGACGGAATAGTTCATCCAGCACGATAGGCCGCGCTCACAGGGGGAGCACGGCCGATCGCGGCCGGGCGTCAGCTGCCTATCGCAGCTGACATCCGGCACTATGTGCCAGGGGCGGTCACGGACCGCCCCCGGCACATTAACCCCCGGCACACCGCGATCAAACATGATCGCGGTGTGCCGGTGGTACAGGGAAGCATCGCGCAGGGAGGGGGCTCCCTGAGTGGATTCCTGAGACCCCCGGAGCAACGCGATGTGATCGCGTTGCTGCGAGGGTCTCTTACCGCCTATCCCTGCAGGCCCCGGATCCAAAATAGCCGCGGGGCTGCATCCGGGTCCTGCAGGGATTACTTCCGGGTGCCGTGCAGGCGCTGGTAAGCCTGCACGTCTGCATGTCAGATCGGTGATCTGACAGAGTGCTGTGCAAACTGTCAGATCGGTGATCTGACAGAGTGCTGTGCAAACTGTCAGATCACCGATCTGTGATGTCCCCCCTGGGACAAAGTAAAAAAGTAAAAAAAAAAAATTCCCACATGTGTAAAAAAAAAATAAAAATTCCTAAATAAAGAAAAAAAAAATATATTATTCCCATAAATACATTTCTATATCTAAATAAAAAAATCAATCAATAAATGTACACATATTTAGTATTGCCGCGTCCGTAACGACCCCACCTATAAAACTATATCACTAGTTAACCCCTTCAGTGAACACCGGAAAAAAAAAAAAACGAGGCAAAAAACAACGTTTTGTTCTCATACCACCAAACAAAAGTGGAATAACACGCGATCAAAAAGATGGATATAAATAACCATGGTACCGCTGCAAACGTCATCTTGTCCTGCAAAAAATGAGCCGCCATACAGCATCATCAGCGAAAAAATAAAAAAGTTATGGTCCTCAGAATAAAGCGATGCCAAAATAATTATTTTTTCTATAATATAGTTTTTATCGTATAAAAGTGCCAAAACATAAAAAAGATTATATAAATGAGGTATCGCTGTATTCGTACTGACCCGAAGAATAAAACTGCTTTATCAATTTTACCAAACGCGGAACGGTATAAACGCCTCCCCCAAAAGAAATTCATGAATAGCTGGTTTTTGGTCATTCTGCCTCACAAAAATTGGAATAAAAAGTGATCAAAAAATCTCCCGTGCCCGAGCATGTTACCAATAAAAACGTCAACTCGTCCGGCAAAAAAACAAGACCTCACATGACTCTGTGGACTCAAATATGAAAAAATTATAGCTCTCAAAATGTGGTAACGTAAAAAATATTTTTTGCAATAAAAAGCGCCTTTCAGTGTGTGACGGCTGCCAATCATAAAAATTCGCTAAAAAAACAGCTATAAAAGTAAATCAAACCCCCCTTCATCACCCGCTTAATTAGGGAAAAATTCAAAAATTTTAAAAATGTATTTATTTCCATTTTCCCATTAGGGTTAGGGCTAGGGTTAGGGTTAGGGCTAGTGTTAGGGCTAGTGTTAGGGTTGGGGCTAGGGTTAGGACTAGGTTTAGGGTTGGGGCTAGGGTTAAGGCTACAGTTAGGTTTGGGGCTAAAGTTAGGGTTAGGGTTTGGATTACATTTACGGTTGGGAATAGGGTTGGGATTAGGGTTAGGGGTGTGTCTGGGTTAGAGGTGTGGTTAGAGTTACCATTGGGTGTCATGATCTCTGCAGGCAGAGATCATAGCAAGCCTATAGAGGGACAAGCTCTCGGAAGATGGAACTATACTGACCATGAACTAAGCCTGCCGCGCAACTAGAAATAGCCAGGTAGCATTTCCTATTTATCGCTAGATGCCCAGCTCTGGCCTAAGACCTAAATAGCTAGCAGAGGGAAATATAAGACCTGGCTCACCTCTAGAGAAATATTCCAAAGAAGACAGTAGCCCCCCACATATAATGACGGTGAGTTCAGATGAAACTACAAACGCAGCAGGAAAATAGTCTTAGCAAATTTGAGGTCCGCTTACTAGATAGCAGAAGACAGATAGTATACTTTCATGGTCAGCAGAAAAACACTAACAAAACACCATCCAGAGATTACCTTAAACTCTGGCATTAACTCATAACGCCAGAGTAGCAATCCCTGATCAACGAGAGCTTTCCAGACACAGTAACAAAACTTCAGCTGTGAACTGGAACAAATAGGCAAAACAAAACATGGACAAAAGTCCAACTTATCTAGTAGTTGTCTAGAAGCAGGAACAAGCACTGAGAGGCATCAGATAACATTGTTGACCGGCAAGAAACCACCAGAGAAATGAGCTTAAATAGCGACACCCACTACTGATGGAACCAGGTGAAACAGGAAAGAGGATGACAAGTCCAATTCCACAAGCGGCCACCGGGGGAGCCCAGAATCCAAATTCACAACAGTACCCCCCCCTCAAGGAGGGGGCACCGAACCCTCACCAGATCCACCAGGGCGACCAGGATGAGCCCTATGGAAGGCACGAACAAGATCAGAAGCATGAACATCAGATGCATTGACCCAAGAATTATCCTCCTGGCCGTAACCCTTCCAGTTGACCAGATACTGGAGTTTCCGTCTGGAAACACGAGAGTCCAAAATTTTCTCCACAACGTACTCCAACTCACCCTCAACCAACACCGGAGCAGGAGGCTCAACTGAAGGTACAACAGGTACCTCATACCTGCGCAATAACGACCGATGAAAAACGTTATGAATGGAAAAGGACGCAGGGAGGTCCAAACGGAAAGAAACAGGATTAAGAATCTCCAATATTCTATAAGGGCCGATGAACCGAGGTTTAAACTTAGGAGAAGAGACCCTCATAGGGACAAAACGAGAAGACAACCACACTAAATCTCCAACACAAAGCCGAGAACCAACACGACGATGACGGTTGGCAAAACGCTGAGTCTTCTCCTGGGACAACTTCAAATTGTCCATAACCTGCCCCCAGATGTGATGCAATCTCTCCACCACCGCATCCACTCCAGGACAATCCGAGGATTCCACCTGACCGGAGGAAAATCGAGGGTGAAACCCCGAATTACAGAAAAACGGGGACACCAAGGTGGAAGAACTGGCCCGATTATTGAGGGCGAACTCTGCCAATGGCAAAAAAGCAACCCAATCATCCTGGTCAGCAGAGACAAAACACCTCAGATATGTCTCAAGGGTCTGATTAGTCCGCTCGGTCTGGCCATTAGTCTGAGGGTGAAAAGCAGATGAAAAAGACAAATCTATGCCCATCCTAGCACAGAATGCCCGCCAAAATCTAGACACAAATTGGGTACCTCTGTCAGAAACAATATTCTCAGGAATACCGTGCAATCGGACAACATTCTGAAAAAACAGAGGAACCAACTCAGAAGAAGAAGGCAACTTGGGCAGAGGAACCAAATGGACCATTTTAGAGAAACGGTCACAGACCACCCAGATGACAGACATCTTCTGGGAAACAGGCAGATCTGAAATAAAATCCATCGAGATGTGTGTCCAAGGCCTCTTAGGAATAGGCAAGGGCAACAGCAGTCCGCTAGCCCGAGAACTACAAGACTTGGCCCGAGCACAAACGTCACATGACTGCACAAAGACTCGCACATCTCGTGACAGGGAAGGCCACCAGAAGGATCTTGCCACCAAATCCCTGGTACCAAAAATTCCGGGATGACCTGCCAATGCAGAAGAATGTACCTCAGAGATGACTCTGCTGGTCCAATCATCCGGAACAAACAGTCTATCAGGCGGACAACGATCCGGTCTATCCGCCTGAAACTCTTGCAAGGACCGCCGCAGATCAGGAGAAACGGCCGACAAAATTACTCCCTCCCTAAGGATACCTGTGGGTTCAGAATTACCAGGAGAGTCCGGGTCAAAACTCCTAGAAAGGGCATCTGCCTTAACATTCTTAGAACCCGGTAGGTATGACACCACAAAATTAAAGCGAGAAAAAAATAAAGACCAGCGCGCCTGTCTAGGATTCAGGCGTCTGGCAGTCTCAAGATAAATCAAATTTTTGTGGTCAGTCAATACCACCACCTGATGCCTAGCCCCCTCGAGCCAATGGCGCCACTCCTCAAACGCCCACTTCATGGCCAAAAGCTCCCGATTCCCAACATCATAATTCCGCTCTGCGGGCGAAAATTTGCGAGAAAAGAAGGCACAAGGCCTAATGACGGAGCAGTCGGAACCTTTCTGCGACAACACTGCCCCAGCTCCGATCTCCGAAGCGTCAACCTCAACCTGAAAAGGCAGATTCACATCAGGCTGACGCAACACAGGGGCAGAGGCAAAACGGCGCTTAAGCTCCTGAAAGGCCTCTACAGCATGAGGGGACCAATTAGCAACATCAGCGCCTTGTCTGGTCAAATCAGTCAGTGGTTTAACGACATCCGAAAAACCAGCAATAAATCGGCGGTAAAAGTTGGCAAAGCCCAAAAATCTCTGAAGACCCTTAAGAGAGGAGGGCTGAGTCCAGTCACAAATAGCTTGCACCTTGACGGGATCCATCTCAATGGAAGAGGGAGAAAAAATATACCCCAAAAAGGAAATTTTCTGGACCCCAAAAACGCACTTAGACCCCTTCACACATAAAGAATTAGACCGCAGAACCTGAAAAACTCTCCTGACCTGCTGGACATGAGAGTCCCAGTCATCAGAAAAAATCAGAATATCATCCAGATATATTATCATAAATTTATCCAGAAAATCGCGGAAAATATCATGCATAAAAGACTGGAAAACTGAAGGGGCATTAGAAAGACCAAAAGGCATGACCAAATACTCAAAGTGGCCCTCGGGCGTATTAAATGCGGTCTTCCACTCATCCCCCTGCCTGATCCGCACCAAATTATACGCCCCACGAAGATCAATTTTAGAGAACCACTTAGCACCCTCTATACGAGCAAACAAATCAGTAAGCAATGGCAATGGGTATTGATACTTAACAGTGATCTTATTCAGAAGCCGATAATCAATACATGGTCTCAAAGAGCCGTCTTTTTTTGAGACAAAGAAAAACCCAGCTCCCAAGGGAGAAGAAGATGGACGAATATGTCCCTTTTCCAAAGACTCCTTTATATATTCCCGCATAGCAGCATGTTCCGGCACAGACAAATTAAACAAACGACCCTTTGGATATTTACAACCCGGTATCAAATCTATGGCACAATCGCACTCACGGTGCGGAGGTAACGACCCAAGCTTGGGTTCGTCAAAGACGTCTTGATAATCAGAGAGGAACTCAGGGACTTCAGAGGGAATGGACGACGAAATAGAAACCAAAGGTACGTCCCCATGAATACCCTTACATCCCCAGCTCAACACAGACATTGCTCTCCAGTCCAAGACTGGGTTGTGAGACTGCAACCATGGCAATCCCAGTACCAAATCGTCATGTAAATTATACAGCACCAGGAAACGAATAATCTCCTGGTGATCCGGATTGATACGCATGGTTACTTGTGTCCAGTATTGTGGTTTATTATTAGCCAATGGGGTGGAGTCAATCCCCTTTAGAGGAATAAGAGTCTCCAAAGGCTCTAAATTAAAACCACAACGATTGGCAAAGGACCAATCCATAAGACTCAGAGCGGCGCCAGAGTCAACATAGGCGTCCGTGGCAATGGATGACAAAGAGCAAATCAGGGTTACAGACAAAATAAACTTAGACTGAATGGTGCCAATGGAAACAGACTTATCAAGCTTCTTTGTACGCCTAGAGCATGCTGATATAACATGAGTAGAATCCCCACAATAGAAACACAATCCATTCTTCCGTCTAAAATTCTGTCGCTCGCTCCTGGACAGAATTCTATCACACTGCATACTCTCTGGCGTCTTTTCCATAGACACCGCCAGATGGTGCACCGGTTTGCGCTCCCGCAGACGCCTATCAATCTGAATAGCCATTGTCATGGACTCATTCAGACCTGCAGGCAAAGGGAACCCCACCATAACATCCTTAACGGCATCAGAGAGACCTTCTCTGAAAGTTGCCGCCAAGGCGCACTCATTCCACTGAGTAAGCACAGACCATTTACGGAATTTTTGGCAGAAAACTTCAACTTCGTCTTGCCCCTGAGATAGTGCCATCAAAGTTTTTTCTGCCTGAAGTTCCAAATGAGGTTCCTCATAAAGCAAGCCCAAGGCCAGAAAAAACGCATCCACATCGCGTAACGCAGGATCCCCTGCTGGCAATGAGAAGGCCCAATCTTGAGGGTCACCCCTGAGCAAGGAAATCACAATCCTAACCTGCTGAGCAGGGTCTCCAGCTGAACGAGACCTCAGGGACAAATAAAGCTTACAATTATTTCGGAAATTCTGGAAGCTAGCTCTATTCCCTGTGAAGAACTCCGGCAAAGGAATTCTCGGCTCAGATACCGGAGCATGTACCACAAAATCTTGTAAATTTTGTACTTTCGTGATGAGATTATTCAAACCCGCAGTTACACTCTGGAGATCCATTATTGTCAGGTGCACACAGAGCATACAGAGATTAGGAGGAGAGAGAGAAAAAAGACTGCAGCAAGGCAGACTGGAGGAAAAAAAAAAAAAAAAAAAAATTCCAGCAGACTTCTTATAACTCTCCTTTCTCAACCTGGGTCTTTAACACTTTATTGGCCGGTCAAACTGTCATGATCTCTGCAGGCAGAGATCATAGCAAGCCTATAGAGGGACAAGCTCTCGGAAGATGGAACTATACTGACCATGAACTAAGCCTGCCGCGCAACTAGAAATAGCCAGGTAGCATTTCCTATTTATCGCTAGATGCCCAGCTCTGGCCTAAGACCTAAATAGCTAGCAGAGGGAAATATAAGACCTGGCTCACCTCTAGAGAAATATTCCAAAGAAGACAGTAGCCCCCCACACATAATGACGGTGAGTTCAGATGAAACTACAAACGCAGCAGGAAAATAGTCTTAGCAAATTTGAGGTCCGCTTACTAGATAGCAGAAGACAGATAGTATACTTTCATGGTCAGCAGAAAAACACTAACAAAACACCATCCAGAGATTACCTTAAACTCTGGCATTAACTCATAACGCCAGAGTAGCAATCCCTGATCAACGAGAGCTTTCCAGACACAGTAACAAAACTTCAGCTGTGAACTGGAACAAATAGGCAAAACAAAACATGGACAAAAGTCCAACTTATCTAGTAGTTGTCTAGAAGCAGGAACAAGCACTGAGAGGCATCAGATAACATTGTTGACCGGCAAGAAACCACCAGAGAAATGAGCTTAAATAGCGACACCCACTACTGATGGAACCAGGTGAAACAGGAAAGAGGATGACAAGTCCAATTCCACAAGCGGCCACCGGGGGAGCCCAGAATCCAAATTCACAACAATTGGGATTAGGTTTAGGGGTGTGTTTGGATTAGGGTTTCAGTTATAATTGGGGGGTTTCCACTGTTTAGGCACATCGGGGCTCTCCAAACGCGACATGGCGTCCGATCTCAATTTCAGCCAATTCTGCGTTGAAAAAGTAAAACAGTGCTCCTAGTCCAGTCAAAATACGAAAAAAAAAATAGTTAACCCTGAACAAATTCCAAGAAAGCGTTTTATAGGTTTTTTTTGTAGTATTACATGTAGGGAAAAACATACTAAAAGTTTACCAAGATAGGGTTACCACAAAGGGTCCAAATGTGACGTCAATGAATATGACCGCCAAAGCTGTAGAATGTTAAATGCGACTCCCCTTTCAGTGTCTATCATATTTCTTTTACAATTACTACTATTATTATATTTATTATTTAACGATTTATTTATCTTCTTTTACAGAGCTGAGAATGATGGAAAGTCAAGAAACTTACCCCTTATGCAGCCATGAAGTAGAAGATGACGGAGAAAGAGTGGTGATTGGTGCGAAAGGAGCTGAAGGGATCAATAAAGCCAGTATTGAGAGGGGCATTAGCACTGTGGTAGCTGCTGGAGCAGTGGTGCACAAGAGATGTCGTATGAACTACATAAACAAGAAGCAAATAGACTTGCATAAGAAAGCTACTTCCGTTCATCGTTCACCTGCCAGGAGAGGTACACGGTGTCTACTGGATCCTATGATAGCATGACGCAGTGTTTGTTCTGTGGACATGAAGTGGTGAAGACAAGATCTAGCAGTGATATCGATGACTATAGCTTTGTTAAAACGGATGGATTTGTAAGGTCCATCATGTCACATTGCAAACAGCATAATGATGACTGGGCAATCACCATTCAAGGGAGAATTGCGTACTTTAGGAAGCACTTACATGCTGCAGACTGTCTGTATCATCGTTCATGTGACATTAACTTTCAGACAAATTACGGAAATCCTATGCGTCATGGTTGTGGATCTACTACAAAGAAACCGCGGAAGGTAGGTAGGCTGATGAACATGGACCAAGAGCAAGCGTTCTTGAGAATGTGTGCATTTCTCGAGGACAACGATGAAGAGCAACTGACTGTCACAGATCTTGCAAAGAAAATGATGGAGTATCTTGTCGAAGGAGACAGTGCTGCCTATAGTAATAAATGGCTGAGATATAGGCCGGAGGAGAGGTATGGCGATTCGCTATTCATAGCAGAGTGTGAAGGGTTGCCTAACATTGTAACGTTCCGTGAAAAGACCAGAATAAAACTGAGGGACTATTTCCATAGTCAGGAAACGGATGAAGAAGCCCAGAAGAGAGACATCAGAGACTGCGGCCAACTAATCAAGAGCGATATCAAGTCTAAGATCCCATCTTCAACCGATTAATATCTGAAGACTTCTTCGCTTGAATGTCAGTCTGCCTTAGATAATCTCCCCCTGAGTTTGCTTTGCTTGCTTGAAACCCTCTTCATTGGAAAGGACCATTCACAGGAAAGTCGCAAGCATTGGACAATCAGTTGTTCAGGCTGTACGTCCCAGGGCTGTAGCTCCATTGCAGCTTTGGTTAGCAGTCCAGCTCCATCATCATCATTTCAGGTCTCGATTTCTTGTAGACAGTCTCTCAGCCATGGGATATTGTGCATCATATTCGGAAGTTCAGTGATTCGAGGAAAACGCTGCCGCTTCTGTTGGCCAGGATGTACTCAGTGGTACCATAGACACACTGGATACGGCACTGCTGTTCGTTGTGGACAATGTCGATCATAATATCATCAAGTTAGATGGGAAGGTGACTTTCCACGGCATGGGGATGGTAGCTACTGTGACTCCAGGAAGGAAGGTCAGTCGCACTGTTCTCAGACGGAAGACTGCGGACTTGGAGATGAACAAAGCAGAGTTGATGTAAGGGAATACCGTTTCACAAAACACACTCGCCGAAACATAAAATTCAAGCCCTTGCCATTTCTCGATGCCATTGACCATCGTGTTGATGTATTGTGGGAGATGTCTTTACACTTCAAACAGCCTGCACCGAGCTGGAATGGAATGATGCACATGCTACATAAAGACTGTGATCATCCAGGGTCATCTTCGGTAATCTTCCTGCCCATCATTGACATGTATTCTGGAGACAAGTCATGCATCTTCTCTACTCTTGAGTAGCTGTGCAACCTTGCTGATAAACACCGATCCGTTGCAGTTGTTCCATTCGATCAGCCACTCTACTGGAAAGCGTCAGAAATCAAACACGAGGTGCCTGAAGACAGCCCTTTCAAGATGTTGTCCTGATGCTCGGGAGCTTCCACACATTGATGAATCTTATGGGTGCCATAGGAACGTTGATGGATGGGAGTGGAATCAAAGAGATCTTGGGAACAATTTACGGTGACAATGCTGCGCAACACATCATGACTGGAAAGGCAGTTCAGCGTGCAGTTCGTGGCCATCTCCTCCTTGATCAGTGTCTTACTCAGCAAGTTGCAGACAAAGTACTTTGCGACCATCCCGGTTTTGCAGGCCTGTTGCAAGAACTTGAGCAGTTGTAAGCACGGACACTGACAGGGGAGAGTGACTTGAATTTGGTCATCACTTCTACATTAGTGAAATTTTCCACCTCTTGTCCACCAAAAGAAATGGATTATCCGCTCACCCTCGCACCAGTAAACTATGGCTGAATTACCAACAGATGGTTGGAATTGAAAGGGAGCTTATCGAGGCCGATCGTACAGGATCCTGGCTGATGCACCTTCATGCTGTAGCCGAACATTTGCCAGTTCTTGCAGCGGCTGGGCATGGGAACTATGTGAAGGCCGCCTACCTTTACCTCCAGTCTATGACCACTCTGGAAGATGATATGCCATCAGTCTTCCATAGATTTATGAATGGCTTGCATGTTGTAAGGCGGACTGATCAGTACTGGGCAGGCCTGGTGTTGTGAAATTGGATTTTGGGCTCCCCCGGTGGCCACTGGTGGAATTGAACTGGTGTGCATCATCCTCTCTGTTCACCTGTTTCCATCAGTATGTGGGAGTCGCTATTTAGCCTTGCTCCTCTGTCACTTCCATGCCGGTCAACATTGTAATCAGAAGCCTTTCTGTGCATGTTCCTGCTGCTAGACAACTCCCAGCTAAGTTGGACTTAGTCCTTGTTTGTTTTTGCATTTTGTTCCAGTTCACAGCTGTAGTTTCGTTTCTGTGTCTGGAAAGCTCTTGTGATCTGAAATTGCCACTCTGATGTTATGAGTTAATACTAGAGTCTTAAAGTAATTTCAGGATGGTATTTTGATAGGGTTTTCAGCTGACCATGAAAGTGCCCTTTCTGTCTTCCTGCTATCTAGTAAGCGGACCTCAATTTTGCTAAACCTATTTTCATACTACGTTTGTCATTTCATCTAAAATCACCGCCAATATTTGTGGGGGCCTCTGTCTGCCTTTCGGGGAAATTTCTCTAGAGGTGAGCCAGGACTATATTTTCCTCTGCCAGGATTAGTTAGTCCTCCGGCCGGCGCTGGGCGTCTAGGGATAAAACGCAGGCTACGCTACCCGGCTACTGTTAGTTGTGCGGCAGGTTTAGTTCATGGTCAGTTTAGTTTCCATCCTTCCAAGAGCTAGTTCGTATGTTTGCTGGGCTATGTTCTCTTGCCATTGAGAACCATAACAGTTTGACCGGCCATAAAGGGTTAAATTTATTGACAGAGAAAGGAGAGAAAAGAGAAGTCTGCTGAAGATTTTTTATTTTTTTTTTCTCAGTTCTGAGTGTGCTTGTAATTGAATCTCTTGCAAGTCTGCCTATATTGCAGCCTTTCTCTCTCTCTCTCTCCTTCTAATCCTGGAATGGCTCTGTGTTCACCTGTTTAAAATGGATATTCAGAGTTTAGCTGCAGGTTTGAATAATCTCACCACGAAAGTTCAAAACTTACAAGATTTTGTTGTTCATGTTCCTATATCTGAACCTAGAATTCCTTTGCCTGAATTTTTCTCGGGGAATAGATCTTGCTTTCAAAATTTCAAAAATAATTGCAAGTTGTTTTTGTCCCTGAAATCTCGCTCTGCTGGAGATCCTGCTCAGCAGGTCAGGATTGTGATTTCCTTGCTCCGGGGCGACCCTCAGGATTGGGCTTTTGCATTGGCTCCAGGGGATCCTGCGTTGCTCAATGTGGATGCGTTTTTTCTGGCCTTGGGGTTGCTTTATGAGGAACCTCAGTTAGAACTTCAGGCGGAAAAGGCCTTGATGTCCCTATCTCAGGGGCAAGACGAAGCTGAAATATACTGCCAGAAATTCCGTAAATGGGCTGTACTTACTCAGTGGAATGAGTGCGCCCTGGCGGCGAATTTCAGAGAGGGTCTCTCTGATGCCATTAAGGATGTTATGGTGGGGTTCCCTGTGCCTGCGGGTCTGAATGAGTCCATGACAATGGCTATCCAGATCGATAGGCGTCTGCGGGAGCGCAAACCTGTGCACCATTTGGCGGTGTCTACTGAGAAGACGCCAGAGAATATGCAATGTGATAGAATTCTGTCCAGAAGTGAACGGCAGAATTTTAGACGAAAAAATGGGTTGTGCTTCTATTGCGGTGATTCAACTCATGTTATATCAGCATGCTCTAAGCGTACTAAGAAGCTTGATAAGTCTGTTTCAATTGGCACTTTACAGTCTAAGTTTATTCTATCTGTGACCCTGATTTGTTCTTTATCATCTATTACCGCGGATGCCTATGTCGACTCTGGCGCCGCTTTGAGTCTTATGGATTGGTCCTTTGCCAAACGCTGTGGGTATGATTTGGAGCCTCTTGAAACTCCTATACCCCTGAAGGGGATTGACTCCACCCCATTGGCTAGCAATAAACCACAATACTGGACACAAGTAACTATGCGGATTAATCCGGATCACCAGGAGATTATTCGCTTTCTTGTGCTGTATAACCTACATGATGTGTTGGTGCTTGGATTGCCATGGCTGCAATCTCATAACCCAGTCCTTGACTGGAAAGCTATGTCTGTGTTAAGCTGGGGATGTAAGGGGACGCATGGGGACGTACCTGTGGTTTCCATTTCATCATCTATTCCCTCTGAGATTCCTGAATTCTTGACTGAATATCGTGACGTTTTTGAAGAACCTAAGCTTGGTTCATTACCTCCGCACCGGGAGTGCGATTGTGCCATAGATTTGATTCCGGGTAGTAAATACCCTAAGGGTCGTTTATTTAATCTGTCTGTGCCTGAACATGCTGCTATGCGAGAATATATAAAGGAGTCCTTGGAGAAGGGACATATTCGTCCTTCGTCATCTCCCTTAGGAGCCGGTTTTTTCTTTGTGGCTAAGAAAGATGGCTCTTTGAGGCCGTGCATTGATTATCGGCTTTTGAATAAAATCACGGTTAAATATCAATATCCGTTGCCACTGCTGACTGATTTGTTTGCTCGCATAAAGGGGGCCAAGTGGTTCTCTAAGATAGATCTTCGTGGGGCGTATAATTTGGTGCGAATTAAGCAGGGGGATGAGTGGAAAACCGCATTTAATACGCCCGAGGGCCACTTTGAGTATTTGGTGATGCCTTTTGGTCTTTCAAATGCCCCTTCAGTCTTTCAGTCCTTTATGCATGACATTTTCCGTGATTATTTGGATAAATTTATGATTGTGTATCTGGATGATATTTTGATTTTTTCGGATGACTGGGACTCTCATGTCCAGCAGGTCAGGAGGGTTTTTCAGGTTTTGCGGTCTAATTCCTTGTGTGTGAAGGGTTCTAAGTGCGTTTTTGGGGTTCAAAAGATTTCCTTTTTGGGATATATTTTTTCCCCCTCTTCCATCGAGATGGATCCTGTCAAGGTTCAGGCTATTTGTGATTGGACGCAACCCTCTTCTCTTAAGAGTCTTCAGAAATTTTTGGGCTTTGCTAACTTTTATCGTCGATTTATTGCTGGTTTTTCTGATGTTGTTAAACCATTGACTGATTTGACTAAGAAGGGTGCTGATGTTGCTGATTGGTCCCCTGCTGCTGTGGAGGCCTTTCGGGAGCTTAAGCGCCGCTTTTCTTCCGCCCCTGTGTTGCGTCAGCCTGATGTTGCTCTTCCTTTTCAGGTTGAGGTCGACGCTTCTGAAATCGGAGCTGGGGCGGTTTTGTCGCAGAGAAGTTCCGATTGCTCCGTGATGAGACCTTGTGCTTTTTTCTCGCGTAAATTTTCGCCCGCCGAGCGGAATTATGATGTTGGGAATCGGGAGCTTTTGGCCATGAAGTGGGCTTTTGAGGAGTGGCGTCATTGGCTTGAGGGGGCTAGACATCAGGTGGTGGTATTGACTGACCACAAAAATCTAATTTATCTTGAGTCCGCCAGACGCCTGAATCCTAGACAGGCGCGCTGGTCGTTGTTTTTCTCTCGGTTTAATTTTGTGGTGTCCTACCTGCCGGGTTCTAAGAATGTTAAGGCGGATGCCCTTTCTAGGAGTTTTGAGCCTGACTCCCCTGGTAATTCTGAACCTACAGGTATCCTTAAGGATGGAGTGATATTGTCTGCCGTTTCTCCAGACCTGCGGCGGGCCTTGCAGGAGTTTCAGGCGGATAGACCTGATCGTTGCCCACCTGGTAGACTGTTTGTTCCTGATGATTGGACCAGTAAAGTCATTTCTGAGGTTCATTCTTCTGCGTTGGCAGGTCATCCTGGAATCTTTGGTACCAGGGATTTAGTGGCAAGGTCCTTCTGGTGGCCTTCCCTGTCTCGAGATGTGCGAGGCTTTGTGCAGTCTTGTGACGTTTGTGCTCGGGCCAAGCCTTGTTGTTCTCGGGCTAGTGGATTGTTGTTGCCCTTGCCTATCCCGAAGAGGCCCTGGACGCACATCTCGATGGATTTTATTTCGGATCTTCCTGTTTCTCAGAAGATGTCTGTCATCTGGGTGGTGTGTGATCGTTTCTCTAAGATGGTCCATTTGGTTCCCCTGCCTAAGTTGCCTTCTTCTTCCGAGTTGGTTCCTCTGTTTTTTCAAAATGTGGTCCGTTTGCATGGTATTCCGGAGAATATCGTTTCTGACAGAGGTACCCAATTCGTGTCTAGATTTTGGCGAGCATTCTGTGCTAGGATGGGCATAGATTTGTCTTTCTCGTCTGCTTTCCATCCTCAGACTAATGGCCAGACCGAGCGGACGAATCAGACCTTGGAGACATATTTGAGGTGTTTTGTGTCTGCAGATCAGGATGATTGGGTTGCTTTTTTGCCTTTAGCGGAGTTTGCCCTCAATAATCGGGCCAGTTCTGCCACCTTGGTGTCTCCCTTTTTCTGTAATTCGGGGTTTCATCCTCGATTTTCTTCTGGTCAGGTGGAATCTTCGGATTGTCCTGGAGTGGATGCTGTGGTGGAGAGGTTGCATCAGATTTGGGGCAGGTAGTGGACAATTTGAAGTTGTCCCAGGGGAAGACTCAGCTTTTTGCCAACCGCCGGCGTCGGGTTGGTCCTCGGCTTTGTGTTGGGGACTTGGTGTGGTTGTCTTCTCGTTTTGTCCCTATGAGGGTTTCTTCTCCCAAGTTTAAGCCTCGGTTCATCGGCCCGTACAAGATATTGGAGATTCTTAACCCTGTGTCCTTCCGTTTGGACCTCCCTGCATCTTTTTCTATTCATAATGTTTTTCATCGGTCACTATTGCGCAGGTATGAGGTACCGGTTGTGCCTTCCGTTGAGCCTCCTGCTCCGGTGTTGGTTGAGGGCGAGTTGGAGTACGTTGTGGAAAAAATCTTGGACTCCCGTGTTTCCAGACGGAAACTCCAGTATCTGGTCAAATGGAAGGGATACGGTCAGGAGGATAATTCTTGGGTGACTGCCTCTGATGTTCATGCCTCCGATTTGGTCCGTGCCTTTCATAAGGCTCATCCTGATCGCCCTGGTGGTTCTGGTGAGGGTTCGGTGCCCCCTCCTTGAGGGGGGGGTACTGTTGTGAAATTGGATTTTGGGCTCCCCCGGTGGCCACTGGTGGAATTGAACTGGTGTGCATCATCCTCTCTGTTCACCTGTTTCCATCAGTATGTGGGAGTCGCTATTTAGCCTTGCTCCTCTGTCACTTCCATGCCGGTCAACATTGTAATCAGAAGCCTTTCTGTGCATGTTCCTGCTGCTAGACAACTCCCAGCTAAGTTGGACTTAGTCCTTGTTTGTTTTTGCATTTTGTTCCAGTTCACAGCTGTAGTTTCGTTTCTGTGTCTGGAAAGCTCTTGTGATCTGAAATTGCCACTCTGATGTTATGAGTTAATACTAGAGTCTTAAAGTAATTTCAGGATGATATTTTGATAGGGTTTTCAGCTGACCATGAAAGTGCCCTTTCTGTCTTCCTGCTATCTAGTAAGCGGACCTCAATTTTGCTAAACCTATTTTCATACTACGTTTGTCATTTCATCTAAAATCACCGCCAATATTTGTGGGGGCCTCTGTCTGCCTTTCGGGGAAATTTCTCTAGAGGTGAGCCAGGACTATATTTTCCTCTGCCAGGATTAGTTAGTCCTCCGGCCGGCGCTGGGCGTCTAGGGATAAAACGCAGGCTACGCTACCCGGCTACTGTTAGTTGTGCGGCAGGTTTAGTTCATGGTCAGTTTAGTTTCCATCCTTCCAAGAGCTAGTTCGTATGTTTGCTGGGCTATGTTCTCTTGCCATTGAGAACCATAACAGCCTGGGTTGCGACCTAGTCATCGAGCAAGCTCTGATGCGCTCCCTAAAAACTGCAGGAGGACTCACCAGAGGAAGTGGAATGTTCGAACATCAGAGGGCCTTGTGGACTCTGTCTGTGCCTGTGTCCTCTTCCTACAGTGATGCAATGCAGGGTTTCACTCGCCAGAGCTTTGTCACCAGTGAACAACTCAAGGAGGCAAGAACGTCAAGGACGAGAAGAGATCGTGAAGACCTGGAGAAAATTGGAGATAAACTCAAGACCTTTTCACCTTTCTCTGATGAAGTGTCTCTTCGCAACATTATCACCGGGGTTAGTGCAAATAAGGATGTGAAAGTCCATAACCTGTTCACCATTGGCAGAGAAATAGTGGCAACAATGGAGGGTTGTTATGGTTACCCCAATGACCATGGGAAAAAAATACAAAACGGACTAGCTCTCGGGTGATGGAAACTAAGGTCGACCGTGACCTGAACCTGACCCAACACTTACAGTAGCCGGGGGATGTACCTACGATGCCCTAGACACCACGCGCCAGCCGGAGATCTAACTACCCCTATAAGAGGAATATACAGGCCTACCTTACCTCCAGTGAGGAACCCCAAAAGATGATAGTAGGCCCCCACAGATATTGACGGTGAGTTCAGAGGAAATGACATACGTAGGATGAACAGCAGATTTAGCACAGTGAGGTCCGCTTACTAGATAGCAGAAGGACAGGAAAGAGTTACTTCACGGTCGACCTAAAAATCACTATTCAAAAACACCATCCAGAAATTACTTTAAACTCCAGTGACAACTCATGCCACTGGAGTAGTAATTTTCTGTCCACAAGAGCTTCCAGCACTGAAGAGTCACATTGCAGATAGCTGGACAAAAATAGCAAAACAAGAAACAAAATTCAACTTAGCTGAACTGGAACTTGAGGCAGGTGAATGCAACAGAATGCTACTAGCACATTGTTGGCCGGCATGTGACTAACAGCCAAGCAGCCTTAAATAGGAAACTCCCCAAGAGGGTGGCGACAGGTAATCAGAGATGGAGGAAGGCACATAAGAGACACTACCATAACAGACCACCGGGGGAGCCCACAAACCGAATTCACAACAGTACCCCCCCCTTAAGGAGGGGGCACCGAACCCTCACCAGAACCACCAGGGCGACCTGGATGAGCACTATGAAATGCACGAACCAAATCGGGAGCATGAACATCGGATGCTGTCACCCAAGAATTATCCTCCTGGCCATAACCTTTCCACTTAACCAGATACTGAAGTTTCCGTCTGGAAACACGGGAGTCCAAGATCTTTTCCACCACATACTCCAATTCACCCTCAACCAACACAGGAGCAGGTGGATCAGCAGAAGGAACAACCGGTACCTCATACCTCCGCAATAATGACCGATGGAAAACATTATGGATATTAAAAGATGCTGGGAGGTCCAAACGAAAGGACACAGGATTAAGAACCTCCAGAATCCTATAAGGGCCGATAAACCGAGGCTTAAACTTAGGAGACGAGACCTTCATAGGAACAAATCGAGAAGACAGCCACACCAGGTCCCCAACACAAAGACGAGGACCAATACGCCGATGACGATTAGTGAACTGTTGAGTCTTCTCCTGGGACAACTTCAGATTGTCCACAACCTGTCCCCAAATCTGATGCATCCTATCAACCACAGCATCCACTCCAGGACAATCCGAAGACTCCAATTGACCGGACGAAAACCGAGGGTGAAACCCTGAATTACAAAAAAATGGAGAAACCAAAGTGGCAGAACTAGCCCGATTGTTAAGGGCAAACTCTGCCAATGGCAAAAAGTCAAGCCAATCATCCTGATCAGCGGACACAAAACACCTCAAGTAAGTCTCCAAGGTCTGATTAGTACGCTCAGTCTGGCCATTAGTCTGAGGATGGAATGCAGACGAAAAAGACAAATCGATACCCATCCTGGCACAGAACGTCCGCCAAAATCTAGACACAAACTGAGTACCCCTGTCAGACACTATATTCTCAGGAATACCATGCAAACGCACCACATTCTGAAAAAATAGAGGAACCAACTCAGAGGAGGAGGGCAATTTGGGTAAAGGTACCAAATGAACCATCTTGGAAAAACGGTCACAAATCACCCAGATGACAGACATCCTACGAGAAACCGGAAGGTCAGAAATAAAGTCCATAGAGATGTGCGTCCAAGGCCTCTTAGGAATAGGCAAGGGCAACAACAACCCACTGGCCCTAGAACAGCAGGGCTTGGCCCGAGCACAAACATCACAAGACTGCACAAACATGCGCACATCTCGAGACAAAGAAGGCCACCAGAAGGACCTAGACACCAAATCCCTGGTGCCAAAAATTCCAGGATGACCTGTCAACGCGGAAGAATGAACCTCCGAGATAACTCTACTGGTCCAATCATCAGGGACAAACAGTCTACCAGGCGGACAGCGATCAGGCCTATCCACCTGAAACTCCTGCAAAGAACGCCGCAGGTCTGGGGAGACAGCTGACAATATCACCCCATCCTTCAGGATGCCGGTAGGTTCGGAATCACCAGGCGAGTCAGGCTCAAAACTCCTAGAGAGGGCATCCGCCTTCACATTCTTGGACCCAGGCAGATATGACACCACAAAGTTAAATCGGGAGAAAAACAACGACCAGCGCGCCTGTCTAGGATTCAGACGCCTGGCCGACTCAAGATAAATTAGATTCTTGTGGTCAGTGAGGACCACCACCTGGTGTCTAGCACCCTCAAGCCAATGACGCCACTCCTCAAACGCCCACTTCATGGCCAGAAGTTCCCGATTTCCCACATCATAATTTCGCTCAGCGGGCGAAAACTTTCGGGAGAAAAACGCACATGGTCTCATTACTGAGCAGTCAGGATCTTTCTGCGACAAAACTGCACCTGCTCCGATCTCCGAAGCATCCACCTCAACCTGGAACGGAAGTAACACATCAGGTTGGCGCAACACAGGAGCGGAAGAAAAGCGGCGCTTAAGCTCTTGAAAGGCCTCCACAGCCGCAGAGGACCAATTAGCAACATCAGCACCCTTTTTGGTCAAATCAGTCAAAGGTTTAGCAATGGCAGAAAAACCCGCTATAAATCGGCGATAGAAATTAGCAAAACCCAAGAACTTTTGCAGACTCTTCAAAGAAGTAGGTTGCATCCAATCACAAATAGCCTGGACCTTGACAGGGTCCATCTCCATAGATGAAGGGGAAAAAATATATCCCAAAAAGGAAATTCTCTGAACTCCAAAACTACACTTTGAGCCCTTTACAAAAAGAGAATTAGCTCGCAAAACCTGAAAAACTCTCCTGACCTGTTGAACGTGAGATTCCCAGTCCTCCGAAAAAACAAGAATATCATCCAAATACACAATCATAAACTTATCCAGATATTCACGGAAAATATCGTGCATAAAGGACTGAAAAACGGAAGGGGCATTTGCGAGACCGAAAGGCATTACCAAATACTCAAAATGGCCTTCAGGCGTATTAAATGCGGTCTTCCACTCATCCCCCTGCTTAATCCGCACCAAATTATACGCACCACGTAGATCGATCTTAGTGAACCACTTAGCCCCCTTTATACGAGCAAACAGATCAGTCAGTAAAGGTAACGGGTACTGGTATTTAACTGTAATCTTATTCAAAAGTCGATAGTCGATACAAGGTCTCAATGAACCATCCTTTTTACCTACAAAGAAAAATCCTGCCCCTAGTGGAGACAACGAGGGGCGAATATGACCCTTTTCCAAGGATTCTCTGATATACTCCCGCATAGCAGTATGTTCAGGTACAGACAAATTAAACAAGCGACCCTTAGGAAACTTACTACCGGGGATCAATTCAATAGCGCAGTCACACTCTCTGTGGGGAGGGAGAGAATCAACTTTAGGCTCTTGAAAGACATCATAAAAATCTGACAGAAATGCTGGGATCTCAGAGGGAGTAGATGAAGAAATAGGAACCAAAGGTGCATCCCCATGAATACCCCGACATCCCCAGCTCAACACAGACATAGATTTCCAGTCCAAGACGGGATTATGAATCTGTAACCATGGTAATCCAAGCACTAAGACATCATGTAGGTTATATAATACAAGGAAACGAATAATCTCCTGATGGTCTGGGGTAAGACGCATAGTCACTTGTGTCCAATATTGTGGTTTATTGCTAGCCAAAGGTGTAGAATCAATACCCTTCAGGGGAATAGAAACTTCCAACGGCTCCAAATCAAACCCACAACGCTTGGCAAAGGACCAATCCATGAGACTCAGAGCGGCGCCAGAATCCACATAAGCATTCACAGTCACAGATGATAAGGTACAAATCAATGTCACGGACAAAAGAAATTTTGACTGCAAGGTACCTGTAGAAAAAGATTTATCAACCTTTTTATCAACCTTATTTATACGTTTAGAGCATGCTGATATAACATGAGCTGGATCTCCACAGTAGAAGCACAATCCATTTTTGCGCCTGTAATTTTGACGTTCGCCTCTAGACAAAACACGATCGCATTGCATATGCTCCAATGCCTTTTCAGAGGTCACCGCCAAATGGTGCACAGGTCTTTGCTCAGAAGACACCGCCATATGGTGCACAGGTTTTTGCTCAGAAGATACCACCATATGGTGCACAGATTCTTCCTCAGAAGACCCCGCCATATGGTGCACAGATTTGCGCTCCCGCAAACGCCGATCAATCTGGATAGCCAATTTCATGGCATCATTCAGACCTGTAGGCACAGGGAACCCCACCATGACATCCTTCACGGCATCAGAGAGACCTTCTCTGAAATTAGCTGCTAAAGCGCACTCATTCCATTTAGTAAGCACCGACCATTTACGGAATTTCTGGCAGTATATCTCAGCTTCATCTTGCCCTTGGGAAAGAGCTATCAAGGCTTTCTCAGCCAAAATCTCCAAATTAGGTTCTTCATAAAGCAACCCCAAAGCCTGAAAAAACGCATCTACATTTAACAACGCAGGATCCCCTGGCGATAATGCAAATGCCCAACTTTGTGGGTCGCCGCGCAGTAGAGAGATAACAATTTTAACTTGTTGAGTCTGATCACCAGCAGAGTGAGATCTCAGAGACAAAAACAATTTGCAATTTTCTCTGAAACTCAAAAACCGGGATCTGTCTCCGGTAAAGTATTCAGGCAGAGGAATCTTAGGTTCAGACATTGGAGCACGTATAACAAAATCTTGTAGGTTCTGTACTTTTGTCGCAAGGTTATTCAAACCCGCAACTAAACTCTGTGGATCCATGTTTCAAATGGGTGTAACCCAAGCATTCAGAGGTTAAGAGGAGAGGAGAAAAAAAAAAGGCTGAAGACTGCAGTTTAAGCAAGGAATACAAATGATCAAACTAAGGTGCACTTTCAAACACAGAAAAAAAAAAAAAAACCTTTTCTTCTCCTTCCTACTTTAGTGCATATTTTAACACATAGATTTTTTACAGGCCGGCCAAACTGTTATGGTTACCCCAATGACCATGGGAAAAAAATACAAAACGGACTAGCTCTCGGGTGATGGAAACTAAGGTCGACCGTGACCTGAACCTGACCCAACACTTACAGTAGCCGGGGGATGTACCTACGATGCCCTAGACACCACGCGCCAGCCGGAGATCTAACTACCCCTATAAGAGGAATATACAGGCCTACCTTACCTCCAGTGAGGAACCCCAAAAGATGATAGTAGGCCCCCACAGATATTGACGGTGAGTTCAGAGGAAATGACATACGTAGGATGAACAGCAGATTTAGCACAGTGAGGTCCGCTTACTAGATAGCAGAAGGACAGGAAAGAGTTACTTCACGGTCGACCTAAAAATCACTATTCAAAAACACCATCCAGAAATTACTTTAAACTCCAGTGACAACTCATGCCACTGGAGTAGTAATTTTCTGTCCACAAGAGCTTCCAGCACTGAAGAGTCACATTGCAGATAGCTGGACAAAAATAGCAAAACAAGAAACAAAATTCAACTTAGCTGAACTGGAACTTGAGGCAGGTGAATGCAACAGAATGCTACTAGCACATTGTTGGCCGGCATGTGACTAACAGCCAAGCAGCCTTAAATAGGAAACTCCCCAAGAGGGTGGCGACAGGTAATCAGAGATGGAGGAAGGCACATAAGAGACACTACCATAACAGACCACCGGGGGAGCCCACAAACCGAATTCACAACAGAGGGTCAATCACTGTTTTCAGTTAAGTACAAGAGGTCAATGAAAGCCAAGACCCTGGCATCCAGTGAGGCTATTGATGTTGCTAAGGACAAAACAATAGACCCCGCTATAGACTCCTCGGATACTTCACCCGTGCCAGAAACACTTCTGAAAATAATTCACTGCATTTGTTCTTGTGGTTGTAGTAGACTTCAGTGCACTTGCAAAAGACACAGACTTACCTGTTCACGGGTATGCGGACCATGTCAAGAAGGGCATTGTGACAATGAGTGAGGAAGCAGTGTCTGATGATGAAAATAGTGACTATTGACCTGACACGCTTATTCAGTGATGAAGTAGGTCTTAAAATGCACTGTGTATTATTTCTATAATTTCTAGAAATGTACATACCGTATATGTCATGACGTCATTGATGACGTCATGACCTCGCCTGTCCATGTAGTTAGTATAAAACTTTGTATAAAAATTGTTATATGAAAATATATTATACAAAATGCAAACTCTTCTGTAACCTAAAGCTACAGCTTTGAAATAGGGAAATATTCGTTATTGTTAGTGCGATGGCTGTCATCGTATTATGACGTCATAGTTAGGACCTTTGTGGTGATCAATTTTTGGAAAACTTTTAATATGTTGTTCCCCACATATAATAGTAATAAAAAAAATCATAAAACGCTTTCTTGGAATTTGTTCCGGGTCAAACTGTATTTTGACTGGACTATCCTTCCCTTCCGAGCTCTCCCGTGTGCCCAAACAGGGGTTTACCCCAACATATGGGGAATCAGCGTACTCGGAACACATTGGAGAACAACTTTTGGGGTCCAATTTCTCCTGTTACCCTTGGGAAAATACAAAACTGGGGGCTAAAAAATAATTTTCGTGGAAAAAAAATATTTTTTATTTGCACGGCTCTGCGTTATAAACTGTAGTGAAACACTTGGGGGTTCAAAGCTCTCACAACACATCTAGATGAGTTCCTTAGGGGTCTACTTTCTAAAATGGTGTCACTTGTGGTTTTTTTACTGTTTAGGTACATTAGGGGCTCTGCAAACGCAATGTGACGCCTGCAGACCATTCCATCTAAGTCTGCATTCCAAATGGCGCTCCATCCCTTCCGAGCCCTCCCATGCGCCCAAACAGTGGTTCCCCCCCACATATGGGGTATCAGCGTACTCAGGACAAATTGGACAACATCTTTTTGGGTCAAATTTCTCCTGTTACCCTCGGGAAAATACAAAACTGGGGGCTAAAATATAATTTTTGTGGGAAAATTTTTTTGTTTTATTTTTACGGCAAAGTGCTCACTACACCTCTAGATAAGTTCCTTAGGGGGTCTACTTTCCAAAATGGTGTCACTTGTGGGGGGTTTCAATGTTTAGGCACATCAGTGGCTCTCCAAACGCAACATGGCATCCCATCTCAATTCCTGTCAATTTTGCAGTGAAAAGTCAAACGGCGCTCCTTCCCTTCCGAGCTCTCCCATGCGCCCAAACAGTGGTTTACCCCCACATATGGGGTATCAGCGTACTCAGGACAAATTGTACAACAACTTTTGGGGTCCAATTTCTTCTCTTACCCTTGTGAAAATAAAAAATTGGGGGTGAAAATATAATTTTTGTGAAAAAAAAGGATTTTTTATTTTTACGGTTCTGCATTATAAACTTCTGTGAAGCACTTGGTGAGTCAACGTGCTCACCACACCTCTAGATAAGCTCCTTAGGGGGTCTACTTTCCAAAATGGTGTCACTTGTGGGGGGTTTCAATGTTTAGGCACATCAGGGGCTCTCCAAACGCAACATGGCTTCCCATCTCAATTCCAGTCAATTTTGCATTGAAAAGTCAAATGGCGCTCCTTCGCTTCTGAGCTCTGTCATGCGCCCAAACAGTGGTTTACCCCCACATATGGGGTATCGGCATACTCAGGACAAATTGTACAACATCTTTTGGGGTCCATTTTCTCCTGTTACCCTTGGTAAAATAAAACAAATTGGAGCTGAGGTAAATTTTGTGTGAAAAAAAGTTAAATGTTTATTTTTATTTAAACATTCCAAAAATTCCTGTGAAACACCTGAAGGGTTAAGAAACTTCTTCAATGTGGTTTTGAGCACCTTGAGGGGTGCAGTTTTTAGAATGGTGTCACACTTGGGTATTTTCTATCATATAGACCCCTCAAAATGACTTCAAATGAGATGTGGTCCCTAAAAAAATGGTGTTGTAAAAATGAGAAATTGCTGGTCAACTTTTAACCCTTATAACTCCCTTACAAAAAAAAATTTGGGTTCCAAAATTGTGCTGATGTAAAGTAGACAGGGAAATGTTACTTATTAAGTATTTTGTGTGACATATCACTGTGATTTAATTGCATAAAAATTCAAAGTTGGAAAATTGCGAAATTTTCAAAATTTTCGCCAAATTTCCGTTTTTTTCACAAATAAACGCAGGTAATATCAAAGAAATTTTACCACTGTCATGAAGTACAATATGTCACGAGAAAACAGTGTCAGAATCACCGGGATCCGTTGAAGCGTTCCAGAGTTATAAGCTCATAAAGGGACAGTGGTCAGAATTGTAAAAATTGGCATGGTCATTAACGTGCAAACCACCCTTGGGTGTGAAGGGGTTAAAATTGCTTACAGGGGTACACAGGCGGCATAGCGTTGTTCAGTGGAGGACCATTGTAAGGACTGGCGCAGACAGACTTAGTAGGCCTAAAATAAAAAAGTAGGCTCAATGCAGTTTAAAATTGCTTACAGGGGTACACAGGCGGCATTGGTTAGTTCAGTGGAGGTCAACTGTAAGGAGTGGCGCAGACAGACTTAGTAGGCCTAAAATAAAAAAGTAGGCTCAATGAAGTTCAAAACGGGTTACAGGAGTGAATTGGCAGCATAACGTTGTTCAGCGGAGGACAATTGTAAGGAGTGGAAGACACAGTTAGTAGGCCCAAAAAAGTAAGTAGGCTAAATGCAGTTCAAAATTGGTAACAGCAGTAAACTGGCGGCATAGCTTTGTTCAGTGGAGGACAACTGTAAGGAGTGTCTGACACAGTTAGTAGGCCAAAATAATAAAGATGGAAGTGCATCTGAATCTGAACAGCAAGGTGGATTGCTGTTGAGGGGAGATAGAGAGAAAAAAAAAAAATCTATAAATCTTCAGCACAGCGAGTGTGAGCGAGCTGAGTGTGACCTGAGCGTAAGTGTGAACGGCGGTAAGTGTGTGACTTGTGATTCAGTGACTTTGAAATCAGGGAGTTTCCAAGGGAGGAATTGCTTCTGTTTTTTTTTTTTTTTTTTTAAATTAATACTTTGTATTTATTTTTAATTAAAGACCTGGGTGTATGGGTGGATGACAGACTCATATTCAGTGGCCAGTGTCAGGCAGCTGCTACAAAGGCAAATAAAATAATGGGATGTATTAAAAGAGGCATAGATGCTCATGAGGAGAACATAATTTTACCTCTATACAAGTCACTAGTTCGACCACACTTAGAATACTGTGCACAGTTCTGGTCTCCGGTGTATAAGAAAGACATAGCTGAACTAGAGCGGGTGCAGAGAAGAGCGACCAAGGTTATTAGAGGACTGGGGGGTCTGCAATACCAAGATAGGTTATTACACTTGGGGCTATTTAGTTTGGAAAAACGAAGACTAAGGGGTGATCTTATTTTAATGTATAAATATATGAGGGGACAGTACAAAGACCTTTCTGATGATCTTTTTAATCATAGACCTGAGACAGGGACAAGGGGGCATCCTCTACGTCTGGAGGAAAGAAGGTTTAAGCATAATAACAGACGCGGATTCTTTACTGTAAGAGCAGTGAGACTATGGAACTCTCTGCCGTATAATGTTGTAATGAGTGATTCATTAATTAAATTTAAGAGGGGACTGGATACCTTTCTGGAAAAGTATAATATTACAGGGTATATACACTAGATTCCTTGATAAGGCGTTGATCCAGGGAACTAGTCTGATTGCCGTATGTGGAGTCGGGAAGGAATTTTTTTCCCCATGGTGGAGTTACTCTTTGCCACATGGGTTTTTTTTGCCTTCCTCTGGATCAACATGTTAGGGCATGTTAGGTTAGGCTATGGGTTGAACTAGATGGACTTAAAGTCTTCCTTCAACCTCAATAACTATGTAACTATGTAAAAATGTCTGCCAAAAAAAATTTCAAAAATAAACAGGTGGCATAGCTACGTACAAGGGTGGGCTCCTCTGCTGAGTAGCAGACAGTGGTAGTTGGCGCAAAGTATTAAATGGTCTAAATGGAGGCCAGGGCCCCTGTATATTTTAACTATCATCTATCATTTCAACAAATTTGTATTGGCAGTGCCATTGAAGGATTTATCAGCACAGACTACACTGTGGTGGAGCAGTGAGAGGTAAGTATTGCAAGTGGTAGAGCACTGTTCGACCAGGGGGGCGAACACTCTCTCGTGGGCGGCGGTACTGGCACAGGGCCCCTCATATTATAATGGTGTGTCTGACCACCACTGCCAGAGACACTTCATTGTACTATGAGGGACCCTGTGCCAGTGCCGTCGCCCAAGAGTGGGCACACCCACCTGTCCAGGCAAACGGCACTGGCACGGGTGCTTGCGCTAAGTGGTGACCACGGCCCTGTGGGGGAAGTCAGCCCGTTTAGGGAGATATAAACATGGCCTATGGTGGACATTCAGCAGCTGCAAATGGAGGAATTGGAGCAGTCAGTAAGAGGAGGCCAAAAGCAAGACATTTTTCAGGCAAGCTACGTGTCAGCAGGTGAAGGTGGGGCAAAATAATTAGAAATCCATGATTGGTTCATTTTAATGAAGGTTAGATCATCAACATTTTGGGGAGCCAGACGAGTCCTTTTTTCGGTCAGTATTGAACGAGCAGCACTGAACACTCTTTCTGATAGCACACTAGCAGCTGGGTAAGCGAGCTCCTGTAATGCATATTCTGCCAATTCAGGCCAGGTGTCTATTTTAGATGCCCAGTAATCAAAGGGGAATGACGTGTGAGGGAGAACATCGATAAGGGAGGAAAAATAGTTCATAACCATACTGGACAAATGTTGTCTCCTGTCACTTTGAATTGATGCAGCAGTACCTGTTGTGTCTGCGGTCATTGCAAAATCACTGCACAACCTGGTCATAAAACCCCTCTGTCCAACGCCACTTCTGATTTGTGCACCTCTAACACCTCTGCCATGTTACCCCCTGCAGCTCGTGTGAGAACCATCACCGCCGCTGTGTGCTGGGAATGCCTGAGCCAAACGATCTACAAGAGTTGCTTGTTTGGTAGCCAATATTTGCTCAAGGTTCTCATGTGGCATGATATTTTGTAATTTTCCTTTGCAGCGTGGATCCAGGAGGCAGGCCAACCAGTAATCATAAGCGGTCATCATTTTGATAATGTGGGGGTCCTTTTTAGGATACGCAAGGCATAATCAGCCATGTGGGCCAATGTTCCAGGTGTCAATTCACTGCTTGTGCTGGGCTGAGGAGCACTTTCTTGCAAATCAACATCACTTGTGTCCCGCAAAAACCCTATACCTGACCTTGCAACGCCACCAGTTTCTATTGCCCCGAGAAGCATCCTCATCCCATAAATATTCATCCCCATCATCATCCTCCTCCTCCTCTTCGTCCACCACCTCGTCCAGTAGAGTTCCCTGAGCAGACAATGGCTGACTGTCATCAAGGCTTCCCTCATCCTCAGCTGCAGACGCCTGCTCCTTAATGTGCGTCAATCTTTGCATCAGCAGACGCATTAGTGGGATGCTCATACTTATGATGGCGTCGTCTGCACTTACCAGCCGTGTGCATTCCTCAAAACACTGAAGGACTTGACAGAGGTCTTGTAGCTTCGACCACTGCACACCTCACAACTCCATGCCTGCCCGTGTATGTGTATCCTCCCACAAATACATTACAGCACGCCTCTGTTCGCACAGACTCGGAAGCATGTGCAGTGTGGAGTTCCACCTTGTTGCAACGTTGATTATTAGGCGGTGCTGGGGAAGCTTCAGCGATCGCTGATGGTTCTGCATACGGCTGGAGTGTACGGGCGACCGGCGGATGTGCGAGCAAAGTCTTCGTACCTTCAGGAGCAGGGCTGGTAACCCTGAATAACTTTTCAGGAAGCACTGCACCACCAGATTCAAGGTGTGAGCCAGGCAAGGTATGTGTTTCTGTTCTGAAAGGGCTATGGCAGCCATAAAATTCCTTCCGTTATCACTGACTACCTTGCCTGCCTCAAGATTTACACTGCCCAGCCATGACTGAGTTTCTTGCTGCAAGTACTCTGCCAGTACTTCCGCGGTGTGTCTGTTGTCGCCCAAACACTTCATTTCCAACACAGCCTGCTGACGCTTACCACTAGCTGTTCCATAATGGGACACCTCGTGTGCAACACTGGCAGCTGCGGATGGAGTGGTAGGGTGACTGCGCTCTGTGGACGACCTTTCACTTCTGGAGGAGGAGGGGTGTCGAACGCCTACTGCCAACTGTTTCCTAGACCGTGGGCTAGGCAGAACTGTCCCACTATGGCTGTCCCCTGTGGACCCTGCATCCACCACATTAATCCAGTGCGCAGTGATGGACACATAACGTCCCTGGCCATGCCTACTGGTCCATGCATCTGTTGTGAGGTGCACCTTTCTACTGACTGATTGCCTGAGCGCATGGACAATGCAGTCTTTGACATGCTGGTGTAGGGCTGGGATGGATTTTCTCGCAAAAAAGTGTCGACTGGGTAGGTCATAGCGTGGAACTGCGTAGGCCATCAGGGCTTTGAAAGCTTCGCTTTCAACCAACCGGTAGGGCATCATCTCTAACGAGATTAGTCTAGCAATGTGGGCATTCAAACCCTGTGTACGCGGATGAGAGGATGAGTACTTCCTTTTCCTAACGAGTGTCTTGTAGAGTGAGCTGGACTGGAGAGCTGCATATGGTGAAACTTGCGGGGGTGGTGGTGGACATGGCAGATTGAGAGAGGGTTGGTGATTGTATTCTTGATGTTGGCCTTCATGCAGTGTTTCCTCCCAAGAACCTGGTGATTCCCTGACTGCCTTGGCCTTGCGACGATACCTCCACATTTGCTGCAGGTGGTGTCCTAGACGGTGGGCTTACAGTGAGGGAAGCAATGTAGTGTTGCTGACTACCTTCATTCTGAGCAGTTGCACCAACGGTACGGGACGTTTGGTAGTTAGTCCAGGCTTGCAAGTGCATGCTGGTTAAATGTCTATGCATGCACGTTGTATTTAAATTTAGGGGATTTTAGGGAAAGGTCTTTGAGCATTTCTTACAGATAACTTTGCACTGATCATTCGGATCTTGGTTAAAAAATTGCCACACTGCACTCTTCCTACTATCGCATACTTTTTCAGGCATTGCACACTGTGCTACTTTCAACGGATGGCCACGCTGTCCTAAAACTGTTTTTGATTTAGACACACGTTTTGGGCCTGATACGGGCCTGCCAGATGAAAGCTGTTGCGATGTTGATGCCTGCTGTGGATCATCCTCCTCCGCTTCAGAGCTACTGCCAGCGGCACCCTGTTCCCTCAATGGCTGCCAATCTGTGTCAACAACTGGGTCATCTATCACCTCCTCTTCAATGTCCTGTGCACCGTCCTCTGTGTCACCGTGTAAGGTGCTATAGCGTTCGGGACGGGGCACCATAGTCTCATCAGGGTCACATTCTGGCTCAGTACACTGCGAGGGCAATTTAGTGATCTGAGTCAATGGAACAGCATAATAATCTAGCTGTGGCTGTGCATCTGTGCACTCCATGTCCGATTCATCTTATAATGGGCTGTTAACTATTTCCCTTTCTAACCCTGGCACAGTATGTGTAAAGAGCTCCATGGAGTAAACTGTAGTGGCGCCTGCCGCATCCTTCACTTTTGCTTTGGGTGAAGGACACAAGGAAGCGACTTGTTCCTGACCGGGAGCATCCACTGACGACTCGCTGTTTTTATATTTCGAACTTTCGGAAGAGGAGGCGAAAGAGCTAGAGGCTGAGTCAGCAATGAAAGCCAAAACTTGTTCCTGCTGCTCCGGCATTAAAAGCGGTTTTCCTACTCCCAGATAAGGGAGCCTTCGAGGCCTTGTGTAGCCAGACGATGACGCTGTCTGAACAACTCGAGCCTTAGGTGCTATTTTGCTTTTCCCACTACCACCAGATCCTCCACCACCACCACCATCATTACCAGCTGGCAATGACCACCCATGGCCTCTTCCACCAGACTTCCTCATTTTTGGGAGAATGTAACCAAACTAACAACCGTTATGTGGTACTATAAAACAAGGTAGAAGGTGTATATAAACTTGTTGAGAATTTAAATCTCCCTTTTTTTGGGGGGAGACTGCACCCAAACTCAGGCCCTGTGTATTACACTACAACACTACACAATGTAAGTGGCAGAACGTGGCAGGCAGATATACGACAAACAGAACTGACGCAGATCCACTTAGGGGCAACTTAAATCTCCCTTTATTATGTGGGAGATTGCTGCCAAAAACCAGGCCCGCTGTATTATACTACACAATGTAAGTGGCAGAACGTGGCAGGCAGATATACGACAAACAAAACTGACGCAGATCCACTTAGGGGCAATTTAAATCTCCCTTTATTATGTGGGAGACTGTTGCCAAAAACCAGGCACGCTGTATTATACTACACAATGTAAGTGGCAGAACGTGGCAGGCAGATATACGACAAACAGAACTGACGCAGATCCACTTAGTGGCAATTTAAATCTCCCTTTATTATGTGGGAGACTGCTGGAAAAAACCAGGCCCGCTGTATTATACTACACAATGTAAGTGGACCAGGCCCGCTGTATTATACTACACACTGTAAGTGGCAGAACGTGGCAGGCAGATATACGACAAACAGAACTGACGCAGATCCACTTAGGGGCAATTTAAATCTCCCTTTATTATGTGGGAGACTGCTGGAAAAAACCAGGCCCGCTGTATTATACTACACAATGTAAGTGGCAGAACGTGGCAGGCAGATAGACGACAAACAGAACTGAAGCAGATCCACTTAGGGGCAATTTAAATCTCCCTTTATTATGTGGGAGACAGCTGGAAAAAACCAAGCCCGCTGTATTATACTACACAATGTAAGTGGCAGAACGTGGCAGGCAGATAGACGACAAACAGAACTGAAGCAGATCCACTTAGGGGCAATTTAAATCTCCCTTTTTTAGGGTGGGAGACTGCTGCAAAAAACCAGGCCCACTGTATTACACTACACAATGTACTGTAAGTGGCAGAACGTGGCAGGCAGATATATATATACATATATATATATATATATATATATATATATATACAGTGGGGCAAAAAAGTATTTAGTCAGTCAGCAATAGTGCAAGTTCCACCACTTAAAAAGATGAGAGGCGTCTGTAATTTACATCATAGGTAGACCTCAACTATGGGAGACAAACTGAGAAAAAAAAATCCAGAAAATCACATTGTCTGTTTTTTTAACATTTAATTTGCATATTATGGTGGAAAATAAGTATTTGGTCAGAAACAAACAATCAAGATTTCTGGCTCTCACAGACCTGTAACTTCTTCTTTAAGGATACCGTCTCACTATACGATTTACCAACGATCACGACCTGCGATACGACCTGGCCGTGATCGTTGGTAAGTCGTTGTGTGGTCGCTGGGGAGCTGTCACACAGACCGCTCTCCAGCGACCAACGATGCCGAGGTTCGCTGGTAACCAGGGTAAACATCGGGTTACTAAGCGCAGGGCCGCGCTTAGTAACCCGATGTTTACCGTGGTTACCAGCGTAAAAGTAAAAAAAAAAAAAACGTACATACTCACCATCTGATGTCCGTCAGGTCCCTTGCCGTCTGCTTCCCGCTCTGACTGAGTGCCGCCGTAAAGTGATCACAGCGGCGACGTCACCACTGTGATCTGCTCTCACTTTCCGGCCGGCAGACAGTCAGAGCGGGAAGCAGACGGCAAGGGACCTGACGGACATCAGATGGTGAGTATGTACTGTTTGTTTTTTTTTACTTTTACGCTGGTAACCACGGTAAACATTGGGTTACTAAGCGCGGCCCTGCGCTTAGTAACCCGATGTTTACCCTGGTTACAAGCGAACGCATCACTGGATCGCTGTCACACACAACGATCCAGCGATGACAGCGGGAGATCCAGCGACGAAAGAAAGTTTCAAACGATCTGCTACGACGTACGATTCACAGCAGGGTCCCTGGTCGCAGTAGCGTGTCAGACACTGCGAGATTGTAACTATATCGCTAGAACGTCACGGATCGTGCCGTCGTAGCGATGAAAATGCCACTGTGTGACGGTACTCTAAGAGTCTCCTCTTTCCTCCCCTCATTACCTGTAGTAATGGCACCTGTTTAAACTTGTTATCAGTATAAAAAGACACCTGTGCACACCCTCAAACAGTCTGACTCCAAACTCCACTATGGTGAAGACCAAAGAGCTGTCAAAGGACACCAGAAACAAAATTGTAGCCCTGCACCAGGCTGGGAAGACTGAATCTGCAATAGCCAACCAGCTTGGAGTAAAGAAATCAGCAGTGGGAGCAATAATTAGAAAATGGAAGACATACAAGACCACTGATAATCTCCCTCGATCTGGGGCTCCACGCAAAATCCCACCCCGTGGGGTCAGAATGATCACAAGAACGGTGAGCAAAAATCCCAGAACCACGCGGGGGGACCTAGTGAATGAACTGCAGAGAGCTGGGACCAATGTAACAAGGCCTACCATAAGTAACACACTACGCCACCATGGACTCAGATCCTGCAGTGCCAGACGTGTCCCACTGCTTAAGCCAGTACATGTCCGGGCCCGTCTGAAGTTTGCTAGAGAGCATTTGGATGATCCAGAGGAGTTTTGGGAGAATGTCCTATGGTCTGATGAAACCAAACTGGAACTGTTTGGTAGAAACACAACTTGTCGTGTTTGGAGGAAAAAGAATACTGAGTTGCATCCATCAAACACCATACCTACTGTAAAGCATGGTGGTGGAAACATCATGCTTTGGGGCTGTTTCTCTGCAAAGGGGCCAGGATGACTGATCCGGGTACATGAAAGAATGAATGGGGCCATGTATCGTGAGATTTTGAGTGCAAACCTCCTTCCATCAGCAAGGGCATTGAAGACGAAACGTGGCTGGGTCTTTCAACATGACAATGATCCAAAGCACACCGCCAGGGCAACGAAGGAGTGGCTTCGTAAGAAGTATTTCAAGGTCCTGGAGTGGCCTAGCCAGTCTCCAGATCTCAACCCTATAGAAAACCTTTGGAGGGAGTTGAAAGTCCGTGTTGCCAAGCGAAAAGCCAAAAACATCACTGCTCTAGAGGAGATCTGCATGGAGGAATGGGCTAACATACCAACAACAGTGTGTGGCAACCTTGTGAAGACTTACAGAAAACGTTTGACCTCTGTCATTGCCAACAAAGGATATTTTACAAAGTATTGAGATGAAATTTTGTTTCTGACGAAATACTTATTTTCCACCATAATATGCAAATTAAATGTTAAAAAAACAGACAATGTGATTTTCTGGATTTTTTTTTCTCAGTTTGTCTCCCATAGTTGAGGTCTACCTATGATGTAAATTACAGACACCTCTCATCTTTTTAAGTGGTGGAACTTGCACTATTGCTGACTGACTAAATACTTTTTTGCCCCACTGTATATATATATAAAAAAAGGGACCTTACTACAATAATAATAATCTCCCTACAATGATCTCAGGACAAGTATGGCAGCAATAAAAAGGACTGCTGCACACAAAAGTGTGGACAAATAAACAATAGAACTGTGCAGAAAGGAGCAACAGGATTTTTGCTTTTAAAAAAGCAGTTGGTTTGCACAGCGGCGTACAAACAGCAATGCAGCTATCAGGGAGCCTTATAAGCTACAGAGCTGAAGCACAAAAATGTAGCCTCCACTGTCCCTGCAAAGAAAAGGTGTTGTTGGACAGTGGAAATCGCTACAGCACAAGCGGTTTGGGGGTTAATCTTTCCTCCCTAACAATATCCCTGCTTCTGACGAAGCTGCAGCAACCTCTCCCTATGCTCAGATCGGCAGAAGTAAGATGGTGGTCGGCGTGCACGCCCCTTTATAGCCCCTGTGACGCCGCAGAAAGCAAGCCAATCACTGTCATGCCCTTCTCTAAGATGGTGGGGACTGAGACCTATGTCATCACGCTGCCGACACTCTGCGTCCTCCTTCATTGGATGAGAAATGGCGCTGAAAGCGTCATACGAAACGCGACTTTGGCGCGAAGATCGCCGACAGCATGGCCGATCCCACACTGGGATCGGGTCGGGTTTCACAAAACCCGACTTAGCCTAAAGTCGGCGATTTTTGAAATTGTCCGATCCGTTTCGCTCAACCCTAGTGGTGATACAATAACAGAGCATTTTTTCTATTGATAAGTATTTATTGTTCCTCAACCATTTTTATGAAATGGGTTGTTTGAAGGTGTACCTCCTTCGCACATGTGCTATACTCAAGTGCTACTACTGGAGACCCAAGCCTTGAGATGGGCCCCGGCAGCGTCACAGTGGGCCACTGCATTGTGCTTGCCCCCAGGCTAAAGCTTGCCAGCCAGCCCCTGGGCCCTAATGCACCTAAACAGTGGAAACCCCCCACAAATGACACCATTTTGGAAACCAGACCCCTTAGGGGACTTCACAGAAGTTTATAGCGTAGAGCCGTGGAAATAAAAAAGAAATCACATTTTTCCCAAATAAATCTTTTTTTAGCTCCATATTTTGCATTTTCATAGGAGTAACAAGAGAAATTGATCCATACAATTTGTTGTGCCATTTCTCCTGAGTACGCCGATACCCCATATGTGGAGGAAAACCACTGTTTAGGCGAACGGCAGGGCTTGGAAGGGAAGGAGCGCCATTTCATTTTTTGAATGCAAAATTTTATGGAATTAGCAGATGCCATGTCCCGTTTGAAGAGCCCCTGATGTGCCTAAACAGTGGAAACCCCCACAAGAGACACCATTTTGGAAACTAGACCCCTTTGGGATCTTATCCAGATGTGTATTGAGCACCTTGAACCCCCAGGTGCTTCACAGACGTTTATAACATTAAGTTGTAAAAATTTTAAAAAAATCACATTTTTCCCACAATAAGGAGATTTTTGTGTACTCACCGTAAAATCTTTCTCTTAGCCCTCAATTGGGGGACACAGGACCATGGGTGTTATGCTGCTGTCCACTAGGAGGCGACACTATGCATAATCTGAAAAAGATTAACCGTGGCTCCTCCTCTGCAGTGTACACCCCTGGACGGCGTCAGCCTTCTCCAGTTTTGTTCAAAAGCAGTAGGAGGGCGTAACATGAATGACATAGACATGCCTATAAGAAGGCCACTATGTACGAGCTCAAAGAACAATATGAGAACTCAACAGTAACAACGGCCCGAAAAGGGCTACAGGGTGGGAGCTGTGTCCCCCAATTACGGTGAGTACACAAAAATCTCCTTTACTCTGTCGCCTCATTGGGGGACACAGGACCATGGGACGTCCCAAAGCCCTGGGTGGGAAGCAATGGACGAATATTGTGCAGACAGGCCCCTATACTTGGGGCACCGCCACCTGCAGAACACATCTACCCAGGCTCGCTTCCGCTGAGGACTGGGTATGAACCTGTAGTGTTTAGTAAATGATTGTGGGCTAGTCCAAGTGGCCGCCTTACACACTTGTTGTGCCGAAGCCTGGAGCCGAATGGCCCAGGAGGCCCCTACCGCCCGTGTAGAGTGTGCCGTAATACTGGCTGGAAGAGAATTCTTAAAGCGGTAGGCCTCTTGTATGGTGGATGTGATCTACCTGGCAAGGGTAGCTTTGGAAGCTGGCAAACCCTTGCGGCCGCCTTCCGGAAGAAGGGATCAGACCTCCGGAAGGACGCAGTCCTAGACACATATATACGCAATGCCCTGACAAGGTCAAGCGCATGCAGTCTTCTCCACTCTATGAACCGGAACTGGAAAAACGGAAGGCAGAGAAATTTCCTCATTGAGGTGGAAGTTGGACACAACCTTCGGAAGGAAGGATGGGACTGTACAGAGAACTACCTTGTCCTGGTGAAAAAAACAGGAAGGGCGGTCTGCAGGAGAGTGCTGTCAGTTCAGACACCCTGTGTAGCGAGGTGATTTCCACCAGGAAAAAACCACCTTCTGGGAGAAAAGGTGGAGCGGGACCTCCTTAAGGGGTTCGAAGGGTGGTTCCTGCAATGCTGTCAGGACCAGGTTGAGGTCCCACGTTTCTAGTGGTTGTCTGGAAGGGGGAACCAATCGGGAAACCCCCTGAAGAAAAGTCCTTACTCGCAGCTTGGTAGCAATGCGCCTTTGAAAAAAAGCACTGAGAGGGCTGACACCTGGCTCTTAGGTGAGCCCAGGGACAGCCTGGCCTCCAGACCCGATTGGAGAAAAAAACAGGTAGTTTGGGGAGTGAAGAAGGGAATGGGGTCTGGCCGCGAGATTACCACCAGGTACAGAGAACTTTCCAGGTACGGTCATAGATCTTGGCAGAGGCTGGCTTCCGTGCCCTGATCATGGTCCTAATGACGTCCGTCGAGAGCCCAGCCGGGGTTAGAACCCAAGTTTCAAGGGCCATGCCGTCAAATTGAGAGCTCCTGAGTTCTGGTGGTAGAACGGGCCTTGTGATAGAAGATCCGGGCGGTCGGGGAGGTGCCAGGGGGCGTCTGCTGAAAGTTGTACGACGTCGGCGTACCATGTACGCCTGGGCCAGATCGGTGCGATTAAGATGGTTGGAACTCCATCTTGCTTGATCTTCCTCACCACTCTGGATCACAGGGGGAGAGGTGGAAAAAATGTACAGAGGCTGGAACTGGGTCCAGTCCTGAACCAGAGCGTCTGCTCTGAGCGACTGCGGATCGTGTGTTCTGGCCATGAAGTTGGAGACCTTGGAATTGAAGTGGGACGCCATTAGGTCCACATCTGGGGTCTCCCAGCGATGGCAGATCTGACGAAAAATTTCGGGATAGAGAGATCACTCTCCCGAATCTATTCCTTGTCGTCTGAGGAAGTCTGCTTCCCAGTTATCCACACCCGGAATGTGGACCGCCGAGAGAACCGAGCCTGTGTCCTCCACCCAGTGGAGGATGTGTGACACTTCTCGCATCACCTGGGTACTGTGGGTCCCCCCTTGGTGATTCACATATGCCACAGTGGTGGCATTGTCTGATTGTATTCTGATGTGAGAGGCTGCCAGTAAGTGATGGAAGGCCCTCAATGCCAGGAGGATGGCACGAATTTCCAGGATGTTGATGGGCATGGTCGCTTCCACTGGGGACCACTTGCCCTGTGCCCTGTGGTGTAGGTGCACTGCACCCCAACCCATCAGACTCGTGTCAGTGGTCAGAACCTTCCACTGACCTGTGAGAAAGGATTTCCCCTTTGCTAGCGAGGTTGGCTTGAGCCATCAGTGCAGGGACCTCTTGGCTGACGACGTTAGCCGGAACTCCCTGTCGAGAGAGAAAGGGATTCCAGTCCCAGGACTTGAGAATGGCTAGTTGGAGAGGCCTGAGCTGAAACTGGGCCAAATTGGGACCGCTTCTATTGCTGTCCCCATCCTGCCGAGGACTCATGGCAAACCGGAGAGATCAAGGGGGTTTGCGGAGGAGGATGCGAACTCCTAAGCGGAGAGCCAGTGCCTTGTCCTTGGGAAGGAGCACTAGACCCCTGGAGGTGTTGAATAGCATTCCCAGGAAGGTCAGGGACTGACTCGGGGTTGGTGATGACTTTTGTAGGTTGATTAACCAGCCCATTCGACTTAGAGTATCGGTTGTGATTGAGACGCTGAGCTCGCAGTCCTTGAAGGTAGGAGCCTTGATGAGTAGATCGTCCAGGTATGGAACGACTACTATGCCTCTGGAGTGCAGGACGTCCTTGGTGGCTGCCATGACCTTGGTAAACACTCTGGGAGCCGTGGTGAGTCCGAACGGAAGAGCCACGAACTGGTAGTGGTCCTGGTCGATTGCGAACCTGAGAAAACTCTGACGAGCAGGTGCAATCGGTATATGCAGGTATGCGTCTTGTATTTCTATGAAGGCGAGATATTCTCCCTTCTCCATGGATGCAATGATGGACCGAAGGGGACTCCAGCGGAAGGGACGAACCCGTACATATTTGTTGAGTTGTTTTAGGTCCAGTATGGGCCGTACACTGCCTCCTTTCTTGGGGACTACGAATAGATTGGAGTAGAACCCTCGGAAGCGCCCGGCCGTGGGAACCGGTACTATGACTCCTGCTTGAAGAAGCGAGGGAACCGCTTGGTGGAAGGCATGATCCTTGGCTGGCGGTTTTAGGGAAACAGAGAGGAAGACTCAGTTCGGTGGGTTGGAGGTTGAACTCTATCTTGTATCCGGAAGACACTAGTTCCCTGACCCACCTGTCTTCTGTAGTAGACATCCAGACTTGCTGAAAGAGCAAAGTCGGCCGCCTACGGGTGGGATGTCTTCCGGGGTCCGTGAGTCATGAGGAGGAAAACAATCTGAGGTTTACCTCCTTTGGGCTTTGGCTGGCCTGCTTTTAACTGCCAAGTCTTGTCCGACCTTTGCGTCGACCATGAGTTGTCCCTGTGTGGGGAACGGTTACGATTTTGTGCTGGACGCGAGACGGACCAGCCCGAGGAATTCCGAAAGGATCGGAATCAGTTTTGTTACACTTCTTGTAAGTGCGTATAGATTTCAGTTGAGGGAGAGAGGTACTCTTTTCCCCCGGTGGCGTTGGATATCGTGTCCAACTTTTCACCGAAAAGTCACCCACTGAGATACGGGAGGTGCGTGAGGGACTTCTTTGAGGCTGCGTCTGCTTTCCATTCCGCAGCCAGAGGATACGCCGAATCGTGATGGCGTTTGATGCTATCCCCGCTACGCCCCTTGCTGAATCCAGAGCTGCATGAAGCATGTAATCTGCTACAACTGCTATTTGAACCGCTTGGTCCGACAGCTCAGGAGTAGGTGCTTGGAGGCCAGCTTGTAAATTTTTGGCCCAAGCCAGTATGGCCTTGGCAGCCCAAACTGAAGCGAACGCGGGAGCCAGGGAGGCCCCTGCCGCCTCGAAAATTGAACAAGCCATGCATTCTAACTGCCGGTCTGCTGCGTCCCTGATGGTTGAGCTATCTGGCAGTGAAAGGAGAGTCTGTGCTGCTAGTCTAGAGACTGGGGGTCCACTTCAGGTGGATCTGTCCATTGCTTGGTGTCCTTCTGTGGGAAAGGGTACCTTGCCTCCAGATATTTGCGATTAGCGAATTTTTTCTCAGGCTGTGAGAGCTGCTCTATGAGGATCTTTAAACTCTGGGTGGTTAGAGAAAACCTTAGGCAGCTTCAGAGGTCCTTCAAAGGAAATCCTCTGGTGGCAGATTAGAAATGTCCAGCACCCGATGGATGGAAGAGATTATGTCCTCGACGCTGTATAGCTAGGGGGGATTGGGATCAGGGACCCCTCCTTTTCCCTGTCTGAGTTGGAGTCGCAGATGCCTTCCGAATCCTGTGTATCACTGAGGCGTCCCCTGCTGAGTGAACTGGGGAGGAGGTCTTCTCTGGTCGGGGACTGCGGAGATCAGCATTGTCTGCCCCTGGAAGGGGACGGTCTAGATGACTTGGAACTACGGTGTCTCTCCCTAGAAGGGGATGACAGTATGCTATGGGATGACGCAGATGGACTTGACCTATGGGTCCGCTTGTGTCCTGATCTAGACGTGGATGTGCCAGGTCGTTCTGTTCCTGAGTCAAGCTCTCCCTTTGCTGGGTAGTGGTCATAGCCGAGGCATGACTCTGCAGGGCCCGAAGCAATGTGGAGGTTTGGTTATCTATAGACTGCGTCATAGATTGCGACCTCTGAGTGACCCATTCCGGCGTGGCATTAGACGCCAAGGCATTGGCAGGGGCTTCTTGGGGCTCTGACGCAGTAGTCTGGATGCAGTCCTGGCAGCGCGTAACGTGCTGCTACTGGGGAGAGCGGTCCTGCAGGCTGTACAGAATGCATAATAGCAGTCCTGCCTGGTTCTCTTGGACCTTGAGCCCGGCATAGTGCACAGAGTGCAGAAGGGCTGGCCGCAGAGGACTTTACAGGGGTAGAGAAACCTATAGGGGAGCCTTATAGGTAATATGGATTCACAGCCTGAGTAAAACAACCCAGCTGTGATCTTACCCCACCAGTATGCCCCTAGGTCCAGCGCCGAAGATCCACAGTCTTGTGACCCCCGGAGACTGGCTGGACTGGTCCTGCTGACCGGGAGATGCAGGGTTAATCCTTGCTGCAGTAGAAATGGCCGCCGAGGAGAAGAGGCAGGGGGAGAAGGGGGCGGAGAGCTGAGAAAAAAGGCGGCAAAGCTGTGTAAAAACGCGCCCTTTCTGTCTCGATCCACCCCCTTTATGACACTGTAGAGTGTCATATTTGTCATCCGGGGGGGCGGGCTGGGGGGCGGAGAGGAGGCGGCTGCTTCAGCTAGGCCGAAGCGGGGGCCTAAATTACATACCTGATGCCCAGAAAGGCTCCAGGCCGGCGCGGAAGTCCGGGAGAGGGGGGGGTCGGATCTGAACCGGACCCCCCCGGATTTAAAGGCAGGATAGCAGTGGGGCTGTAAGCGGAAGGGGGGGGGCTCTGTGAGGGGTCCCCCTGAGGCAGTATAGAGCTGGTGCTGCCGCAGAGACAGGGGCGCAGGGAGCCCTGTGTCTGTATATGCCATGCCTGCCTGCACTCCCCCCGGCCCCGACAGGAGCCCGCAGCTGGGCTGGGGTCCCTGGATGCAGGCGCAGTGTGCTGACCCATTGCTAGGAGCTGTAGAATGCTGCCTGTACAGGCCCTACCTGAGGCATCTCAACCTAATGCCCCCAGAGGGGGATTAGTGAGGGTGCTGTTGTCACCTTCAGGGGGCTTTATCCTCGCCTCGACCTCAACCCAGAAACCAAAAGGAATTGGGGAAGGAGGGGGGAGTCTTGACTTCGAACCAGTACCCAAGGGACTGGGGAAGGAGCGGCATGGGGAATAGCCATCTCTACTTCAACCGGGCACCCCGTAATAGGGGGCCGAGGAAGGAGCCATGCCGGGAGTCTCACCGGAGACCCACTTTTCTTCATCTGTAATCCGTCGGAAAAAAACGGAGTAAAAAATCTTAGGTGTGCCTCTTATGCGACAGTAAGCAAAAACTGGTGAAGGCTGACGCCGTCCAGGGGTGTATACTGCAGAGGAGAAGCCACGGTTAATCTTTTTCAGATTATGCATAGTGTCGCTTCCTAGTTGACAGCAGCATAACACCCATGGTCCTGTGTCCCCCAATGAGGCGAAAGAGTAAAATCTTTTTTAGCTACAAACTTTGTACTTTCACAAGGGCAAAAGGAGAAAATGGACAGAAAAGTTTGCTTTGCAATTTCTCCCACTCCCTGGTGGTCTAGTGGTTAGGATTCGGCGCTCTCACCGCCGTGGCCCGGATAGCTCAGTCGGTAGAGCATCAGACTTTTGATCTGAGGGGTCCGTATTCATATCCCCCCTTGGGAGTGGGAGTAGAGTGGCCGGATTGAGGACTGTACATCTGGAGATAGTGACATTGTCAGGCAGTAGTAGGGAGCACTGCAGGCGAAGATGTCTTGCGGTGGAGAGATGTTTTGGCTGGGTTTGGTTGAGAATTGCTGAAATGTCATGTGGAGCCAGGATTTCCAGTGGATGTCCAAGAATGATGTCAGCAGTCTTGTCCAAGAGGGCGTGTGCTGCAAATACTGCTCTCATGCAGGAGGGGGCTCCCCTTGCAACTGGATCCAGGCGAGCTGAGAAGTAGCCTAGAGGCCTCTGTCTTCCCCCGTGAGTCTGTGTCAGGACTCCAGTAGCATGGCCTTCTTTCTCCATCAGGTAGAGACGGAATAGCTTCTTGTAGTCAGGTAGGCCTAGTGCTGGCGCTGAGACTACAGAGTCTTTTAGCTTTTTGAACGAACTGAAGGCCACATCTGTTAACAGGAACGGGGTTGCATTGACGCAGTCATACAGAGGTTGCATTAGGACTGAGGCATCAGGGATCCAGGCTCTGCAATATGAAACCAGACCAAGGAAAGCTTGTAGCCCCTTTGGAGTTGTTGGAGGGGCCATCTTCTCCACTGTGGTCTTCCGATCATCCGTCAGGTGTTTTGTCTGGTGAGCAATGCAGTGCCCAAGGAATGTAACTCGCTTCAGACACCACTGGATTTTGTTCTTTGAGACCTTGCAGCGCTGTTCCGCCAGGTAGAGTAGGAGAGACACGGAATGTGTTTTACACGTGTCAAAGTCAACTGCACAGAGGAGTAGATCGTCCACGTATTGTAGCAGGGTCACTTCTGCATGTTCTGTGATCCAGTTGGCGAGAACTGTGGACATTGCTTTGGTGAACTGTGAGGGGCTGTTCTGGGCCCCCTGAGGCATCACCGCCCATGGGTACTGTGCTCCCTGATGCGTGAAGGCAAACAGGAACTGATCGTCCGGATGGAGGGGAACACTGAAGAAAGCATTAGCCAGGTCGATCACCGTGAACACGGTTGCTGTGGAAGGCACATTTGAGAGCAGTGTGTGCGGATTCGGCACAATTGGAGTTTCAAATACTGTAGCGTCATTTACAGCTCTTAGGTCATGTACCATTCTGAACTTGGCTGGCTCCCCTTTTACAGTCTTTTTCTTGACAGGGAACAGCGGGGTGTTGCAAGGAGAGGTGCAAGGGACCACGACCCCTATTTCCAGAAACACCTTCAATTGGTCTGAGACAGCTTGACTCTGGGCGATGGACAAGGGATACTGGGCCTTACGAGGATATGGAGTGCCTGGCTTGAGTGATACCCGCACCGGGGCAACTTGAAGTTTTCCCACATCTTGGGGTCCCTTAGACCATAGACTTTCTGGTACTACGTCCAGTACCTCCTTGGGTAGGCCTTCATCGGTTGCCTGAGGTTCCTGTAGGGCCGCCAGCATCACTGACTCTTCCTGGGTCAAAGGTGAAGATAGGGTTACGGTCCCATCCTCCTGGAACACTATGGTTGCTTTCAGTTTTTGTAGTAGGTCCGCCCCCAGTAGGTTGAGTGGGCAGGTTCTTGACACCACAAACTGGGATAGGATAGAGTGTCCTGGCTGAGTGCACACGCTCAGAGGCTTTGTAAGCTGAGAATGTCTGACTTGACCATCAATGCCTACGCAAGACACAGAGGATTCTGATAGGCAGGTAGGGTCAGGGAGTTCCACATGTCTCATCACACTTCTGGCTGCACCAGTGTCCATAAGAAAAGATCTGACAACGCCATCCACTTCCAGGGTAATTTGAGGGGTTGGTCCTGCTGATGGGGTTTTGCATGTCAGGAGCGTGGTGTCTTGCGGACCTGGCTTGCCCCTGTCCTATGGACGGGGCTCTTCACTGTTTACCTTGTCTGTTCCTCGGCCTGCTCCTCTGGGCAGGGTCTTGGGTTGTGGTGGAGCCCTGCACCGGCTCTGGTAATGACCCAATTTACCGCAGTTGAAACATCTGACATTCCTTCTGTCTCGGTGTTGCGGTGGCTCTTCAGAGTCTATGGCCGCCATGAGGGGTGTTGTCTTCCGTACTCCTGGTTGGGACTCGATCCCTTTGGCTACTGTGAGCAGGGTGTCCATTGCTATTGACCTGTACTCGGGCCTAGCCACTATCAGTGGCTTCCTGATTGGCTCTCTGAGTCCATGCACAAAGGCCTGTGCTAACATTTGCCTGTGTATCTGGTCATGAATGGTGAAGCCAAGGTCCTGGAAGACCTGCATTACTCTGCCATGAAACTTCTCCACAGACTCTGTCTTCTCCTGACTCATGTCGTGTAAGCTGAGGGCCTGTCCGGCCAGCCTGCCTTTGGCCCACTCTCTGAGTTGTTCAATCAGCTTCGGCCCTGACTCCCAGGCATGTACATCTAGGTCTGCTGCAAGCTTGAAATGTTCCTTCATGATTGGCCAGAAGGCATCACCTGCCTTTATCTCCATCACAGCCCACAGATCATTCCAGGTGGCTGCATATGTGCGCTGGTTCTGCTGCATTCTTCTGTAGAATGGCATGGGGTGCATTTCTGGGTCTGGGAGATTGTTGAGGATGCTGGTCACCTGACTTGGGGTGAAGTGCACATAGTGTAAAGGTGGTGCTTCTATCTGCCCCTGTCTTCTGAGTGCCTGTGGGTTCTTCTTTCTAGTGCTGGAGAAGGGACTATGAAGTCCCTTCTTCATCTTCATCAGATGAATTGCTGTGATATCGTGTACCGGGGTCATGCAGTGGCTGATGGGTGGTTCTGGGAATTGCCTTTTTGCGAGAAGATGTCTCTCCACCCTGCTGAAACTGCGGAGGATTATAGTTCCATTGTGGTGTGAATGTTGGCTGCTCTGACCGGGGATACTGATCATTATCAGATGGTGGTGCCTGTGACCTTGGAGGCACCGCTGGTCTAGTGGTTAGGATTCGGCGCTCTCACCGCCGCGGCCCGGGTCTTGTGATAGAAATATATATATATTATGTAGATCTCACTTGCATGTATATCCCTTTAAATCATGTCCTAGCTTAAAATCAAATATATTCAACTATTTTATGATCAATTGCTCAATTTAATCACATGAGTTAGGCAAGACAGACCTCGGGACTTTTTGGTATGCTTAGATCACCAGAGAACAGGGAAGTTAAAGCAGATGATTCGAAACTAATGTCCCAAAATGTTGCTGACTAGCAGGATAAAGGTGGCAGATGTTCCCGAAAGTGCAAAATCAGTTTGTTGCTAGGTAGACCATAGTTCAAAGATGCCATGTACTCAGTTAAATGCATTATGTACTCAGTCAGCCAATGAAATAATAGCTAAATTGTATGTTAATTTACTAACCACTCCCATTTTATATGCTTTTATAAGATCATGTATCAATCAATAAACCAGAGATCTGGATGGAATGTTATACTGTCACTTTGTGTCAGAGTTCATTCTTTCTTGAGCGCTCAATAGATCAGATCTGATAATAATTGGGAACGGACGCAGCATACACACGGGGTTAAATTCACCCCGAGCCAAATTTCTACAACAGGTGGTCGCCCAACGTGGGGCAGGACGAAGATATCGCACAGGTGACATCCCTGACCAGGAAGGAAGAGGGTACAGGCCGAGGCCTCGGCGCAAGGGGCAGGAGACTGCAGCTCCATCAGAGTAAGGTAAGAAAATTCTGTCATCTTACCTGAATGTCCCCTGTGCTCAGTCCCGGTCTATACCTTTAAGCCGGTCAGGTGTGCTCACCGCAATCCCAGGTGGCGTAAAAAGTCCATACCTCCCAAATGCCCTGGGAAGTGTCTGCTGTGTACCGTATCTGTTTTGTGTTTGTGTAAGATCCAGGAGAGGGAAAGGAAGGTGACTGCTGCTTACGCTTGTGGTTGCTGGGAAACAGGCCGCAGGAAGTCAAATCGCTCGATAAGTTATTGCAGGATTCCCGTGCATAGGAGGAACACGCAGAGTTCCGGAGCAGGTGGCTCCAGGCTCCAGGCACGGGTAGTGATAACTTACAGAGCTACTGCAGATTCCCGTAGTGCCGGCGATCCAGTTAGGACGTCCGCACCGGGGTGGTAGATTTCCCGCTTGTTGTACTTCTAAGGCACTCAGGCGGCTCGGGCGCAGGTGCGTCCAGTGCGATTGACAGTAGTCTGTTCCCAGCGCAACTTGCACGTGTCACAGAATAATAAAGAGGGTACCGATATCTCTCCTGGACGTCTTTTCCTGTATGTAAATGTCAAGTTAATGTTGCTTAAGTGCATACAACTATTGAAGTTAAAAAAGAGAGTTTTTTTTTTTTTTTTCTCTCTCTTTCTCTCTCTTCCCTAAACACTTCCTCTTTTTTCTAGACGGAGAAATATGCATAGTAAATCACACTGTCACAATTTTTTTTTTTTTTTTGAAGTCTAGCTAGGATATAGCATTTATCCGGAGAAGAGGTGAAATTAAATAGTACCTATTATTTTTGATGTGACATACGTGTATCAGATACGAGATTTTAGTGATATTGCATATTATAGTATTACAGCATTAGAAAGGGGAAGTGTGTCTCTGACTGCGTTGAGTGCAGAGGGGAGAATATAATATATATATCTGTCTTTTAGTCATTTGAAGATTTTTGTTCTAAGTTTTATTAAAGTAAAGTTTTTGTTATTATTTAGTTTTTTCTTTTCTTTTTCTCCAAATTTTTTCCAAAAGTTTTTCTTTTTCTGTCTTTTCACCTTTTTCTTTGTTTAAGAAGGAATAGTTTTTATATATATATATACCTTCCTTTTTGTATGAAGATTTTGAGTTTTTCTGATGGTTTTCCTTAATTCTGGTCTCAATTTTTCACATCAACTTTCTGAAAGTGTGTTTTTTCTTTTATTTTTCGTGTTTTTATATACACACCTCCTAGAGGTCTTTTTTCTTGTATTTTTCATTTGCTTTTTTGCAATGGGGAACAAAATGGCCAAGCGCCAGGAGAGCCTTTTGCTCCCTGATGAGAAAACGGCCCCCCAGATCGTGGCAGAGCACGAAGGTGTAAAATATGTGAAGAATTACAAACAGCTCATGAAAATATGTGAGATCCATCAGGGAGGCAGGCTTCAAGCTGCAGAATGGCATGATGTTTTAAAAAAGGAAGAAAGGGAAGCTAGTTGACACTGATTTGTTGTCTGCTGCAGCAGCATGGTATAAAGTGGCTACAGACTTGCATCGATTAGGAAGCACTGAACGTTATGTGAAAGAATCAGGAAGTGATTTTTATGTGTACAAAGTGGGGAAATGTGTCAAACCATCAGCACCTCCCCCATATGGGGATGAAAAATATTGGGTATGTACAGTCTGCTCCCAACAGAATCCATTGTTCAGAGAGACTTGTTCAGTGTGTGGTGCGCCCCGCCCAACCGCAGTGCAGGGAGATGGCACTGTTACTCTGGCGATGCCGTCTCGGCCTGCATTGAAGAGGAAGGAATTCTCTCCTTGTCTTTCTCCGCCATCTTTCTCCTCCTCCTCTATCTCTCTCCCTCCTCTCTCCCCTCCTCTCTCTTCTCCTCTTTCCTCTCCTCTTACCCCTCGTCCCTCCTCTCCTCTTTCCCCTCCTCTTTCACCTCCTCTTTCCCCTCCTCTTTCTCCTCCTCTTTCCCCTCCTCATTACTCCACACCCCGTCCTTCTGCTCCCTCATCTCCCCCTCCTCTTACACCACACACACCCTCTTCTTCACACTCTTCATGCTCTCCCCCTTCTCTTCCACCACACCCTTTGCTTCCCCCTCTCACTCTCTCCCACTCCTCACCCCCTCCTTCTGCGCACCTTACATCTCTATTTCCATCTCTCCCTCTGCACCATGCATCTCCTCCTGTATCACACTCTCCTTCTCCTGCCTTGTTGCCTGCCGGGCGGATGCCGGATTCAAGCAGTGTGGTCTCTCTGTATCCGGTGCTCACCGCACAGGGAACATTCTATGTGCCAAATACAGTTCAGCCTCTACCAGTCATGTTATCAGGGGAGGAAGGTGGAGATCCCCCTGCTGAAAGCACCCCTCAACCAGCAGCAGGCAGCTCAGGTCCGGGGACAGGGGGGAGGTCACAGGCACCACCATCTGATAATGATCAGTATCCCCGGTCAGAGCAGCCAACATTCACACCACAATGGAACTATAATCCTCCGCAGTTTCAGCAGGGTGGAGAGACATCTTCTCGCAAAAAGGCAATTCCCAGAACCACCCATCAGCCACTGCATGACCCCGGTACACGATATCACAGCAATTCATCTGATGAAGATGAAGAAGGGACTTCATACATGCTGCCCAGCACTAGAAAGAAGAACCCACAGGCACTCAGAAGACAGGGGCAGATAGAAGCACCACCTTTACACTATGTGCACTTCACCCCAAGTCAGGTGACCAGCATCCTCAACAATCTCCCAGACCCAGAAATGCACCCCATGCCATTCTACAGAAGAATGCAGCAGAACCAGCGCACATATGCAGCCACCTGGAATGATCTGTGGGCTGTGATGGAGATAAAGGCAGGTGATGCCTTCTGGCCAATCATGAAGGAACATTTCAAGCTTGCAGCAGACCTAGATGTACATGCCTGGGAGTCAGGGCCGAAGCTGATTGAACAACTCAGAGAGTGGGCCAAAGGCAGGCTGGCCGGACAGGCCCTCAGCTTACACGACATGAGTCAGGAGAAGACAGAGTCTGTGGAGAAGTTTCATGGCAGAGTAATGCAGGTCTTCCAGGACCTTGGCTTCACCATTCATGACCAGATACACAGGCAAATGTTAGCACAGGCCTTTGTGCATGGACTCAGAGAGCCAATCAGGAAGCCACTGATAGTGGCTAGGCCCGAGTACAGGTCAATAGCAATGGACACCCTGCTCACAGTAGCCAAAGGGATCGAGTCCCAACCAGGAGTACGGAAGACAACACCCCTCATGGCGGCCATAGACTCTGAAGAGCCACCGCAACACCGAGACAGAAGGAATGTCAGATGTTTCAACTGCGGTAAATTGGGTCATTACCAGAGCCGGTGCAGGGCTCCACCACAACCCAAGACCCTGCCCAGAGGAGCAGGCCGAGGAACAGACAAGGTAAACAGTGAAGAGCCCCGTCCATAGGACAGGGGCAAGCCAGGTCCGCAAGACACCACGCTCCTGACATGCAAAACCCCATCAGCAGGACCAACCCCTCAAATTACCCTGGAAGTGGATGGCGTTGTCAGATCTTTTCTTATGGACACTGGTGCAGCCAGAAGTGTGATGAGACATGTGGAACTCCCTGACCCTACCTGCCTATCAGAATCCTCTGTGTCTTGCGTAGGCATTGATGGTCAAGTCAGACATTCTCAGCTTACAAAGCCTCTGAGCGTGTGCACTCAGCCAGGACACTCTATCCTATCCCAGTTTGTGGTGTCAAGAACCTGCCCACTCAACCTACTGGGGGCGGACCTACTACAAAAACTGAAAGCAACCATAGTGTTCCAGGAGGATGGGACCGTAACCCTATCTTCACCTTTGACCCAGGAAGAGTCAGTGATGCTGGCGGCCCTACAGGAACCTCAGGCAACCGATGAAGGCCTACCCAAGGAGGTACTGGACGTAGTACCAGAAAGTCTATGGTCTAAGGGACCCCAAGATGTGGGAAAACTTCAAGTTGCCCCGGTGCGGGTATCACTCAAGCCAGGCACTCCATATCCTCGTAAGGCCCAGTATCCCTTGTCCATCGCCCAGAGTCAAGCTGTCTCAGACCAATTGAAGGTGTTTCTGGAAATAGGGGTCGTGGTCCCTTGCACCTCTCCTTGCAACACCCCGCTGTTCCCTGTCAAGAAAAAGACTGTAAAAGGGGAGCCAGCCAAGTTCAGAATGGTACATGACCTAAGAGCTGTAAATGACGCTACAGTATTTGAAACTCCAATTGTGCCGAATCCGCACACACTGCTCTCAAATGTGCCTTCCACAGCAACCGTGTTCACGGTGATCGACCTGGCTAATGCTTTCTTCAGTGTTCCCCTCCATCCGGACGATCAGTTCCTGTTTGCCTTCACGCATCAGGGAGCACAGTACCCATGGGCGGTGATGCCTCAGGGGGCCCAGAACAGCCCCTCACAGTTCACCAAAGCAATGTCCACAGTTCTCGCCAACTGGATCACAGAACATGCAGAAGTGACCCTGCTACAATACGTGGACGATCTACTCCTCTGTGCAGTTGACTTTGACACATGTAAAACACATTCCGTGTCTCTCCTACTCTACCTGGCGGAACAGCGCTGCAAGGTCTCAAAGAACAAAATCCAGTGGTGTCTGAAGCGAGTTACATTCCTTGGGCACTGCATTGCTCACCAGACGAAACACCTGACGGATGATCGGAAGACCACAGTGGAGAAGATGGCCCCTCCAACAACTCCAAAGGGGCTACAAGCTTTCCTTGGTCTGGTTTCATATTGCAGAGCCTGGATCCCTGATGCCTCAGTCCTAATGCAACCTCTGTATGACTGCGTCAATGCAACCCCGTTCCTGTTAACAGATGTGGCCTTCAGTTCGTTCAAAAAGCTAAAAGACTCTGTAGTCTCAGCGCCAGCACTAGGCCTACCTGACTACAAGAAGCTATTCCGTCTCTACCTGATGGAGAAAGAAGGCCATGCTACTGGAGTCCTGACACAGACTCACGGGGGAAGACAGAGGCCTCTAGGCTACTTCTCAGCTCGCCTGGATCCAGTTGCAAGGGGAGCCCCCTCCTGCATGAGAGCAGTATTTGCAGCACACGCCCTCTTGGACAAGACTGCTGACATCATTCTTGGACATCCACTGGAAATCCTGGCTCCACATGACATTTCAGCAATTCTCAACCAAACCCAGCCAAAACATCTCTCCACCGCAAGACATCTTCGCCTGCAGTGCTCCCTACTACTGCCTGACAATGTCACTATCTCCAGATGTACAGTCCTCAATCCGGCCACTCTACTCCCACTCCCAAGGGGGGATATGAATACGGACCCCTCAGATCAAAATCTGCACGATACCTTCCACAAGGATCTGGATTTGCTCCGGACAGATGACCATGACTGCTTCAGTATCATGCAACAGGAAACAGCAGGACTACCCAATGTGGCAGAAGAGCCGCTGACCAACCCAGAGTTGATCCTCTACGTAGACGGCTCCAGATTTGCAGATGATGAAGGAAGATTCCACACGGGATGTGCAGTGACCAGCAATCAAGAAATCCTGTGGTTTAGAAGTCTGCCGCCTAGCCTGTCAGCCCAGGAAGCAGAACTAATAGCACTGACGAAGGCCTGCCGGATGGCAGAGGGCAAGACTGCGAACATATACACCGATTCAAGGTACTCGCATGGCATAGCACACGACTTTGGACCCATCTGGGCTGCAAGAGACTTCATCACAGCAAGCGGAACAACCGTGAAGCATCATGGAGCCATTAAGGACCTGCTGAGCGCACTTCAACTTCCAAAAATGGTGGCCGTACTGAAAGTCAAAGCGCATGGAAAACTGAACACAGTAGAGGCACGGGGCAACAACATGGCCGATATGGCAGCCAAAGAAGCCGCCAAAGGAAGACAATGCGGAGAAGTGGGAGAGGTCGTAGAGCCGGACGGCTACTACGTGGTAACTGAGGACAAGACACCAGATGAGATGACCTCTTGGAATCTATTCAAGAAGTTGCAAGAGCAAGCTCCAAAGGAAGAGAAAGAGAGTTGGATGCGGAAGGGTGCAACACATCAAGAAGGAAGGGTATACTCAATGGACTATAAACCCTGTTTACCCCGAAGCATGTACCCTATGGTGGTCCAGTGGGCACATGGGCCCACCCACAGATCAAAGACACAGATGAATGATCTGATTGGTGCCTACTGGTTCGCTCCAGGGATCTCCACCCTAACAGCCAAGTTCGCAAGCAGCTGTCTGACCTGTGGCAAATGCAACCCTGGAAGAATGGAGAAAGTTCCCACCCATCATCTGGCCAGACCACTATACCCCTTCCAGAGGATCCAGATAGACCACATCCAGATGCCGCCAAGTGGAGGTTTCGAATATGCCCTTGTGGTCGTGGACGTGTTTTCAGGATGGCCAGAAGCTTTCCCAGTGAGGAATCAGTCAGCAAAGACTACTGCAAAGAAGCTGCTCTCAGAGATCGTGTGCAGATACGGGGTCCCAGAAGTGATAGAGAGTGATCAGGGTCCCGCATTCACAGCAAACCTCACAAGGGAGATCTGGTCAGCAGTAGGGTCAGACTTAGGCCTACACACTCCCTATCACCCTCAGAGTAGCGGGAAAGTAGAAAGACTAAATGGGACACTTAAGAACAGGATGTTGAAAGTTGCCCAAGAGGCACGCAAACCATGGCACGAAACCCTTCCCATTGCACTGTTTAGCGTAAGGCACACTCCCCGGGGCCCAGAAAAGCTGTCACCACATGAGATTCTGTTTGGGTCCAGCCCTAGGCTAGGGGTATTCTTCCCTCAGCAGTTGGCAATGCAATATGATACTTTGTCTGCTTATGTAATTCAACTGTCCAAAAAACTAGCTGATGTCCATTCTCGAGTTTTCTCTTCATTACCAGATCCAGGAGCAGTACCCGGTACGCACTCCCTGAAACCAGTAGACTGGGTGTTGGTAAAGAAGTTCGTGAGGAGAACACTCGACCCCAGATTTGACGGTCCCTTCCAAGTGCTGCTGACAACACCAACCTCTGTGAAACTAGAGGGAAAACCCACTTGGATCCACGCATCGCATTGCAAGAAGGCTCCCGTACCAGAAGATACGCCAAAGCCAGAATGATCCTGTATATCCTCTTTGTGATACATATCCTGGGGGTGGAAGCTCCTCGCACCCCACCTCTGGGAGGGGAGATCACCAAGGATGGGGACTACACCATTTTCTGGATCGATACATCAGCACACATAATTACATACCTGTTTGATTACTGCGATGTGGTACACTGCCCACCCACACAGCTGGACAGCTTGGGGCATGGGACTCAGTATATTTGTGTTGCAGATAAATATTGGGGAGACAAATGTGAATACTGGGGAGCAGCAGCATGGAACACTGGTGACAGTTGGGGATACAAACCCCCATCAGCCCTAAACAGAAAAGATAAAGATGGCAAGTCCTTAATTGACCGTATGCGCCTAACAAAGCAGGCCTTCAGGAAAGGGTGCAGCACCAGGGGGGAATGCAACCGACTCATACTTAGCATTGAAAACCCCTCCCCAGGTGATGCTGGTACTTATATAATGAGCAGTACACCTCCAAGTGGTGAACGCAAACCCCCTGTGCAGTACTCAGGAAAATTCAAGCTGGCAAATGCAGCTGACAAGCCCAATGTGACTCAGGAGACCCCTAGTAACGTAAAGGTACTGACAGACCCGACCTATGAGGAGACTTTAGCAGTAGAGACTGGGTTCTCTGAAACCAATTACTGGCTAGAGTGGGTAAGATACACAGCCCAACAGCATAATGGGAGTGGCTGTTATGCATGTGCGGGAGCCAGACCCCATCTGGGCACAGTGCCACTTAACATCCCAGAATCCCAGCAGGCCTGTTTCCTCAGCATATATACTAACTCATCTCATTCTGCATCCTGTGAACACTGGAAGTCTAAGTACCCACTCATGACTAAAGACACCCCCCCAGGGACTGGAATAACAATATACCCTGGTAATTACACCTGTTACACACGCACAGGGGCTGGCAGGGATGTAAAAAACTTCACTAAGGGGTTCTGCTCAGAGTACAGTACCACCACTGACAACCTAATTAATCATATGGTCTCCCTAGGTGACATATACTGGATCTGTGGTGATATGAAGATACGTAGCAGACTGGAAGGTGTTTGGGTAGGCCAATGTGCACTGGCAAAAATTCTGATGCCCTTCCACCTGTTTCCCTACACCCATGAGTCCTCACCCAGTACTGCAGTTAGCAGACCAAAGCGGGCAAGTGCCCCAAAAGGCAGTTTTGATCCACATGTTTATATAGACAACGTAGGTGTGCCTAGGGGGGTACCTGATGAATTCAAAGCCAGGGACCAGGTCAAGGCAGGATTTGAGTCATTGTTGCCAATAATAACTGTGAACAAAAATGTTGATTGGATAAATTATGTGTATTACAACCAGCAGAGATTTGTTAACTACACCCGAGATGCTCTAAAAGGTCTGGCAGACCAGTTGGGCCCCACTTCCATCATGGCATTCCAAAACAGGATGGCCCTAGACATGATTCTAGCTGAAAAAGGAGGTGTTTGTAAAATGATCAAAGACACCTGTTGCACCTACATCCCAGTACTTTGGATGGATGAATGGGTGGCAAAGATTGTTAGCACAGATTGGGGCAGCCATACTCGTTATTTTTGTTCTTGTGATAATTTCTGGTTGCTGCGTAATCCCTTGTATCCGCAGGATGATGGAAAAGACAGTCAAGGAAACCACAAACCTGATGCCCCTGATGCCACATCTCCTCCTGGACGAACCTATCCGAATCCAGATTCACCCACCTGACGACGCACCCCACCCCGATGAGGATGAATATGTGGAGCTGATTGGAGAACTTCGCCAATATGAGACTATGAATGCTTCCACCCCCCTTTAGGGACAGATCTCCTGACCGCCCATTTGCGAAAAGTCTGTACGGTGTAGGGCATGTGCATTAGGTACATGTCAGTTCGCCGACAGCACAAAAGAGTTGCAGCGCTTTGGGACAGGAGGCTAGGATTAGGGCAAGTGATATCTAAGGGGGGCTTGTGATAGAAATATATATATATTATGTAGATCTCACTTGCATGTATATCCCTTTAAATCATGTCCTAGCTTAAAATCAAATATATTCAACTATTTTATGATCAATTGCTCAATTTAATCACATGAGTTAGGCAAGACAGACCTCGGGACTTTTTGGTATGCTTAGATCACCAGAGAACAGGGAAGTTAAAGCAGATGATTCGAAACTAATGTCCCAAAATGTTGCTGACTAGCAGGATAAAGGTGGCAGATGTTCCCGAAAGTGCAAAATCAGTTTGTTGCTAGGTAGACCATAGTTCAAAGATGCCATGTACTCAGTTAAATGCATTATGTACTCAGTCAGCCAATGAAATAATAGCTAAATTGTATGTTAATTTACTAACCACTCCCATTTTATATGCTTTTATAAGATCATGTATCAATCAATAAACCAGAGATCTGGATGGAATGTTATACTGTCACTTTGTGTCAGAGTTCATTCTTTCTTGAGCGCTCAATAGATCAGATCTGATAATAATTGGGAACGGACGCAGCATACACACGGGGTTAAATTCACCCCGAGCCAAATTTCTACAACAACCCATACCCCATATGTGGTCGAAAACTACATTTGAGTAACAGTGCAAAGCTCAGAAGGGAAGTAGCACCATATTAAAGTGCAGATGTACCCCCCATAAGGGACCCCATTTTGGAAATTATAACCCTTTGGGAATTTATCTACAGATGTAATGACGATTTTTACTCCATAGGTGTTTTCCAGAAACAGGCAGCAGTGGATGTTGCAAAATGAAAATTGCAAACTGCTGTTATAGTGACCAGTACACTGTAGGGACCATTACACTGTAGGGACCAGTACATTATGCTCAGCTCATGCTTCTGGAGACACGCACCTGTAAATTAGTCAGGCTGTCATCACTACAGAAATGCCAAACAGGTGGGCTCTATATGTTGTTTAGGCACACTGGGGCTCAGAAGGGAGGTGGCATTTGGATTTGGGAGCGGAAAATTTGCTTTTCCAGAGCCTTTGTACTATTAACGTGGAAGCCCCCTATATTTCCGTTAACAGATGACAGATCTGAGTGGGGACTTCCTTTTTATGTGGATTGAGTGATCTGATCTGAAACTTAGCATTGCAGAGTATCAGATCAGTGATCTGTCAGGCAGTGAAGGAGGCTTCTCAGGTCCTGCAAGCCAACTCCCTGCAGGACCTGGAAGAAACCCTCGGCCTTCTTGGTGCTGGGGTATCCATGGAGACCCTCAGGACAATGCGATCGCATTGCATTGTTCTGAGGGAATCGCGCAGGGAGCCCCCTCCCCTTACGATGCTTCTCTATGCCGCTGTCACTGCTGACAACGGCATCACAGGGGTTAAATGCCCATGATCGCATTAGCACCGATCATGGGCATTGCTGCTGGGTATCAGCTGTCACATACAGCTGACACCCACACGTGATCGCTGCAGCCCTCACCGTGGGTAATCGCGGCGCTGTATTAGTACTGCTCCAGGCACAATAGCACCTCCTGCAGAGCAGTACTAGTATGGAGCATGTCGCGAAGGGGTTGCATTTGGGAATGTTTATCTTGCAAAAAAAAAAGGCTGAGAGGAGACTTAATAACTGTCTACAAATATCTGAATGGATGTCACAGTGTAGAGAGATCATCCTTATTCTCATTTGCATATGGAAACACGAGGAGCAATGGAATATAACTGAAACTATGATTCTAAGTATAAAACCTATACCGTATATACTCGAGTCATACCCAGGGATCGGCAGGGGAGTGGGAGCAGCAGCTGTCTAATAATACTCACCTGCTCCTGGCGCAGTCCCTGGTTACCCGGCATCAGCAGCTTCTTCCTGTAGTGAGGTCACATGGTACCGTTCATTACAGTAATGAAGATGGACTCCCATAGGGGTGGAGCCGCATATTCATTACTGTAATGAGCGGTACCATGTGACCGCTCACTACAGGAAGAAACTGCCGACGCCGGAGAACCAGGGACTGCACCGCGCCAGGAGCAGGTGAGTATAATGCAGTGCGCGATATTCACCTGCTCCCCGTTCCACCGCCACCGGCCGCTGCTGTGTTCCCCATCCTCTGCAGTAACGCTCAGGCCAGAGGGCGCGGTGATGCGATTAGTGTGCGCGCCGCCCTCTGCCTGAACAATCACTGCAGAGGACGGGGAACGCAGCGGCGGCGGTGGAGCGACGAGAGGTATGTGATTTTTTTTTTTAATCGCAGCAACAGCATATGGGACAAATGTCTACATGGAGCATCTTATGGGGTCATAAGCAACTTTTGTGGAGCATTACATGGGGCAAATGACTGTATGGAGCATCTTTTGGGGCCATAAGCAACTTTTGTGGAGCATTACATGGGGCAAATGACTGTATGGAGCATCTTATGAGGCCATAAGCAACGTTTGTGGAGCATTATATGGGGCAAATATCTTTATGGAGCATCTTATGGGGCCATAATCCGCATTTGTGCAGCATTATATGGGGCAAATGTCTGTATGGAGCATCTTATGGGGCCATAATCCTCATTTATGCTGCATTATATGGGGCATATTTTAATATGGAGCATCTTATGGGGCCCATCATGAACTGTAGGGAGCTTTATATGGGGCTCCTGATTCAATATGGATATTCAAAAACACTTAACCTACTGATGCCTCAATTAATTTTAGTTTTATTGGTATCTATTTTTATTTTTGACATTTACCGGTAGCTGCTGCATTTTCCACCCTAGGCTTATACTCGAGTCATTAAGTTTTCCCAGTTTTTTGTGGCAAAATTAGGGGTCTCGGCTAATACTCGGGTTGGCTTATACTCGAGTATATACGGTAATACTAGTGGATAAAACAAGACTGAGCACAAGACCTTCACAGCCGTCTACACATCATAAGGGAGATCTCATGACTCCTTCTCTCCATCTACCTGATGATCCTGAGGAACATTGGGATCTTCCTGTTTACAGTCCTGTGGAAGAAGAGGACGGGAACATCTCTCTGGTGTTGTCATCTTACTGGATAGATCTGGAGGAAACACATACAGGGACTGAATTAATTATTTACATAAAGAAAATTATAGGCCGTGTGTATTTAGTCCTGTCTATTACCTGGTGATGTGAGGGGCTGGGGAACCTCCATCATGACGTCCTTGTACAGATCTTTGTGTCCTTCTAAATACTCCCACTCCTCCATGGAGAAATAGACGGAGACATCCTGACACCTTATAGGAACCTGACACATACAATGATACCGTCATCGCCCCGTTCCCTTCAAAACGTTACTGTATAATGTCCCAGCATTCCCAGCAGTGTCACCTCTCCAGTCAGCAGCTCAGTCATCTTGTAGGTGAGTTCCACGATCTTCTGGTCATTGATGTCCTCATGTATCAGGGGGTGAGGTGGAGGCCCCGTGACTGGGCTCGGGGGTCTTCCCCATTCCTCAGACACAGGGTCCTGACAGCGCTCACTAGAGGTCTTCTTCACTACTGTGTAATCCTGGTTATGGAGAGACACATTAATAAATCTCACTACATACATTTCCAGAATCCTCACCTCTCCAGTTCTGTCCATCTGTTATTCCCATAGATAAGAATGATGTAATGTGACGTCATCAGAATCTCTCACCTCTCCAGTAAGCCGGAAGAGGATTTCTAGGGTGAGGTGTAATATCCTCTCCGCCATCTTGTCTCTGTCCATATCCATCTGTGATGGGTAAATTAGGAAAATTCTCTTATATAGAAGATCTTCACTGAGAGGATCCGATAAGGTAGAGACCTGAATGAGAAGATGAGCCGATGTAACATCATAAAAATCCTGTGTAATAATACAATTACTGGAGATAATAAGGGAAACACATGAGGAGATTTATTATTTTACATTATTTAGTTTCCTTCTTTCCATCTACTAATAAAACCTATATATTTAGGCCGCAGACAACAAGCAGTTTCTCCCTCGGAGTCGGCAGCTGAATACGTTCCTCATAGACTCATCTTCCATAACGCTAATTCTCGCCTCATTTACCGACCCTGGAATCGGCATTAGTAATACTGCAGGAGATATTCATTACACGTGACAGGAGAAATAACGACTCCATGATGGGGACGACATCTTCATCTCCTACTGCGGCTCTAGGAACAGATCTGTCCAGAGTCGGTCACTGACTCCATCCCCACCGGCCTCTATATGGAGGTTTCCCGTCTTCCCCGCACTGTAATCTTCTATCACGTTAGATCTCAGCTCTGATTCACACACAGAAGTTTGAGGCTTTTATAAAAAAAATGTTGTTTTGACAAACACCGTGGACAGAAATTATCTGATCTCAAAGTCTCCATGTACAGTGTTTTATGGGGTTTATTTCTGGCCTTAGGCTTTCCTATATTGCAAGAAAAACACCAGAAAAATCAGATATTAAAATGTTTCAAAAGAAAATTGGCTCCAACAATTCATGTAAAAACAAAAAAAGATGTAGTAATATGGTTAAGCACTTCTGTATTATAACCAAGTATCAATCACTATATAAGGGTATGTAGTTATATGATACATATTGATTTCACTTAGCTAATTAGTTTATAATTAATATTAGGGGTTAAATATCACTTATATCACATTGTATATTTATATATACCTATTGAGATTCACTTGTTATTTATCTATTTATAATGGCTATGTTAATATTTTCGGTAATGTGGGCTGTTTGCGGCCAGTCTGCAGCGTTCGATCTTGTCTGGGTTGAGCGCGCTACTTCGGTTCTTTCCGGCCGCAGACTCGGAAATCTCCGGTCTTTTCAGTCAGCTGCTGGACACGTGGGCAGCTACAGCTGCTACGTGTGTCGGCGGCGTCTTGACCGAAGACGATGAGTCATTTGCTTGCAGCGGGGGAACAGGCTGGCGCGCTGAGTTACCTTGACGACCTGTGAACGCTGCAGAACTTAGTACGGCATGTTGATTGGATAGAAGGGAGTATAAGAGACCGGATTTCCCTCTACCCCGACACGCCCCCTGAAGAAGTGTTTACGAAACGCGCGTCGGGGTTGGAGGGACCGGGACTCTTCACTGAGCTATGTAAGTTAAGTATCTGCATATTTTCAACTCTGCATCTGCTATTTTTGGTTTCTATATTGTTAATTAGGAGATGTTTAATACGCTCTGGACAGCTTCAAACCAAGGATATATCGGGCTTTAGACCCACTACCCCTATTAGGCTGCTGAACAGTCTGTGTAGAGTGGTTGGACATTGGGTGTTTTCTATAGCCCATTTGGGTAATAATAATATTTATGCTTGTATCATATGCTGCATGTGAATAGTGACCATTGGGGTCCCTCTCAATCTGAGATAATTTGGTTTCTATGTTCATATATTTTTTTGTTTTGTAAGTGGTTTTTTAATATGGGATTAATAAAATAATTTTGTTATACTATGAGTATGGTGTGCTTTTTCGGTTTCATTGCCGTTTGTGGCATTTAGATGATACTGATAGGATTTAATACCTAATAATGGTGTCTGGGCTGTGTGAAGGTCTATTAGGCCGGGCCAGAGGTAGCGTCCAATAAGTTACTTTCTAACCTCTGTAGAGGTTTGTACTCACTCGGCTGCGGTTGAGGTCAGCACAGGAATTGCTATTGCTCCAATGTCCAGGAAAGTTTATTTAAACTTCATAAACTGCTCAGGATAGCAAAACAAAAGAACAGCCTTTTCCAGAACACAAAGTGAAAACATAAAGTAAAAAGTCCATACAACATACAGCGGGTCCGCCTGCTCAGGATAGTGTCCAATTCTTTACACAGACAAACACACAGGAGATCCACACATTAAGGTCCAGACACTGAAAGAGACTCGGCCTCCATTTTATCTGCCAAATCGTGCCCCTGGGGTTGGGATATGCGGGCAGTCATTCCCACCCATCTCTTATGACTGCTCGTAAAACCCGGCCCTGGAATGGCTTAATAACTCTCTCAGCACTATATGTTCTGGAGCATGCTTCCGCGCTCACATCACCACAGCTAATAGCTGAAATGATTTATATCTCTCCTCAAGGACTCGTCTGGCAGGCCATCTTACACCCCCATACACATTAGACTAAAGCTGAATGAAAGCACTGATTTCCGGGGGTTTGGTTGACTATATAATGTATTTGGGGGCCTCCCGACAGATGACATCAGGCCATAGAAGGATCTAGATAATCCTCTGCTAGAGGAGTTTGGAGGCGACTCTCTCATACAGACCCCAGGAAAGCTGGAATATTTGTGTGCATGGGGAGTCAGGAGAGATGGCCATCTGCCAAATGACCGTTCAGCCAACACTTATCCCATGTGTATGGGGCCGTTAGTATTACACTGACAGGCAGTGATGATACACGGCATTACAGTAGTACAGTGCACCACCGGAGCCATCAGAGGCTTGTATGTTGTATGATCGCACTGATCAGAGGTGTTTAATAAAAAATTTCAAATTGAAAAAAAAATCACAGTTTCAGCAACAAGAAATATCTGTCACTTTATGGAAAGCAGAATCACTGCACAATGTTAGTTAAGTCACGTCCATAACAACTTTATTATACTCTATTAGCCTATATGACTCCATATAATATATGAGTTTCACATTTTGTATTGAAGAATTGAAATAAATTAACTTTTTGATGATATTCTAATTTTGTGAGATGCATCTGTATGCGTGGGGGTACGGTGAAACTGTGGAAATATCTTTTGTGTGAGACATGCTAATACTGTGGAAAATTTATACTGTGTGAGGGGCATCATATATACTGTATAAGGGGTGTAAAATGGCGTGTCATAAGGAGAATGAATCGTCATGGCTGTGCTGCATTTGTACAAAATGACTGCCATCAGCCATCCAGAAGGGACCCTGCGGAATCAATGGGAAAACGGAGAGTTTCAGGAAGAAAGAGTCTAGAAGGTACACCAGATCAGGTGACCTTAAAGGGGTTGTCCACTACTTTCAATTAACCCCCCAATGTATCCCCCCGGGGCCCCTGATGAATTGTGCAAATACCTTTTGTTGCCGTTTTTGCCTGTGAGCGGCGCTGTAGCGGCGGCTGAGTCCGGGTCACGTGACCCCCAGGCTGCAGCCGCCGCTTATTTCCGCCGACGTCACGTCAATTTCCAGACTCTGGAAATTGACGTGACGTCAGCAGCAGGTGTGTCCCAGCCGCACAGTCAGAGCAGTCACTCATCAAGAGTGACTGGGCTGTGGGCGGGGCTGGTGGCTGCCGGCGGGGCTGGGCAGGGCTGTGCTGGGGGCGGGCGGGACTGTGCAGGGATGATGAAGGTGCGGGCGCTGGGGTCTGTATGTACGTGCCGGCGCCGGTGCTCTGCGTGCCAGCGCCGGTATGTGGGTACGGAGCCAGGGCTCTGCGCCGGCATGTAGGGGTGGGGGCCGGCGCCGGTGCTCTGCGTGCCAGTGCCGGTATGTGGGTACGGCGCCGGGGCTCTGCGCCAGTATGTGGGGGTGGGGGCCGGCGCCGGGGCTCTGCTGCCGGTGCCGGTATGTGCTGGGTCTGCTGCGGGGGTGGGGTGGTCTTTGGTGTGTGTGTGTCTCTCTGTGTGCAGGCATTGTCCGATGGGACTACAAGTCCCATCGGGCTCTGCCTGCTACAGTGACAGTCAGTGACACATTAGCCAATGATGGGACAGTAGTAGTCCCATCATCCGGCTAATGTGTTGAATGTAAAAAAAAACAAAAACACACATATACAGTACATACACACATACAGAACATGCGACAACATGCGCCATGCGATGACATGCAGCTTGCGACAACATGCGCCATGCGACGACATGCAGCTTGCGACAACATGCAGCTTGCGACAACATGCGCCATGCGACAACATGCGCCATGCGACGACATGCAACAACATGCAGCATGCGACAACATGCAGCATGCGACGACATGGGCCATGCAACAACATGCAGCATGCGACAACATGCAGCATGCGACAACATGCAGCATGCGACGACATGGGCCATGCAACAACATGCAGCATGCGACAACATGCAGCATGCGACGACATGGGCCATGCAACAACATGCAGCATGCGACAACATGCGCCATGCGACGACATGCACCATGCGACGACATGCACCATGCAGCATGCGTCAACATGCAACATGCGTCAACATGCAACATGCGACGACATGCAGCATGCGCCATGCGATGACATGCATGCGCCATGCGACGACATGCGCCATGCGACGACATGCGCCATGTGACGACATGCAGCATGTGACGACATGCAGCATGCGATGACATGCAGCATGCGACAACATGCGCCATGCGACGGCATGCAACGACATGCGCATACAGTACATACATACAGACATACAGTACATACATACAGTACATACATATAGACATACAGTACATAAAACATAGAGTACATACTCACCATCACTTGTCACTTTGATCCCCGAAGCCATTGTCATCTGTAAAAAATATTAAAATAATAAACAAACACTATACTCCCTGATCCGCAGAAATCCAATTAAAACGAGTGTCCCACGACGATCTCCCGTGGAGAGCAGGAGCATCTGCTGACGCAACCACTCTCCAGGGGCTCCAGGAACACAATGAGGGGAGGAAGGTATCCTTCCACAATGTATTCCCCACAATGTATTCCTACGCCCCTGTGAGAAAATAGTCCCTAGTCTCACTTTATGGCATGCTGTATTAGAAAGTTCCCACGCAGCTTTTTGCCATAAAGTGAGACCAGTGAACTTTAGTAACCTCAGTGATGCACTACAGGAGCCATTGTCTCCTGTCAGTGTGTCACTTAGGGTCCTGTAGAGCGGTGACATCACCCGATGTCACTGTTCTATAGGGGAGATCGTCGTGGGACACTCGTTATTAATTGGACTACAGTGGACAGGTAGTATACGGTTTATTATGTTACTTTTTTGCAGGCTCTGAAGTATGGTGAAATGAAGAATATTAAAATACTTTTTCCTAATGTGTGTGTGTTTTATTAACCCTTTATTAGTATTGGATTAATAATGGATAGGCCTCTTATTGACGCCTCTCCGTTATTAACCCGGCATAATGTCACCTTACAATAGCAAGGTGACATTAACCCCTTATTACCCCATATCCCACAGCTACACGGGAGTGGGAAGAGAGGGGCTAAGGCTGGTTTCACACTTGCGTTTTTATCTGCATGCGTTTTTAAAAAAAAAAGCATGTGTGAAAAAAACGCATGTAAACGCGGTAAAACGCTGCGTTTTTGCATGTAGAAAAAAAAAACGCTGCGTTTTGCCGCGTTTACATGCGTTTTTTCATGCGTTTGCATTTTTAAAACGCATGCTGAGAAGTGTGTGACAGCTGCCAATCATCAAAATCCACAAGAAAACCCACTATAAATAGAAATAGCTAGGGTTAGGGGTAGGGTTAGGGCCTCACCCTAACCCTAACCGTGACAGAAATACGTGGCACTTTAATACGTGACACTGAAATACGTGGCACGTGGCACTTACATACGTGGCACTTAAATCCGTGGCACTGAAATACGTGGCACGTGGCACTTAAATACCTGGCACTGAAATATGTGGCACTTACATAGGTGGCACTTAAATCCGTGGCACTTAAATCCGTGGCACTTAAATACGTGGCACTTAAATCCATGGCACTGAAATACGTGGCACTGAAATACGTGGCACTTACATACGTGGCACTTACATACGTGGCACTTACATACGTGGCACTTACATACGTGGCACGTGGCACTTACATACGTGGCACTTATATACGTGGCACTGAAATACGTGGCACTGAAATACGTGGCACTGAAATATCGTGGCACTATGACTGTCAGAAAATGTTCATTAAACGGTTAGGGGTGAGGTTAGGGGTAGGGTTAGGGTTTGGATCCCTTTATCACCCTGATGGTGGTGGGTGGTTTTTCAGTGTTTTTTCAGTTTTTTTCTATAAAAACGCATGCGTTTACATAGACAGCAATGCATTTTTTTGCCGCAAATAAAAGCCTGCGTTTTTTTGCCGCAAAAAAAGCCGCTAAAAATTACTACAGGTTGCATTTCTGCAAATGAACGCGCGCGTTCAAAAACGCATGCGTTGCCGAGAACGCGTCAAAACGCATGCGAAAAATGCATGCGTTTTTAATGTTAAGTATAGGAAAAAAAACGCATGCGTTTTTTAGCGCTAAAACGCAGCGTCCAAAAACGCAAGTGTGAAACCAGCCTCAGTGCCGGAATTGGGTGGCTGCGGACTGGTAGTTGTAGCCGGGGGGGGACCAATATCCATGGCCCCTCTCTAGGCTATGAATATCAGCCCGCAGCTGTCTGCGTAGCCTTTCTGGCTATAAAATATAGGGGGACCCCACGTCATTTTTTTTTGGGGGGTCCCCCTATTTTAATAGCCAGTAAAGGCTATACAGACAGCTGCGGGCTGATATTCATAGCAGGCTACAAATATTGGCCCCCGGCCGTCGGCTTTCCCCCTCTTGCGCAGAAAATTGTGTAGGAGCCCACGCCGTTTTTTTCAGTTTTTTATTAAATTAAACGCTCATTAAGGCCTGTTTCACACTTGCGTCGGCACGGGTCCATCGCTATGCGTTGGGCCGACGTACCGACGCACGTTGTGAAATTTGTGCACGTCGTGGGCAGCGGATGCAGTTTTTCAACGCATCCGCTGCCCATTCTGAAGTCCGGGGAGGAGGGGGCGGAGTTTTGGCCGTGCATGCGCGGTAGAAAATGGCAGACGCGACGGACGTGCCAACGGTCCGCCAAAACACGACGCATCCGTTGCACGATGGACGCGACGTGTGGCCATCCGTCGCGATCCTTCACTAATACACGTCTATGGGTAAAAAACGCATCCTGCGAGCACATTTGCAGGATCCGTTTTTTTCCCAAAAAGACGGATTGCGAAAAACGCAAGTGTGAAAGTAGCCTTATAGAAACATCGGCCTTTCTATTATAAATCTATGGATATATCTATCTATAGATATATTTATCTATAGATATATCTATAGATACATAGATGTATCTATCCATATATTTGGGTGCTTTCACACATCAGGTTTTTGCCGTGAGGAACAATCCGGCGAGTTTTGAAAAAAACGGATCCATTTTTTTCCGTCGGATCCGTTTTTTTCTCATAGAGTTACATCCGTTTTTTGCCGGATCCGTCAAAAAAAGCTGTTTCCGCCGGATGGAAAACACATACAGAGGAACGTTTTTTCTGTCCGGCGAAAAAACGCACAGCGACGGATTCGGCAAAAAAACGTATGAAACTGAGCTGTGAAATGATGAATCCGGCCTTGGAATCCGTTTTTTCATGCATGTTTCCATTCAAATCATGCACATTTTCCGTTTATTTACTTATTTCCAAAAACGGCATTAAAACCGCGCATAAACCGCACCAAAAAAAGCATCAAAACTGCACCAAAAACTGCATCAAAACCTGGTGCAGTTTTGGTGTGGTTTTGATGCAGTTTTTGGTGCAGTTTTGATGCAGTTCTTGGTGTGGTTTCGGTGCGGCTTTTTCCGCAGCATGTGCACAACAAGTCTGAGGCTCCCATAGACTTACATTGGTTGTACACTACACTGCGGATTTGATGCAATTCAGTGCAGCAAAAACGCTGCGGATCTGCAATCAGATCCGCAACGGGTGCACACAGCCTTAGCATTTAGTGAACCTAGCCAAAAAGCCAAGCAAAAAACAAGTGTGGGATTGCACTTTTTTGCCATTTCATTGCACTTTGAATATTTTTCACATTTTCTGCTACACGACATGGTAAAACCAATGGTGGCGTTCAAAAGTAGAACTTGTCCCGCAAAAAATAAGCCCTCACATGGCCATATTGACGGAAAAATTATGGCTCTGGAAAGAAGGGGAGCGATAAACGAAAACAAAAAAGCTCCAGGGGGTGAAGGGGTTTAGAAACATGGATATGGACATATATATGGAAATAGACATAGATATAGATATTATTATTATTATTATTATTATTTATTGTTATAGCGCCATTTATTCCATGGCGCTTTACAAGTGAGGAGGGGTATACATAATAAAAACAAGTACAATAGTCTTGAACAATACAAGTCATAACTGGTACAGGAGGAGTGAGGACCCTGCCCGCGAGGGCTCACAATCTACAAGGGATGGGTGAGAATACAGTAGGTGAGGATAGAGCTGATCGTGCAGCGGTTGGTTGATCGGTGGTTACTGCAGGTTGTAGGCTTGTCGGAAGAGGTGGGTCTTCAGATTCTTTTTGAAGGTTTCGATGGTGGGCGAGAGTCTGATGTGTTGTGGTAGAGGGTTCCAGAGTAGGGGTGATACGCGAGAGAAATCTTGTATACGATTGTGGGAAGAGGAGATAAGAGGGGAGTAGAGAAGGAGATCTTGTGAGGATCGGAGGTTGCGTGTAGGAAAGTACCGGGAGATGAGGTCACAGATGTAAGGAGGAGACAGGTTGTGGATGGCTTTGTACGTCATGGTTAGGGTTTTGTACTGGAGTCTCTGGGCAATGGGGAGCCAGTGAAGGGATTGACAGAGGGGAGAGGCCGGAGAATAGCGGGGGGACAGGTGGATTAGTCGGGCAGCAGAGTTTAGAATAGATTGGAGGGGTGCGAGAGTGTTTGAGGGCAGGCCACAGAGCAGGAGGTTGCAGTAGTCAAGACGAGAGATGATGAGGGCATGGACTAGGGTTTTTGCAGATTCTTGGTTGAGGAATGAACGGATTCGTGCAATATTTTTGAGTTGAAGTCGGCAGGAAGTGGAAAGGGCTTGGATATGTGGTTTGAAGGAGAGATCAGCGTCCAGGATAACCCCGAGGCAGCGAGCTTGTGGGACTGGGGAGAGTGGGCAGCCATTTACTGTAATGGATAGGTTCGTTGGGGGGGTCACGTGAGATGGGGGAAAGATGATGAATTCTGTTTTGTCCATGTTAAGTTTCAGAAATTTAGCGGAGAAGAAGGATGAAATAGTGGACAGACATTGAGGGATTCTGGTTAGTAGGGAGGTGATATCTGGTCCAGAGATGTAGATCTGTGTGTCATCAGCATAGAGGTGATACTGAAAGCCATGAGATTCTATGAGCTGTCCCAGGCCAAAGGTGTAAATGGAGAAGAGCAGGGGCCCAAGGACTGAACCTTGTGGGACTCCGACAGAGAGGGGGCGAGGTGAGGAGGTGGTGTGTGAGTGGGAGACGCTGAATGTCCGGTCTGTTAGGTATGATGAGATCCAGGATAGGGCCAAGTCTGTGATGCCAAGGGATGAGAGGGTCTGTAATAATAGGGAATGGTCCACTGTGTCAAAGGCAGCCGACAGGTCGAGGAGGAGGAGAACAGAGTAGTGTCGCTTGCTCTTGGCGGTTAAAAGGTCAGTGGTGACCTTAGTTAGGGCAGTTTCAGTGGAATGGTGTGGCCGGAAGCCAGATTGTAAGCGGTCAAAGAGGGAGCAAGAAGAGAGATGGGAGGACAGTTCAAGGTAGACGTGTTGTTCCAGTAGTTTTGAGGCATAGGGGAGAAGTGATATAGGGCGATAGCTAGATACAGAGGATGGGTCAAGAGAGGGCTTTTTGAGGATAGGTGTGATGGAGGCATGTTTAAAGCTTGAGGGGAAAACACCATTTGTTAGTGATAGGTTGAAGAGATGGGTTAGGGTTGGGATGAAGATTGTGGTGAGGTTTGGGATGAGGTGGGTTGGGAGCGGGTCAAGTGCACAGGTGGTGAGATGCGATCTTGAGAGTAGAGTGGCGAGTTGATCTTCTGTAATGGTGGAGTAGTTGGTTTTGGAGGTGGAGGGTAGGGAAGTTGGGAGGAAGGGCTCTGGGGCTTGTTGACCAAAACTGTCTCTGATGTTATCAATCTTCTGCTTGAAGAATGAGGCAAAGTCTTCAGCAGAGATAAGTGAGGAGGGAGGAGGTGCTGGGGGACGGAGGAGAGAATTGAAGGTGTTGAATAACTGTTTAGGGTTGTGAGACAGGGAGGATATGAGAGATGAGAAGTAGGTTTGTTTAGCTGTGGCGAGTGCGGTCTTGAAAGTAGTGAGGGACTGTTTGAATGCGATTAAGTGGTCGTTGGAGTGGGATCTTTTCCATCTGCGCTCAGCAGCCCTGGAAGCTCGCCTCAGTTCTTTGGTCAGGCTGGTGTGCCAGGGCTGTCTGTTGATTTTGCGAGCTTTGGTATGTGTAAGTGGGGCAGCAGATTCCAAAGCTACAGCTATTGTGGTGTTATATAGAGCGGCAGCGTCATCCGCATTGTGTATGGAAATTATGTCTGTGAGAGGGAGGAGGGATTCAGAGAATGAATGTAGGTCAAGATGTTTAAGATTTCTGCGAGGGTGTGAAAGTTTGTGGGGTGGGGACTCTAGACATGGAGTGGAGAGAGATGAGAATGTGAGAAGGTTGTGGTCAGAGAGAGGAAGAGGCGAGTTAGAGAGGTTAGATAGGGAGCAGAGGCGGGTGAAGATGAGGTCCAGTGTGTGACCATCTTTGTGAGTGGCTGCAGAAGACCATTGAGTGAGGCCGAAGGAGGAAGAGAGAGATAGAAGTTTAGTGGCAGCTGAGAGGGAAGTGTCAATGGGTATGTTGAAATCGCCCATGATGATAGTGGGGATGTCCGCAGAAAGGAAATGAAGTAGCCAGGTGGTGAAGTGGTCAAAGAAGGTGGTGGCTGGCCCTGGGGGGCGGTAAATGACAGCAAGTTGGAGGTTGGAGGGGGAGTAGATGCGCACAGAGTGCACCTCAAAGGAAGGGAGGGTAACAGAGGGTGGCAGTGGGATTGGGGTGAAGGAGCAGTTATCTGACAGGAGAAAACCAACTCCTCCACCATGCTTGCTGCTGGGGCGGGGTGTGTGAGAAAGGTGGAAGCCACCGTAAGAGAGTGCAGCAGGGGAGGCCGTGTCAGAAGGGGTGAGCCAGGTTTCGGTGATGGCGAGGAAGGAAAGTTTGGTAGTAACAAAAAGATCATGGATGTAGGAAAGCTTGTTACAGACAGAGCGAGCGTTCCACAGAGCTCCTGTTAGTGGGACTGGGGAAGCGGGGGCTGGGCGAATGGGTATAAGGTTAGAGAGGTTACGGAAGTTTGTGATGGAGCGTGGATGGGAGGTAGAAATGACTGTGGGAATATGGTGAGGAGGACCAGGATTTGGAGAGATATCACCAGCAGTGAGAAGGAGCAGAGATAGTGTTAGCAGGTGGGAGCAGGAGAGAGCGTGAGGGGGCTGCCTGTGCTTTGAGACAGAGGATTGTATGTTAAGGAACAGTTCTGAGGAGGAGGTGAGATGGATGGGGAGGATTGAAGAGGAGATGAACAGTTCCTTACTTGGTGTGGGGATTGGGGGAGGTAGCAGAAAGTGAAGGATTATAGGGGTGAAAGTGAAAACAAACTGAAACATTGTTTACAGTGACAGGCCAGTTACCTTCAGTTCCCTTCAGGTTCAATTCAGGTTTTAATTCTAATGTAATCCACACTTTTAGAACACACTTCTAGAAATCACACTGCAGACTGAAGTCTAGCAGACTTGTGCTATACAATATATGGAAAACTAAGTGCGGTCAGGTGTGGAGCAGAGAGGAGTGGTCTCTGCTCATCTTGGTCAGAGAATTAAGGGTCGACCAGATGCATACAATCAAGACTAAGTAAACAAGGTCATAAATATCACACAGTAAGTTGGGGGTTAGCTGAAAGGCATACCATCACAATGCTAGGAGCAGGGGAAAGTCTATGCGCAAAGCTGGGTGATGTATTATGTGCGCTTCATGTAGGAGAGCTGGATGAACATACCATCACAATGCTAGGAGCAGGGGAAAGTCTATGCGCAAAGCTGGGTGATGTATTATGTGCGCTTCATGTAGGAGAGCTGGATATATCTATCTATCTATCTGTCTGTCTATCCCATATCTATCTATCTATCTATCTATCTATCTTTCTATCTATCTGTGTGTAATGGAGTGTGGGTTGGACAAATGTAAAAGAGGAGGTTGGACAGAAATTACATCACAAATCTTTTTGAAGCTAGAGGAGGGAGAGGAGGGAGGGGTTGGGGTGTGTTTTGGAGTGGGTGTGGTAGGTTCGTGCTTAGTAGCAGTGCAAAGCATCATGGAACTTGTAGTATTAGAGCACAATAACTCAGGAGAAAGGAAGTTGTCGATTAACCCCATGAGAGCTGAATCCAGCACTAAAGATGTGCTGCTACAGTATGATAAAAGGTAATATTGCTAAAATAAACACAGTAGATGTTTTCAGTGGCCCATAATAGCAAGATTTATGAAAAAAAAAAAAGGTTATAGTAGTGGACAACTTCTTTAATGACAGTTTCCTGTTATTATGAAGGTCATAGCCCCAAAGCCAGAACAGATTTGGTGCCAAGCAAAACAATGGGGTGCTAGGGAAGAAGTGGGGGAACCAGGCCATGGTAAAGTGCCCGAGGTAGCTGGTCGTGGCGGCAAAACCCAGGCGGCACCAGATGAGTCCCAGAGTCCAGACTACGTGAGCCAAGGCCCGAGAACCACACCTGCTCTGGTCAAGACCCGGAGTCCAGAATAAGACTGTTTGAGTCCAAACTATGCCAGGCAAGACCAGAGTCACAGCTCTTATTTCTTCTGGCACAAGACACATCCGCCTTTGGTCAAGCACCGAAGATCTGTGAGGAGAGTCCACTCAGTAGTACATGCTTGCAGTGAAGAGCAGGAGGCTCGAGTGAGCAGGGCCATTGCTTCCAGCACTGACGTCAGTACAGGTAAAGAAGAAAAATAACAGCACCAGGTGATTTCCATAAAAAAATTCACATTTGTCACTTTTTATTTAATCCATAGTTTGCAAAAAGTTAAAAACTTAAAGGGACTCTGTCACCTGAATTTGGAGGGAACAATTTTCAGCCATAGGGGTGGGGTTTTCGGGTGTTTGATTCACCCTTTCCTTACCCGCTGCCTGCATGCTGCCTGCAATATTGGATTGAAGTTCATTCTCTGTCCTCCATAGTACACGCCTGCGTAAGGCAAGATTGCCTTGTGCAGGCATGTACTACGGAGGACAGAGAATGAACTTCAATCCAATAATGCAGCCAGCGGGTAAGGAAAGGGTGAATTAAACACCCGAAAACCCCACCCCTATGGCTGAAAATTGTTCCCTCCAAATTCAGGTGACAGAGTCACTTTAAAGTCTGAAGCGCGTTAGACGTGTGGGGGATGTTTGCCCCTTGACATTTAATGACATGTATCTTTTTAACTTTTTGCAAACTATGGATTAAATAAAAAGACAAATGTGATTTTTTTATGGAAATCACCTGGTGCTGTTTATTTTCTTCTTTGCCTGCATTTACAAGTTGATTCCAGCCATATTGAACCTGGCACCCGTGGTCCTGTGATACTCTGGTGAGCACTGATTAATTCCTTTTTCCCTTTCATTATGTTGAGTCAGTACAGGTGTTGGTCCAGGGTAGCACAACAGACAAGATGAAAGATGACTGAAGTGAAGGCGGCCCAGGGAGCCTTGATAGGCTTTATTAGGAGGACTTATGGCCTAACGGGAAGAGACGGAGACCCCGCTATGGCCGGTGTTCGCAGAGTAGAGTGTTGTCGACTATATGTGTCAGGAAAATCCCCCTTGTCAGTAGCTAAAGTCACATGTGGTTAGAGGCGGCTATTACAGTGAGAGTGAGGCGGAGAATTCATTGTGTATCTGATATTGGATATTTCACCTCGTAATCACCCTGTTCTGCATTATTCACTGTTGCCATAGTGATCACAATTCCCATTATCAGGAAATAAATAATTATATTGGTTACTTCCGCCTTGTGTTTGTCGGTGTGTTGTATCCGGTCGCCTGCTTACAGGGGCATAATGGGGGCATTATACTGTGTGGGGGCATCATATATACTGCATAAGGGGCATATTGGGGGCATTACACTGTGTGGGGGCCAAGAAAGGGGCCCTGTACTGTGAGAACAATCCGCTCCCTCACTTCCTGTCCTCCATAGTTGGGTCGTATGTATTAATTACAGGAAATAGAACAAAAATACAATGATTCCTATAAAGTGGCAACAAAAACCCCAAAAGAGTCTCAGTACTGAAGGGATTAATGTCCCCTGCACTCAGTTATGGGGAATCTCCAGCACTTACCTCCACATATATGGCTGCTCTGTGCACACAGGACCTGTGATGAGGTCACAGGAGGGGAGGAGTCAGGGGTCACATGATCAGGGGCCTCAGGGAATGATTATCTGGAGTGAAATCGGTCATGGTCATGGAGACTTCTCCTCAGTCAGTGACATTCCCGCCATTATTTCCCCTCACTACTGGCACAATTACCCCGCGCCGCCTTTTCTACACAGTGTTATGTGTGGAATGTAACGTGTGATTTCTCTGGAGACAAATAGACCCCACACATGAGGGAATTATCACCAGTTACCGGATGTCTAGTATATGGCGGCATATGATTGTGCTATCGCCTCCACACCAGGAGCTAAAATGCCGAAATCTCACTTATTTCACCCCTTCCAGTGTCCGGCTAAGGGTCATATACGGCCATGCACCTCTCCAGTCGCTGTTTTTTTTTTTTGGTAAAAGGATGGAGGGCGGCGTCCATGCTTGGATTTTAGAGAGATTAGTACAATCACGGTGCCCAATCCCTATCCTTCACCCCTTATACCTGACTTGTTTAACCAATTATCTGGAGATAAATTATTTTACAAACTCAGCGTGAGAGGGGCATATAACCTTATACATGTACGCCATGGTAATGAATGGAAGACCGCATTCAATACACCTGAGGGGCAGATTGAAAATTTGGTGATGCCATTTGGATTAAGCAATGCTCCATCAGTCTTTGAAAATTTCATAAATGCTATGTTTTTCTCACTGTTGGGTAGATTTGCGGTAGTTTACCTGGATGTTATATTGAGTTACTCACGTACTCAGCAAGAGCATGGTGAGCATGTCAGACAGCTGGAGTAGGAAAAACATTACCCAGCAATCCTCCTTTTTGACATTTCGAATAGAGCTTCATTATTAAAAAATGTCCTACCACCAAGAAAGATAAAAAAAAGAAGATAGAAGATGTTACGGCTAGTGGAACACACCAAGTAAATATAGATGTTTATTATAAATGGTGTGTTCGCAGCCCGGGGTCCACCATGCAGGAGGAATCTGCTGCTAGTGAATGGTGGCACTGTTTGGCGGTATAGACTAGCTCTATTACTTCACAAAGTAGCCGTGAGAGGAAAGCACTGCACCCTGTTAGCCTCACAGGAGCACAAGCTTGCTGCCGAACTGATAGCAGTCAGTGGTTATGCACACACGCAATCTCCTCACCGGAGGTGCCGGTATTCTAGGGGCTTATTTCAGCCGGGTCCCTGAATACGTTCATACAATCTCCTCACCGGAGGTGCCGGTGTTCTAGGGGCTTATTTCAGCCTGGTCCCTGAATACATTCATACATAACCATACTGGCACAAAGCACATATTTGGATTGATACTAGCTCATGGCCATGCGGCCATGCGAGCCTATTATAGCTGCAGCAAGTACAAGACCTTCCTAGAAGGACCAATGAGAGGCTGCCACAGAGCCTGAGCACCTTCAGGACCTTCCTGGAGAACCAATGGGCTTTGCTGCAGTATCCAAGCATGTGGCCCTCGATCTCCAATGAGAGATCTTACCCTGGGCATGCTCAGAAGGAGAAAAGCAGGACTTAGTCCCAAAAGCGTCTGCTTGCCGCTGCCCAGCACTGGCTTCAATGGCAGAAGCTGAAAAAGCAGCAGTAACCCTTTGCACAGAGTCAGACTGAGCAAGACGCTGGGACCGACGTCTCCGCTGAGCAGACTCCACTGCAGCAGAAGAATGGGAGACTGCAGCGGAGATGGCCTGAGATTCCCCCTGTGCAGAGGCAGGAACTCGACCCCTAACACTGCCCCCCCTCCTTGGACCTCACTGCGCTCGAAGGCAGCAATGAGCTGCAGAGCCTGAATGTGCTCCCAGGACCTGTCCTCAGGAGTCAGGACCATAACCCTTCCAGTCCACCAAATAAACTTTTTTGCCACGTACCACCTTGCACCCCAAAATAGCGTTCACCTCGTTATCGTCCGTAGATGAACCCGATGTCCCAGCAGATGACTGGGAAAACCGGGACATGTATACGGGTTTCAATAGGGACACATGAAAGGTGTCGGTGATACCCAGGCATGGCGGAAGGGCTAAACGGTAGACCACAGGGTTAACCTGTGCGAGGACCTTGAAAGGGCCCAAGTAGCGAGGTGCAAACTTAGTGGACTCAACTCACAGTCTGATGTTACGGGCGGAGAGCCACACCAAGTCGCCAGGAGCAAAGGTCGGAGCGGGGCGCCGATGTGCATCGGCAGAGGACCTCATTCTCTCCTTGGAGGCCCAAATAGCATCCTGAATGCGGTCCCAAATATCCCGTGCCTCCACAGCCCAGTCTGCCACCCTGGAGTCAGCGGAAGACACGGGCATAGGCACAGGTACCCGCGGATGTTGACCATAGTTAAGGAGGAATGGGGTTTGTCCAGTGGAATCGGCTACAGCGTTGTTCAGCGCAAACTCCACCCATGGTAGCAAGGATGTCCAGTCATCCTGCCTGGCTGAGACAAAATGTTGCAGATATGTGACCAAGGTCTGGTTGGCCCTCTCAACCAACCCATTCGTCTAGGGATGATATGCGGAAGAGAGATTCAACTCAATGCTGAGAAGACGACAAAGCTCTCTCCAGAACCGAGACGCAAACTATGGACCCCAGTCACTGACAATTTTGTCCGGCATACCGTGTAGGCGGAAAATGTGTTTTATAAACAACGCTGCCAAGTCCCATGCAGAAGGTAGCTGTTGTGAATTCCGTTCTTGGGCTCCCTCCTGTGGTTATGAATGGTACTTTCGTGAGTTCTGCCCTTGGGCTCCCTCTGGTGGTTTCGAGTGGAACTGCTGCTCCTTGAGTTTAGCCGTAGCAGCTGCTTTCAATAATCAGCTCCCCTGGCCTTGCTATTTAACTTGGCTCTGGTCTGTAGTTCATGCCAGCTGTCAATGTTCTCTGGGTTGGATTCAGATCTCTCCTTGGATTTCTCTGATGGCCTGTCCATTTCAGCATAAGATAAGTTCTTGCTAGTTCTTTGGTTGTTCCTTTGCTTTGGACTTTACTGCTCAGTTTAAATTATGTTTCTTTTTGTCCAGCTTGTCATTATGAAATATTCAGGCTAGCTGGAAGCTCTGGGGAAGCAGATTTGCCCCTCCACACCGTGAGTCGGTGTGGAGATCATATTTGAAAACTCTGCGTGGATTTTTAGTTTTTAATACTGACTGCACAGTATCCTTTTCTATTTCTGTCTATCTAGATAGAATTGGCCTCCTTTGCTAAAATCTGTTTTCATTTCTGTGTGTGTCATTTCCCTCTCCACTCACAGTCAATATTTGTGGGGGGCTATCTTTCCTTTTGGGAATTTCTCTGAGGCAAGATAGTTTTCTATTTCCATCTTTAGGGGTAGTTAGTTCTTAGGCTGTGACGAGGTGTCTAGGGAGAGTCAGGAACACTCCACGGCTATTTCTAGTGTTGGTGTTAGGAGTAGGAACTGTGGTCAGTAAAGCTACCACCTCCTCAGAGCTTGTCCCATGATTCATTTTACCCACCAGGTCATATCAGTGCTGCTCCGTAACCACCAGGTCATAACAGTACAGCTGGCCCACAATGTGTTGAATGCATCTCAAAAGAGGGAAAAGAAAGTTCTGAGTCATTTTTTTTTCCTTTGCAGCTTGTTTTGTCTTTTTTTCCCCCTTAATCTTTGGGTGGTTCAGGATTCTGGTGCTGATATGGAGGTTCAGGGTCTGTCCTCGCGTGTCGATCGTCTCGCTGCAAGGGTACAGAGTATCCAAGATTATGTTGTTCAGACTCCGGTTTCTGAGCCTAGAATTCCTATTCCTGATTTGTTTTCTGGGGATAGATCTAAATTTTTGAACTTTAAAAATAATTGCAGATTGTTTTTTGCTCTGAAACCCCATTCGTCTGGTGACCCCATTCAGCAGGTGAAGATTGTCATTTCTCTGCTACGTGGAGACCCGCAGAACTGGGCATTCTCCCTTGAGCCAGGGAATCCTACATTGGTCAATGTAGACGCATTTTTTCAAGCACTCGGACTGCTGTATGACGAACCTAATTCTGTGGATCAGGCAGAAAAAATCTTGCTGGCTCTGTGTCAGGGTCAGGAAGCAGCAGAAGTATACTGCCAGAAATTTAGAAAGTGGTCTGTGCTCACAAAATGGAATGAGGATGCCCTAGCAGCTATTTTCAGAAAGGGTCTTTCTGAAGCCCTTAAAGATGTTATGGTGGGGTTCTCCACACCTGCTGGTTTGAACGAATCAATGTCTCTGGCCATTCAGATTGATCGGCGCCTGCGCGAGCGTAAGGTGGTGCACCATATGGCGGTGTCCTCTGGGCAGAGTCCTGAGCCTATGCAATGTGATAGGATTTTGACTAGAGCAGAACGGCAGGAATTCAGACGTCAGAATGGGCTGTGTTTTTACTGTGGTGACTCTACTCATGCTATTTCTGATTGCCCGAAGCGTACTAAGAGGGTCGCTAGGTCTGTTACCATTAGTACTGTACAGCCTAAATTTCTCTTGTCTGTTACCCTGATTTGCTCATTGTTGTCCTTTTCTGTAATGGCAGTTGTGGATTCTGGCGCTGCCCTGAACTTAATGGACTTGGAATTTGCCAGGCGCTGTGGTTTTTCCTTGGAGCCTTTGCAGAGCCCTATTCCCTTGAGGGGGATTGATGCTACACCATTGGCCAAGAATAAACCTCAGTACTGGACACAGTTGACCATGTACATGGCTCCAGCACATCAGGAAGATATTCGCTTTTTGGTGTTGCATAATTTGCATGATGTTGTTGTGCTGGGTTTTCCATGGTTACAGGTACATAATCCGGTGCTGGATTGGAAATCTATGTCAGTGACTAGTTGGGGTTGCCAAGGGATGCATTGTGATATTCCATTGATGTCAATTTCCTCTTCCCCCTCTTCTGAAGTTCCTGAGTTTTTGTTGGATTTCCAGGATATATTTGATGAGCCCAAGTCCAGTTCCCTACCTCCTCATAGGGACTGTGATTGTGCAATTAACTTGATTCCTGGCTGTAAGTTCCCTAAGGGTCGACTTTTCAATCTGTCTGTGCCAGAGCATGCCGTTATGCGGAGTTATGTAAAGGAGTCCTTAGAGAAGGGGCATATTCGCCCGTCTTCGTCACCGTTGGGAGCGGGGTTCTTTTTTGTTGCCAAGAAGGATGGCTCCTTGAGGCCCTGTATAGATTATCGCCTTCTCAATAAGATCACGGTCAAACTCCAGTACCCTTTACCTCTGCTTTCTGATTTGTTTGCTCGGATTAAGGGGGCTAGCTGGTTTACCAAGATCGACCTTCGAGGGGCGTATAATCTTGTTCGTATTAAACAGGGTGATGAATGGAAAACAGCATTTAATACGCCCGAAGGCCATTTTGAATATCTTGTGATGCCTTTCGGGCTCTCTAATGCTCTATCTGTGTTTCAGTCCTTTATGCATGATATTTTCCGGGATTATCTGGATAAATTCATGATTGTATATTTGGATGATATTTTGTTTTTTTTCCGATGATTGGGAGTCTCATGTGAAGCAGGTCAGGATGGTATTTCAGATCCTTCGTGCTAATGCATTGTTTGTGAAGGGGTCTAAGTGCCTTTTTGGAGTTCAGAAGGTTTCTTTTTTGGGTTTCATTTTTTCTCCCTCGGCTATTGAAATGGACCCTGTTAAGGTCCAGGCTATTTATGATTGGACTCAACCTACATCTGTGAAGAGCCTTCAGAAATGTTTGGGCTTTGCTAATTTTTATCGCCGCTTCATTGCTAATTTCTCTACTGTGGTTAAACCTCTGACCGATTTGACCAAGAAAGGTGCTGATATGGTGAATTGGTCCTCTGCGGCTGTGGAGGCCTTTCAGGAGCTTAAGCGTCGTTTTACTTCTGCCCCTGTGTTGCGTCAGCCAGATGTTTCTCTCCCTTTTCAGGTTGAGGTTGACGCTTCTGAGATTGGGGCAGGAGCTGTTCTGTCTCAGAGAAGTTCTGATGGCTCTGTGTTGAAGCCGTGTGCTTTCTTCTCCAGAAAGTTTTCACCTTCTGAGCGTAATTATGATGTCGGCAATCGGGAGTTGTTGGCTATGAAGTGGGCATTCGAGGAGTGGCGACATTGGCTTGAGGGAGCCAGGCATCGTGTTGTGGTCTTGACCGATCATAAGAATCTGATTTACCTTGAGTCTGCCAAGCGGTTGAATCCTAGACAGGCTCGGTGGTCTTTGTTTTTCTCCCGTTTTGATTTTGTGGTCTCGTATCTTCCGGGATCTAAGAATGTTAAGGCTGATGCCCTGTCTAGGAGTTTTTTGCCTGATTCTCCGGGAGTCCGTGAGCCGGCTGGTATTCTCAAGGAGGGGGTGATTCTTTCTGCTATCTCCCCTGATTTGCGGCGGGTGCTTCAGGAGTTTCAGGCTGATAGACCCCGACCGCTGTCCTGTGGGGAAATTGTTTGTTCCTGATAGATGGACTAGTAAGGTGATTTCTGAGATTCATTGTTGAGTGTTGGCCGGTCATCCTGGGATCTTTGGTACCAGAGATTTTGTTGCCAGGTCCTTTTGGTGGCCGTCTTTGTCGCGGGATGTGCGTTCCTTCGTGCAGTCCTGTGGGATTTGTGCCCGGGCTAAGCCCTGCTGTTCTCGTGCTAGTGGGTTGCTTTTGCCTTTGCCTATCCCTGAGAGGCCCTGGACGCATATTTCCATGGATTTTATTTCTGATCTTCCTGTTTCTCAGAAGATGTCTGTCATCTGGGTGGTTTGTGACCGGTTTTCTAAAATGGTCCATTTGGTACCTTTGCCTAAGTTGCCTTCCTCCTCTGATTTGGTTCCTTTGTTTTTCCAGCATGTGGTTCGTTTGCATGGTATTCCGGAGAATATTGTGTCTGACAGAGGTACCCAGTTTGTTTCTAGGTTTTGGCGGTCTTTTTGTGTTAGAATGGGCATTAATTTGTCTTTTTTTTCGGCGTTTCACCCTTAGACAAATGGACAGAAGGAGCGAACCAATCAGACCTTGGAAACCTATTTGAGATGCTTTGTGTCTGCTGATCAGGATGATTGGGTTACCTTCTTGCCATTGGCCGAGTTTGCCCTTAATAATCGGGCTAGTTCGGCTACTTTGGTTTCGCCTTTTTTTTTGTAACTTCAGTTTTCATCCTCGTTTTTCTTCAGGGCAGGTTGAGCCTTCGGACTGTCTTGGGGTGGATTCTGTGGTGGACAGGTTGCAGCGGATTTGGACTCATGTGGTGGACAATTTAACATTGTCTCAGGAAAAGGCTCAACGTTTTGCTAACTGCCGTCGGTGCGTTGGTCCCCGGCTTCGTGTTGGGGATTTAGTTTGGTTTTCTTCTCGTCATGTTCCTATGAAGGTCTCTTCCCCTAAGTTCAAGCCTCGTTTTATTGGTCCTTATAGGATTTCGGAAATTATCAATCCGGTGTCTTTTCGTTTGGCCCTTCCAGCTTCCTTTTCCATTCATAATGTGTTCCATAGATCTTTGTTGCGGAGATATGTGGTGCCCATGGTTCCCTCCGTTGACCCTCCTGCTCCGGTGTTGGTTGAGGGGGAGCTGGAGTATGTGGTGGAGAAGATTTTGGATTCTCGTCTTTCAAGGCGGAAACCTCAGTATCTGGTCAAGTGGAAGGGTTATGGCCAGGAGGATAACTCTTGGGTTTTTGCCTCTGATGTCCATGCTGCCGATTTGGTACGTGCTTTTCATTTGGCTCGTCCCGATCGGCCGGGGGGCTCTGGTGAGGGTTCGGTGACCCCTCCTCAAGGGGGGGCTACTGTTGTGAATTCCGTTCTTGGGATCCATCCTGTGGTTACTAATGGTATTTTTGGGAGTTCTGCTCTTGGGCTCCCTCTGGTGGTTTCGAGTGGAACTTAGCAGCTGCTTTCACTAATCGGTTCTCTGGCCTTGTTATTTAACTAGGCCTTAGGCTGTTGGTGATGCCAGCTGTCAATGTTTTTCCTGTGGATTCAGTCCTTTCCTGGAAGTTCTCTGTTGGCCAGTCCATTTCAGCTTAAGATAAGTTCTGCTAGTTTTTGGGTGTTTCCCTGCTTATGACCTTCTGTTCAGTTTAAGTTATGTCTCTTTTATCCAGCTTGCCATTATGAAATATTCTGGCTAGTTGGAAGCTCTGGGGTCGCAGATTTGACCCTCCACACCGTGAGTCGGTGTGGAGGTTATTTTTTGTAAACTCTGCGTGGACATTTAGTTTTTTATACTGACCGCACAGTAGCCTTTTCTATCTCTGTCTATTTAGATAGTTTTGGCCTCCTTTGCTAAAATTCTAGTTTCATTTCTGAGTTTGTCATTTCCCTCTCCACTCACCGTCAATATTTGTGGGGGGCTATCTTTCCTTTGGGGGTTTCTCTGAGGCGAGATAGTTTTCCGTTTCCATCTTCAGGGGTAGCTAGTTCTTAGGCTGTGAAGAGGCGTCTAGGCAGATATAGGAACGCTCCACGGCTATTTCTAGTGTTGGTGTTAGGAGTAGGGATTGCGGTCAGTAAAGCTACCACCTCCTCAGAGCTAGTCCATTTTATGTTTACCCACCAGGTCATATCAGTGATTACTGTCGGTGGAGCTGCCACCTCCTCTGAGCTTGTCCATGATTGGTTTTACCCACCAGGTCATCTCAGTACTGCTCCATAATCACCAGGTCATAACACATCACCTGCACTCGCCATCTGCGTGGAACCATTGAAGGCCCGCAAAACTTGGCAGAAGTCCTTCATAGTGGCCCACTCAGTGGTTGTGAAGTCTGAACTGTGCGGACTGCGGCTTCTTTGCGCCTGATGCAGCTGGTACTCCATTAACGCTGGCTGCTCCTCACACAACCGCTCCAACATATGTAACGTGGAATTCCACCTGGTGGGTAGGTCACATATGATGCGATGTTGCGGAAGGCAGAATCGGCTCTGGAGAGCTGCAATGCGCGATCTTGCCATGCTGGAAAGACGCAAGTGAGCACACTCTAGGCGGACCTTGTGCAGTCTTCCCCCTCCCTCTTTGGGCCGCACAGGGAATCTCTTCCTCAGAGCTGCTCCCTCCACCTTCCTGTACCTCACGCCATGATGAGTCAAGGACCTCATCATCTACACTACCCTCTTCCACCAACTGCTTCTCCGGGGTAGTCTCGGCTGCACAGTACGCACCTGAAAGTGGCACCTGAGTCTCATCATCAGATGCGTACTGAGGTGTGCTGACCGTAGGCACTAGCCCACTCGCCTCTTCGGATTCAAAGAGACATAGCTGTTGCGCATCACTGCATACTGCCTCTTCAGTTTCTCGAATGCTGCTTGGCTGGCCCCCTCTTTGCAAGCCAAGAGATTCAGAGAACGTAAGTTGAGATGGCTCCTGTCCTGGCCTCTCTGACTGCCTGGGCAATTTGGCAGGTGGTGAAGAGACAGATGGGTGCTCTTCAGTGATCTGTGCCTGAGAGGATGTGGCACTAATTGAAGTTGGTGAGTTAGCTGCCATCCATCCGACAACTGCTTCAATTTGTTCATCCCACAGCAGTGGGGAATGGCTAGCTCCTACAAAGCTGCGCATGAAGGACTGTTCCCTGCTAAAACTGGGGGATGATGAGTCACCGGTGCCCTCAGCAGGCACAGAATCCCCACGTCCTCTCCATTCTCCACCTCCACGCCCACGTGCCTTACTCCCTGCCTTCTTCATATTGGTAGACTGATAAAGATAGGCAGAAAAGTACTAAGGGCTTAGTGTGCTTATTCCTGAACAGCTGCTAACAGATATAAGGAACACTAATTTTATCAAGTGTGGACTAGACTTTTATATGAGCTAATGTGGCCTAAACAACTCTAAAGCGGAGTGTTTAGTGAACTTTATAAACTGTTTGTTGTTAGTGGCACTGCAAGGCCAAAAAAAGCTCCTCTATGTAATCCTATATAGTGTTTTTCCACAATCTAGCTGGATACGGATGGAAAGCCACTAATAGGATAAATTTGAAAAAAGGTGCAGCAGGCTGCACTAATTGAGAAATGGACAATGGAACGATATGAGGCAGTGACGCACCCTGAGCTGACAACAACCGGCTGTGGCGGCAGAACAGACTAGAGTGACCTGCATTCACACAGAGACCATGCAGACAGCCGTCAACGGCGCTGCAAGGCCAAAAAAACTCCTCTATGTAATCCTATATAGTGTTTTTCCACAATCTAGCAGGATACGGATGGAAAGCCACTAATAGGATAAATTTGAAAAAATGTACAATACAGCAGCAGCGGCTCAGTATTGGGGTATCAGGTGGAGTAATAGGGTCACATACGGCAGCAGCTGCTCAGTATTGGGGTATCAGGTGCAGTAATAGGGACACATACGGCAGCAGCGGCTCAGTATTGGGGTATCGGGTGCAGTAATAGGGACACATATGGCAGCAGTGGCTCAGTACTGGGTATCAGGTGCAGTAATAGGGACATATAAGGCAGCAGCGGCTCAGTACTGGGGTATCAGGTGCAGTAATAGGCACACATACAGCAGCAGCGGTTCAGTATTGGGTATCAAGGGCAGTAATAGGGTCACATACAGCAGCAGCAGCTCAGTATTGGGGTATCAGCAGGATGAGGAGTTTGTGCAGGTTGGGAATGGATGGTGATGGGGATGGAAATATGAGCATTCAAATGTGTCTTTGTTGTAATCTCTGCAGCCGAGTCCTGGCTGGAGAATTCATGTCAGTTTGGGCCAGATGGAAAAGATGAACGATTTCATAAGAATGAACATCAGCTGTAAGTCACTATCTGTTCCTGTACTGTAATCTCTTATATGTTCTGCAGCACTGGTATCTACCACTATATGGCAGAAGTGTTGGTCTTTGTTTACTGATTTAATTTCGGTTACAGCAGGATCATCTGCTGAGGTTTCCTTATACCCATGATTAAAGTGCGCCACCATAGTAGTAATCAAGGGTTAGGGGCTCACTCAGATGGTTCGCCAACCCCTAGCTGAACCTCTAGCTACACCTCTGAGCGCATGACAAGATGGAGGTGCACAAAACAGAAAGGGGGCGCAGGATGGGAGCAGCACGATAGGATGGGGGCAGCACATGACAGGATTGGGGTGCAGAATGAGAGCAGCACATGACAGGATGGGGGCGCAGGATGGGAGCAGCACATGACCGGATGGGGGCGCAGGATGGCAGCAGCACATGACAGAATGGGGGCGCAGAATGGGAGCAGCACATGACCGAATGGGGGCACAGAATGGGAGCAGCACATGACAGGATGGGGGTGCAGGATGGGAGCAGCACATGACAGGATGGGGGCACAGGATGGGAGCAGCACATGACAGAATGGGGGCGCAGAATGGGAGCAGCACATGACAGAATGGGGGCGCAGAATGGGAGCAGCTCATGACAGAATGGGGGCGCAGGATGGGAGCAGCACATGACAGAATGGGAGCGCAGGATGGGAGCAGCACATGACAGAACGGGGGCGCAGAATGGAAGCAGCACGACAGGATGGGGGCGCAGGATGGGAGCAGCACATGACAGATTGGGGGCGCAGGATAGGAGCAGCACATGGCAGAATGGGGGCACAGAATGGAAGCAGCACGACAGGATGGGGGCACAGGATTATTATTATTTATTGTTATATCGCCAATTATTCCATGGCGCTTTACATGTGAGTAGGGGTATACATAATAAAAACAAGTACAATAATCTTAAACAATACAAGTCATAACTGGTACAGGAGGAGAGAGGACCCTGCCCGCGAAGGCTCACAATCTACAAGGGATGGGTGAGAATACAGTAGGTGAGGATAGAGCTGGTCATGCAGCGGTTTGGTCGATCGGTGGTTACTGCAGGTTGTAGGCTTGTTGGAAGAGGTGGGTCTTCAGGCTCTTTTTGAAGGTTTCGATGGTAGGCGAGAGTCTGATGTGTTGTGGTAGAGGGGCTCCAGAGTAGAGGTGATACGCGAGGGAAATCTTGTATACGATTGTGGGAGGAGATAAGAGGGGAGTAGAGAAGATCTTGTGAGGATCGGAGGTTGCGTGTAGGTAAGTACCGGGAGACGAGGTCGCAGATGTGTGGATGGCTTTGTACGTCATGGTTAGGGTTTTGTAGTGAGTCTCTGAGCAATGGGGAGCCAGTGAAGATATTGACAGAGGGATGAGGCCGGGGAATAGCGGGGGGACAGGTGGATTAGTCGGGCAGCAGAATTTAGAATAGATTGGAGGGGTGCGAGAGTGTTAGAGGGGAGGCCACAGAGCAGGAGGTTGCAGTAGTCAAGGCGAGAGATGATGAGGGCATGGACTAGGGTTTTTGCAGATTCTTGGTTGAGGAATGTACGGATACGTGAAATATTTTTGAGTTGAAGGCGGCAAGAAGTGGAAAGGGCTTGGATATGTGGTTCGAAGGAGAGATCAGCGTCAAGGGTTACCCCGAGGCAGCGAGCTTGTGGGACTGGGGAGAGTGGGCAGCCATGTACTGTAATAAATAGGTTCGTTGGGGGGGTCGCTTGAGATGGGGGAAAGATGATGAATTCTGTTTTGTCCATGTTATGTTTCAGAAATCTAGCAGAGAAGAAGGATGATATAGTGGACAGACATTGTGGGATTCTGGTTAGTAGGGAGGTGATATCTCGTCCAGAGATGTAGATCTGTGTGTCATCAGCATAGAGGTGATACTGAAAGCCATGAGATTCTATGAGCTGTCCCAAGCCAAGAGTGTAAATGGAGAAGGGCAGGGGCCCAAGGACTGAACCTTGTGGGACTCCGACAGATAGGGGGCAAGGGGAGGAGGTGGTGTGTGACTGGGAGACGCTGAAGGTCCGGTCTGTTAGGTATGATGAGATCCAGGATAGGGCCAAGTCTGTGATGCCAAGGGATGAGAGGGTCTGTAATAATAGGGAATGGTCCACTGTGTCAAAGGCAGCCGACAGGTCGAGGAGGAGGACAGAGTAGTGTCGCTTGCTCTTGGTGGTTAAGAGGTCATTGGTGACCTTAGTTAGGGCAGTTTCAGTGGAATGGTGTGACCGGAAGCCAGATTGTAAGCGGTCAAAGAGGGAGCAAGAAGAGAGATGGGAGGACAGTTCAAGGTAGACATGTTGTTCCAGTAGTTTGGAGGCATAAGGGAGAAGATATAGGGCGATAGCTAGATACAGAGGATGGGTCAAGAGGGGGCTTTTTGAGGATAGGTGAGATGGGGGCATGTTTAAAGCTTGAGGGGAAAACACCAGTTGTTAGTGATAGGTTGAAGAGATGGGTTAGGGTTGGGATGAAGACTGTGGTGAGGTTTGGGATGGGAGCGGGTCAAGTGCACAGGTGGTGAGATGCGATCTTGAGACTAGAGTGGAGAGTTGATCTTCTGTAATGGTGGAGAAGTTGGTTTTGGAGGTGGAGGGCTGGGAAGTCGGGAGGAAGGGCTCTGGGGGTTGTTGACCAAAACTGTCTCTGATGTTCTCAATCTTCTGCTTGAAAAATGAGGCAAAGTCTTCAGCTGAAATAAGTGGGGAGGGAGTAGGTGCTGGGGGACGGAGGAGAGAATTGAAGGTGTTGAATAACTGTTTAGGGTTGTGAGATGGAGGATATGGCAGATGAGAAGTAGGTTTGTTTATCTGTGGTGAGTGTGGCCTTGAAAGTAGTGAGGGACTGTTTGAATGCGATGAAGTGCTCGTTGGAGTGGGATCGTTTCCATCTGCGCTCAGCAGCCCTGGAAGCTCGCCTCAGTTCTTTGGAACAGGATGGGAGCAGCTCATGACAGAATCGGGACTCAGGTTGGGTGCAGCACATTACAGAATGGGGGCGCAAAATGGGAGTAGCACACGACAGAATGGGGGCACAGGATGGGAGAAGCACATGACAATGGGGAAGCAGGATGGGAGCAGCAAATGACAGAATGGAGGCGCAGGATGGGAGCAGCACATGACAGAATGGGGGCGCAGGATGGAAGCAGCACATGACAGGATGAGGCGCAGGATGAGAGCATTACATGACAGGATGGGGTGCAGGATCTGAGCACCACATGACAGGATTGGGGCGTAGGATGGGAGCACATGACAGGATTGGGGCCTCAGGCTGGGCGCACATGACAGGATGAGGGCACAGGAAGAGAGTAGCACATGACAAGTTGGAGGCACACAAAGCAGGATGAGGGCACAGGGTGGGGGCTGAACATGACAGGAATGGGGCGGAAGATGTGAATACCACATGACAGGATTAAGGCGCAGGATGGAAGCAGCACATACCAGGATGGAGACCATATACCAATATAAATGTAGAACGGGTTCAATAGCTAGTTCATTTATAAGTGCACAGGATCTATGGACCTTATAAATTGATTTCAAGTGATATATCACGAGACTGAAGTTGGTTTCTTATTCAGCAATTTTTTCCTTTGTTTTTTTATAGGTTTAACAACAAAAAATAAGCATCACAATAATAACATACAATGCAGCAAGGTGCCCTGATGTGAATACACTTAAAATCAGCTACGAAATTTATAAAACTGGCACAAAAATGGGCATCAAAGTGGGCACCGAAGGGCGTTAATGAAAGGGTTAAATGACTTTGGGTCACTGATCTCACACATAGAATACATAGATGGTGATGCCCCACATAAAAACCAGGTATTTCCAGCAGGGCTGTGGAGTCGGTAAGCCACAGTTGCGACTCCGACTCCTGGATTTCATCAGGTTCCGACTCCGGCTCCTTCATAAATGGCCAATTTGTAACAGTAAATTTACTGTTGTAAAATATTAACATCGTGCTTATTCAGTTTCTCACCATCATATAAGTAATCAGACCACTTAAAGCAAAAACTATATTTATTAGAATACAATTAGAATATAGCAAATAACTTTTCTAAACTTTTCTAAACTCTTGTAAGTAAATATGCAATAAACACTGTTATGCAGTTAATAAGAAATCTATAAATTTGTCCTCAGAAAAAGTATTGCCTCTGTCAGATCCGCCTTCATGGACTCCCTCAAATCTGATCTAATTATTTTGAGAGCAGAGAACAACCTCTCTACACTAACTTGGCAAAAGTGGTGGCAAAGCAGTAACCACTTGGGCAACATCTCTGACAATGTCAGGATACAGAGGAATCGCTTGTTGCACTGTTATTTTTGATGAACGGTCAAATTTCTCAATTTCTTTTAGTGCACATGAAAAATTCTGCTGAAATGTACTGGCTGTGTTCTTTGATGGGGATGACTCTTCTTCTATGCGGGAACGCTTTGCATGGTCCTTGTGATCCAAATATTTTTCGAAATTAAATTCTTCATCAGTTGATGAGGGTGAAGATGTGGCAGGACGACCAAATTCTTCTTGTTCCTCCTGACTGTTCTGCAACCCTTTCATCCTTACTGCTATTTCAAACAGAGCTTCTTTTCCTTTAGTTAGCTGATGATCATCTAGAAGAATCCGATGCACTGGGTCTACATAAACAGCTGCCGAAAGAATGTTATTTTGTAATAGTAGCTCCTCTCTCCGTTTCATTGATGTAGCAATGCCACTTGCAATTAACCCTCCTCTTTGGGACAGGCGAAACATCAGGTTCTTCCACTCCTTTAAGAAAATACCTGGAGTTAAGTCCTCTGCTTGTAATTTTTTAGTCACTGTAAATGGGTGCTCTAGCAATTTTTCCAGCTCAGTCACCTGATTCCACTGACTTTCATTTAGCGTCAGTTGAGGGTTAGCCATGTCTACAAGAAAGGTTTTCAGTTCAACCAAGCGCTGAATCATTAAGTACTGCCCCATCGTGTGGCTTGATCAATAATTGCCCCTTTTCCAGCACGTCTCTTCAAAATTGAGTCAACGTTAGGGGTTCTGGCAACAGTAGCCAATTTTCTCACCTTGCCAATCAGTGCAGCAGCATGTCCTTCTTGCAGACTGTCTCTTATAGCCAGCTGTAGCGTATGCACAACACAGCGCATGTGATGAATGAAAGAACGTATTGACAGTTTCAACAAGATCATCTAAACTATCATGTTGCTGTTCATCTGAAGCAACTTCAGTTTGCTCCTCAGTTACAATACTGTGTTCCTCTATTTCAAACATTTCTGTGTCTGTGGAACCAGAATGTTCTTCTAGCTGCTGGTCACCATCATTACTCTCATTCATTAGCTTAATAGTACTTATCATATTTGAAGCATTCTCAGTTACGACAGAAAGAACTTGCTCTTTTTTAAGTTCATGGTCTTGCAGAACCTTTTCCATCAAGACCTGGAGAAACTCACTGGTGTGATGAGCTTTGGTGTCTTTTACTGTCAATGTCTTGGTAACTATTTCATTTTTATCACAAACAAATCGGACATTGATGGCAAAATAGTTCACTCTGTGACGTGTGCAGGCATCCATTTTAAGAAACAGAAAGCGTCCCTTGAGAGTTTTTTTTAAGTTCTTCCTTTTGTTTAAAAGCTTCTTTGATTACTAATTTTCTAATACTCTCTCTCCAGAGAAACAGCAAGCTTGCGGGCCATTTCCCCATTTAGTCACATAAAAGCTGGTCGTGAAAATAATGAAATAGGCACACTATCCTTTACAACAAGCTCTATGATGTTTTTTAAATGTACCTACTGTCATTGTCACAGTAACTTTGTCACTGACAAAATATCTTGCAACTGATGGCTGCAAAGTTCTCTGCTCCTTTGTTTGGCTGGAAGAGCTGGGCACTGGTTCATTGGTTTGGATGCAGTCTTTCTCATCCACTGCTTTCAGTACTTCTGGATGAAAGCACTGTAAATGTCTCTTTAGATTAGAAGCTCTGGTAGGAGCATTTTTATCTTTGCCTGAATATGCACTGATCTTGGCTTCACAGCATTTGTTTTCGTCTGGATCATTTGTCATACACTGACAGACAATGTTTTCTATCTTGAGTGATGGTGAAATGTTCAAATACAGCTGATTTAATGTGACGCTTCTTTGACATTCTCAGGTTTTTAATTCTGCATTCACAATCCAAATGACAATTGTTTTTCCTAAAAACAATTGTAGAAAATTTTTGCCAGGTCGTACAACTGATATAGTGGTCAGTAATACTGTTATTCCTCATGTACTCACAGTTAACTGATGCAAAGTTTGTTGAAAGGATAATACTTCTTACAGTCTTCCTCTTCTGAGTAGCAGCTGTGAGATGCTTGGAAGACACACCTAGTAAACATCTAGTCTAGAGGAGGAGCTTTACTACTAAGAATTTGCAACACATTTTCACTTTCAGTTTCATACATTGTAAGTAGGGGGGTTGGGGCAGCATGAGGTTAACCAAGTATAAGATTAGATAAGGGCAGTGGAGAACAGTGACACACAAGAAGTAAGAAATGTCTCTACCTCCAGCAGAACTGCTTATCACTTGTTCATAGTTTGATAGAACATATATATTTGAGTAACATAAAATTCATATGAAAGTTCAATTATGAAATATTAATACATTTTTTTAAAAGCTGGAGTCGGAGTCGGTACGTTTCTACTGACTCCAACCAAAACTAACTCCGACTCCATGACTCCGACTCCACAGCCCTGATCTCCAGCCAGCCTGTCCCAAATGCGTTCTGGACAGCAGAACTGGCATCAAAGTTGACAGGCGGTCGATTTTGGCAATTTGAATAAGTAACTGGTGTTTTAAGGGGTTAAATGACTTTAGACCACTGATCTCACACTAAGAATTCATAGATAGCGATGCCCTTCATCAAACCCAGGTCCCATTAGCCTGGCCCAAATGGGTTCTTGGCATCAGAATTGGCATCAAAGTGGGCAAACAGCACATGTTCACAGATTTGAATAAGTAACTGATGTTTTTAAGGGGTTAAATGATTTTGGGCCACTGATCTCACACTATGAATACACAGATAGTAATGCCCTGCAACAAACCTAGGTCCCTCCAGCCTCTCTCTCTGTCTCTTTATACAGAGGCATGTAACCTATTTTTGGACTTAACAAGTATCCCTCATTCAGTATTTACATACAGGGTAAAAATGGAGACAAGATCAAGTAGCATTACTTGATTATGTAAACTATTTGCATAGTTTTTCCCTTTCTGCTTTAGAAATCAACAAACTGGCCCCATAATACAATGCATAATTAGCATATTAAGCAAACATCGGTAGTGATTAAGGATAAGCGCACAACAAAAGTCAATATTACAGGCTTAAACAAACAAAAGTCTGTTTTCTTAACCAACCAGAAATCGATACTTAAATTTGAAAGCCTACAGAGAATATTCTATTATTCTTCGTTTGCTAAATATAGTCATCTGGTTAATTAAGATACAATGGCTTCACAATGCCAAAAGTAAAAAAAAGTTTTTAAAAATATTAAAAAATGTAAAAAAAATATAAAAGTTCAAATTACACCCTTTCGCCCCATTCAAAATAAAACAATAAAACAAATCAAACAAATACGTATTTGGAATCCCTGTGTTCAGAATTGCTCGTTCTATCAGTATGAAAACAAATTAACCTGACTGCTAAACTGCGCAACGAGAGAAAAAAGTAAAAACGCCAGAAATAAGTTTTGTTTAGATCACCACAACATTGCATTAAAATGCAATAATGGGCGATCAAAAGATCGTACCTGCATCAAAATTGTATTAATTAAAAATGTCAGCTCGGCACACAAAAAGTATCCCCTCACCCAACCCGAGATCATGAAAAATGGAGACGTGACGGGTATCGGAAAATGGTGCAATTCTTTTATACTTTACATAATAAAGATGAGTTATTTTTACAGATTTGATTATCCTATAAAACTCCCATATAATATTCTCACCTTGAATTTATTCTATAAAACTTCCATATAATATTCCATCCTTCCATCCGCGCATCATGTTTTTATACAATTTGCCAATAACATATATAGTTTCTCCGTGTCCGAGTTATTTTTGATGGTCAACAAAATACGATTTTCTTGTAATTCATTTCTCACACTCTAGGTATGATAATTAGTGATGAGCATGTGTACTCGTTGCTCGGGTTTTCCCGAGCACGCTTGGGTGGTCTCCAACTATTTATGACTGCTCGGAGATTTAGTTTATCCCGACAGCTGAATGATTTACAGCTACTATCCAGCTTGATTACATGTGGGGATTCCCTAGCAACCAGGCAATCCCCACATGTACTCTGGCTAGTAACTGTAAATAATTCAGCTGGGGCGATGAAAACTAAAGGCCCCGTCTCACATAGCGAGATCGCTAGCGAGATCGCTGCTGAGTCACAAGTTTTGTGACGCAACAGCGACCTCAGTAGCGATCTCGCTATGTGTGACACGTACCAGCGATCAGGCCCCTGCTGTGAGATCGCTGGTCGTGTCGGAATGGCCTGGACCTTTTTTTGGTCGTTGAGGTCCCGCTGACATCGCTGAATCGGTGTGTGTGACACCGATCCAGCGATGTCTTCACTGGTAACCAGGGTAAACATCGGGTTACTAAGCGCAGGGCCGCGCTTAGTAACCCGATGTTTACCCTGGTTACCAGCGTAAATGTAAAAAAAACCAAAACCGTACATACTCACCATCTGATGTCCGTCAGGTCCCTTGCCGTCTGCTTCCTGCTCTGACTGAGATCCGGCCGTACAGCGAGAGCACAGCACAGCAGTGACGTCACCGCTGCGCTCTGCTCTCACTGTACGGCGGCACTGTCAGAGCAGGAAGCAGACGGCAAGGGACCTGACGGACATCAGATGGTGAGTATGTACTGTTTGTTTTTTTTGGTAACCAGGGTAAACATCGGGTTACTAAGCGCGGCCCTGCGCTTAGTAACCCGATGTTTACCCTGGTTATCCGGGTGCTGCAGGGGGACTTCGGCATCGTTGAAGACAGTTTCAACGATGTCGAAGTCGTTCCCCTGATCGTTGGTCGCTGGAGAGAGCTGTCTGTGTGACAGCTCCCCAGCGACCACACAACGACTTACCAACGATCACGGCCAGGTCGTATCGCTGGTCGTGATCGTTGGTAAATCGCTATGTGAGACGGGGCCTTAAATCTCCGAACACTAAGATATACTCGGAGATCACCCGAGCATGCTAGGGAAAACCCGAGCAACGAGTAGTACACTCGCTCATCACTAATGATAATGACTAGTGATGAGCGAGTGTACTCGTTGCTCGGGTTTTCCTGAGCATGCTCGGGTGACCTCTGAGTATTTATGACTGCTCGGAGATTTAGTTTTCATTGCAGCAGCTGAATGGTTTACAGCTACTAGCCAGGCTGAGTACATGTGGGATTCCCTAGCAACCAGGCAACCCCCACATGTACTCAGCCTGGCTAGTAGCTGTAAACCATTCAGCTGCCGCAATGAAAACTAAATCTCCGAGCAGTCATAAATACTCGGAGGTCACCCGAGTGTGCTTGGGAAAACCCGAGCAACGAGTACACTCGCTCATAATTAATAATGACTTCTCTCTGTGTGGGATTTTTGATGTTTAAAAAGGTTGTCCACTACTTGGACAACCCCTTCTCATTCCTCATGTTTGGTCCTAATAAAATAAAAACACTTATACAAACCTCCCACACCGGCACCATTTCAGCAGTGTGGGTACTTGCATTCTTGGGTCTCTTGAGGTTTTTACATCATGTGAGCCCTGTGCCCAAACAGCGCTGACATCACTGTCCCCACCTTCAGACAAATCAAGCATCATGAGGCAGTCAGAGACCAGTCGCGGCCCTGGCTTCCTGCTGATGTTCAATACGTCCGAAGGAAGGAACAGTGAAGCTGCCACTGATTGGGCGCAGAGCTCATGTGATGTGATAAACTCACATAAGCCCCGGAACAGTGAGTCTCAACACCGCTGAAGTGTAGCCGGCACACCAGCAGAGTATGAGTGTTTTTATTTTAATGAGGTGAACATGAGGAATGAGTTCACTGAGAAAAATATAATATATATATATGTATATAATTATCCCTTGATTAGAAGAATCACTGACAAAAGTATAAAACTAAACTTTATTAATTCCATATGTAAAACTATACCCATAATTCATCCCCTGAAGGTTAGTCAAAAGGTGACCAATAGAAAAAAACATTTAACCCACATCTCAGTATATAAGGTGAGGTGACATATACACAGTCACCCTCCAAGCTTTCTGTCTCTATGCGTTTCATCGTCCCCCCCAAACACGACTCATCAAGAGACTATTTAATATTGACCTATATTCAAGCGAGACTAGATGAAAAAAAAATTAAAATCATGTATCATGTTATCCGAAATAGTCAGAAAGCTAGCCACATAGTGGCAGATCACAGACTTCAAACTATATACTTTGTAAGTTTATAAGCCACTCCAGTGTCAGGAATAGATAGTATGTGAAAATACAGTATATACCGCTCAGGGAACACAACTTCCAGAGATAATTTCCATATTCATACTAAATAATAGCATAGATCTCCCAGACATTATGGTTGCACATATCCCTAGTCTTTATAATGATATTGCACTCATTGCTTGACAGACCGCAGCATGGCCACTAGTTAGAAGCTAGTAATGATCTTTGGAGCAGATAAGTTTCCCTGAGTGGTAGACAGCTGTTACAATACCAAACAAATAAAAAAAACAATAATTATATTGTATTTTCACATACTTTCTTTTCCTGACTGACCGCCACTGGAGTAGCTTATAAACTTACGAAGTATATAGTTTGACGTCTGGGATCTGCCTATATATGGCTAGTTTTCTGACTGTTTGGGATAACATGATACACGATTTTAGCTGTTTTTCCCCATCTAGTCTGGCTTGAATATAGGTCAATATTTAATAAAGTCTCCCGATGAGTCGTCTTTGGTGAGGACGATGAAACCCATAGAAGTGAGAGGCTTTGAAAGTGAGTGTGTATAGCTCACCTCACCCTATATACTGAAATGTGGGGTACATGTTTTTTCTATTAGTCACCTTCTGACTAACCTTCAGGGGGTGAATTATGGGTATAGTTTTACATTTGGAATTAATAAAGTTTAGTTTTATCCTTTTGTCAGCAAACATGAGGAATGACATGAGACAACCCCTTTAAGAAGATCTAATTTTGCTTAAAACTATTCCAACATTATGTACATAAAAATGGCTTCTCCTCTATGTGACATCTCTAATGTTTATTAACAGTTGATTTCCAAGTAAAATATTTCCCACATTAAGAAAATCAAAAAGGCTTCTCCTGTGTGTGAATGCTCTGATGTCTAATAAGATGCTCTTTCCGATTAAAGCATTTCCCACATTCTGAACAGGAAAAAGGCTTCTCCCTTGTGTGAGTTCTCTGGTAACTAACAAGATTTGCATTACAGTTAAAACATTTCCCACATTCTGAACAGGAAAAAGGCTTCTCCCTTGTGTGAGTTCTCTGGTGACTAACAAGATTTGCATTACAGGTAAAACATTTCCCACATTCTTAACAGGAAAAAGGCTTCTCCCCTGTGTGATTGCTCTGATGTCTAACAAGATGCTCTTTCCGATTAAAACATTTCCCACATTCTGAACAGGAAAAAGGCTTCTCCTATGTGTGAGTTCTCTGGTGACTAACAAGATTTGCATTACAGTTAAAACATTTCCCACATTCTGAACAGGAAAAAGGCTTCTCCTGTCATGGTTCTCAATGGCAAGAGAACGTAGTAAAGCATACAAAGGACTAGCTCTTGGAAGATGGGAACTCGAGCTGACTGTGAGCTAAACCTACCGCACAACTAACAGTGGCCGGGTAGCGTGCCTACGTTTTATCCCTAGACGCCCAGCGCCAGCCGGAGGACTGACTGACCCTAGCAGAGGAAAATACAGACCTGGCTTACCTCTAGAGAAATTTTCCCCAAAAGGCAGACAGTAGCCCCCACATATATTGTCGGTGATTTCAGAGGAAATTGACATACGAAGTATGAAAATAGGTTTAGCAAATTGAGGTCCGCTTACTAGATAGTAGGAAGACAGAAAAGGGAACTACACAGTCAGCTGAAAACCCTTTTCAAAACACCATCCTGAAATTACTTTAAGACTCTAATATCAACTCATGACACCAGAGTGGCAATTTCAGCTCACAAGAGCTTCCAGCCTCAGAAATATTCAATCACAGAGAACTGGAACAAAAATGCAAAACAAACTTAGGACTAAAAGTCCAACTTAGCTGATAGTAGTCTAGGAGCAGGAACATGCAACAGAAAGGCTTCTGGTAACATTGTTGGCCGGCATAGAAATGACTGAGGAGCAAGGTTAAATAGAAAACTCCCACATCCTGATGGAAACAGGTGAACAAAGGAGATGAAGCACACAAGTTCAGAACCACCAGTGACCACCGGGGGAGCCCAGAAACCAAATTCACAACAGTACCCCCCCCCCCTCAAGGAGGGGGCACCGAACCCTCACCAGAACCACCAGGGCGATCAGGATGAGCCCTATGAAAGGCACGGACCAAATCGGAGGCATGAACATCAGAGGCTGTCACCCAAGAATTATCCTCCTGACCGTAGCCCTTCCACTTGACCAGATACTGAAGTCTCCGTCTGGAAACACGGGAGTCCAAGATCTTCTCGACAACGTACTCCAACTCACCCTCAACCAACACCGGACCAGAAGGCTCAAAGGAAGGCACAACCGGTACCTCATACCTGCGCAACAATGACCGATGGAAGACATTATGAATAGAAAAAGATGCAGGGAGGTCCAAACGAAAGGACACAGGGTTAAGAATCTCCAATATCTTGTACGGGCCGATGAACCGAGGCTTAAACTTAGGAGAAGAAACCTTCATAGGGACAAAATGAGAAGACAACCACACCAAGTCCCCAACACAAAGACGAGGACCAACACGACGACGGCGGTTGGCAAACTGCTGAGTCTTCTCCTGGGACAACTTCAAATTGTCCACCACATGCCCCCAAATCTGATGCAACCTCTCCACCACAGCATCCACTCCAGGACAATCCGAAGACTCCACCTGACCGGAAGAGAAACGAGGATGAAACCCCGAATTACAGAAGAAAGGAGAAACCAAGGTGGCAGAACTAGCCCGATTATTGAGGGCAAACTCCGCCAAGGGCAAAAAGGCAACCCAATCATCCTGATCCGCAGACACAAAACACCTCAAATAAGTCTCCAAGGTCTGATTAGTTCGCTCGGTCTGGCCATTAGTCTGAGGATGGAAAGCAGACGAAAAAGACAAATCAATGCCCATCCTAGCACAGAATGCTCGCCAAAATCTAGACACGAATTGAGTTCCCCTGTCAGAAACGATATTCTCCGGAATACCATGCAAGCGAACCACATTTTGAAAAAACAGAGGAACCAGCTCGGATGAGGAAGGCAATTTAGGCAAGGGGACCAAATGGACCATCTTAGAGAAACGGTCACACACCACCCAGATACAGACATCTTCTGAGAAACAGGGAGATCAGAAATAAAATCCATGGAGATGTGAGTCCAAGGCCTCTTCGGAACAGGCAAAGATAATAACAATCCACTAGCCCGAGAACAACAAGGCTTGGCCCGAGCACAAACATCACAAGACTGCACAAAACCTCGCACATCTCGCGACAGGGAAGGCCACCAGAAGGACCTAGCCACCAAATCCCTGGTACCAAAGATTCCAGGATGACCAGCTAACGCAGAAGAATGGACCTCCGAGATGACTCTACTGGTCCAATCATCCGGAACAAACAGTCTACCAGGCGGGCAACGATCAGGTCTATCCGCCTGAAACTCCTGCAAGACCCGTCGCAAGTCTGGGGAAACAGCAGACAATATCACTCCATCCTTAAGGATACCTGTAGGTTCAGAATTACCAGGGGAATCAGGCTCAAAACTCCTAGAAAGGGCATCCGCCTTCACATTTTTAGAACCCGGTAGGTAAGAAACCACAAAATTAAACCAAGAGAAAAATAACGACCAGCGCGCCTGTCTAGGATTCAGGCGCCTGGCAGACTCAAGATAAATCAAATTCTTGTGGTCGGTCAATACCACCACCTGATGTCTAGCCCCCTCAAGCCAATGACGCCACTCCTCAAAAGCCCACTTCATAGCCAAGAGCTCCCGATTACCAATATCATAATTTCGCTCAGCGGACGAAAATTTACGAGAAAAGAACGCGCAAGGTCTCATCACGGAGCAGTCGGAACTTTTCTGCGACAAAACCGCCCCAGCTCCGATTTCTGAAGCGTCGACCTCAACCTGAAAAGGAAGAGTAGCATCAGGCTGACGCAATACAGGGGCGGAAGAAAAGCGGCGCTTAAGCTCCCGAAAGGCCTCCACAGCAGCAGGGGACCAATCAGCAACATCAGCACCCTTCTTAGTCAAATCAGTCAACGGCTTAGCAACATCAGAAAAACCAGTTATAAATCGACGATAAAAATTAGCAAAGCCCAAAAACTTCTGAAGGCTCTTAAGAGAAGAGGGTTGCGTCCAATCACAAATAGCCTGAACCTTGACAGGGTCCATCTCAATGGAAGAGGGGGAAAAAATGTACCCCAAAAACGAAATCTTTTGAACCCCAAAAACACACTTAGAACCCTTTACACACAAGGAATTAGAGCGCAAAACCTGAAAAACCCTCCTGACCTGTTGGACATGAGAGTCCCAGTCATCCGAAAAAACCAAAATATCATCCAGATACACAATCATAAATTTATCCAAATATTCACGGAAAATGTCATGCATAAAAGACTGAAAGACTGAAGGAGCATTTGAAAGACCAAAAGGCATTACTAAATACTCAAAATGGCCCTCAGGCGTATTAAATGCGGTTTTCCACTCATCCCCCTGCTTAATCCGCACTAAATTATACGCCCCACGAAGATCAATCTTAGAGAACCACTTGGCCCCCTTTATTCGAGCAAACAAATCAGTAAGCAGAGGCAAAGGATACTGATATTTAACCGTGATTTTATTCAAAAGCCGATAATCAATACATGGCTTCAAAGAGCCATCTTTTTTAGATACAAAGAAAAAACCGGCTCCTAAGGGAGATGACGAAGGACGAATATGTCCCTTTTCCAAGGACTCCTTAATATATTCCCGCATAGCAGCATGTTCAGGCACAGATAGATTAAATAAACGACCCTTTGGAAACTTACTGCCCGGAATCAGATCTATAGTACAATCGCAATCTCTGTGCGGAGGTAATGAACCAAGTTTAGGCTCCTCAAAAACGTCACGATAATCAGATAAAAATTCCGGAATCTCAGAGGGAATAGATGACGAAATGGAAACCAAAGGTAAGTCCCCATGAGTCCCCTGACATCCCCAGCTTAACACAGACATTGCTTTCCAGTCGAGGACTGGGTTATGAGATTGCAGCCATGGCAATCCAAGCACCAACACATCATGTAGATTATACAACACAAGGAAGCGAATAATCTCCTGGTGATCCGGATTAATACGCATAGTTACTTGTGTCCAGTATTGTGGTTTATTACTAGCCAATGGCGTGGAGTCAATACCCTTCAGAGGTATAGGAACTTCCAGAGGCTCTAGATTAAACCCACAGCGTTTGGCAAAGGACCAATCCATAAGACTCAAAGCGGCGCCAGAGTCGACATAGGCGTCCGCGGTAATAGACGATAAAGAGAAAATCAGGGTCACAGATAGAATAAACTTAGACTGCAAAGTGCCAATTGAAACAGACTTATCAACCTTCTTAGTACGTTTAGAGCATGCTGATATAACATGAGTTGAATCACCACAATAGAAGCATAACCCATTTTTTCGCCTAAAATTCTGTCGTTCGCTTCTGGACAGAATTCTATCACATTGCATAATCTCTGGCGCCTTCTCAGTAGACACCGCCAAATGGTGCACAGGTTTGCGCTCCCGCAAACGCCGATCAATCTGAATGGCCATTGTCATGGACTCATTCAGACCTGTAGGCACAGGGAACCCCACCATAACATCTTTAATGGCATCAGAGAGACCCTCTCTGAAATTCGCCGCCAGGGCGCACTCATTCCACTGAGTAAGCACAGACCACTTACGAAATTTTTGGCAGTATATTTCAGCCTCATCTTGCCCCTGAGACAGGGCCATCAAGGCTTTTTCAGCCTGAATCTCTAAATGAGGTTCCTCATAAAGCAACCCCAATGCCAGGAAAAACGCATCCACATTGAGCAACGCAGGATCCCCTGGTGCCAAAGCAAATGCCCAATCCTGAGGGTCGCCCCGGAGCAAGGAAATTACAATCCTGACCTGCTGTGCAGGATCTCCAGCGGAGCGAGATCTCAGAGACAAAAATAATTTACAATTATGTTTGAAATTCTGGAAGCGAGATCTATCCCCGGAGAAAAATTCAGGTAAAGGAATTCTAGGTTCAGATATAGGAGCATGAATTACAAAATCCTGTAAACTTTGAACATTCATAGCGAGATTATTCAAACCTGTAGCTAAACTCTGCTGATCCATTTTTATCAGGTGAAATCAGAACCATTCAAGGATTAGAAGGAGAGAGAGACGAAGGCTGCAGTAAGCAGAGATGCAAGTGAATCAACTAATGAGCAAACTCAGAAAAAAAAAAAAAATTCTCTGCAGACTTCTTTTCTCTCCTTTCTTCTGCCAATTATTTTAACCCTTGGCCGGCCAAACTGTCATGGTTCTCAATGGCAAGAGAACGTAGTAAAGCATACAAAGGACTAGCTCTTGGAAGATGGGAACTCGAGCTGACTGTGAGCTAAACCTACCGCACAACTAACAGTGGCCGGGTAGCGTGCCTACGTTTTATCCCTAGACGCCCAGCGCCAGCCGGAGGACTGACTGACCCTAGCAGAGGAAAATACAGACCTGGCTTACCTCTAGAGAAATTTTCCCCAAAAGGCAGACAGTAGCCCCCACATATATTGTCGGTGATTTCAGAGGAAATTGACATACGAAGTATGAAAATAGGTTTAGCAAATTGAGGTCCGCTTACTAGATAGTAGGAAGACAGAAAAGGGAACTACACAGTCAGCTGAAAACCCTTTTCAAAACACCATCCTGAAATTACTTTAAGACTCTAATATCAACTCATGACACCAGAGAGGCAATTTCAGCTCACAAGAGCTTCCAGCCTCAGAAATATTCAATCACAGAGAACTGGAACAAAAATGCAAAACAAACTTAGGACTAAAAGTCCAACTTAGCTGATAGTAGTCTAGGAGCAGGAACATGCAACAGAAAGGCTTCTGGTAACATTGTTGGCCGGCATAGAAATGACTGAGGAGCAAGGTTAAATAGAAAACTCCCACATCCTGATGGAAACAGGTGAACAAAGGAGATGAAGCACACAAGTTCAGAACCACCAGTGACCACCGGGGGAGCCCAGAAACCAAATTCACAACATTCTCCCCTGTGTGATTGCTCTGATGTCTAACAAGACACTCTTTCCGATTAAAACATTTCCCACATTCTGAACAGGAAAAAGGCTTCTCTGTGTGATTGCTCTGATGTATAATAAGATGCTCTTTCCGATTAAAACATTTCCCACATTCTGAACAGGAAAAAGGCTTCTCCTCTGTGTGACTCCTCTGATGTCTAATAAGATGCTGTTTCCGATTAAAGCATTTCCCACATTCTGAACAGGAAAAAGGCTTCTCCCCCGTGTGAGTTCCCTGGTGCTTAACAAGATTCGCATTACAGTTAAAACATTTCCCACATTCTGAACAGGAAAAAGGCTTCTCTCCCATGTGAGTTTTCTGGTGCCTAACCAAATCTGATTTGCAGCTAAAACATTTCCCACATTCTGAACAGGAAAAAGGCATCTCCCCTGTGTGAATGCTCTGATGTCTAACAAGAAGTGCTTTCTGGTTAAAATATTTCTCACATTCTGAACAGGAAAAAGGCTTCTCCCCTGTGTGAGTTCTCTGGTGCCTAACCAAATCTGATTTCCAGCTAAAACATTTCCCACATTCTGAACATGAAAAAGGCTTCTCCCCTGTGTGAGTTCTCTGGTGCCTAACCAAATTTGATTTGCAGCTAAAACATTTCCCACATTCTGAACAGGAAAAAGGCATCTCCCCTGTGTGGGTTCTCTGGTGTCTAACAAGAAGCTCTTTCCAGATAAAACATTTCCCACATTCTGAACAGGAAAAAGGCTTCTCCCTTGTGTGAGTTCTCTGGTGACTAACAAGATTTGCATTACAGGTAAAACATTTCCCACATTCTGAACAGGAAAAAGGCTTCTCCCCTGTGTGATTGCTCTGAATTCTAACAAGATGCTCTTTCCGATTAAAACATTTCCCACATTCTGAACAGGAAAAAGGCTTCTCCCTTGTGTGAGTTCTCTGGTGACTAACAAGATTTGCATTACAGTTAAAACATTTCCCACATTCTGAACAGGAAAAAGGCTACTCCCCTGTGTGATTGCTCTGATGTCTAACAAGACGCTCTTTCCGATTAAAACATTTCCCACATTCTGAACAGGAAAAAGGCTTCTCCTCTGTGTGACTCCTCTGATGTCTAATAAGATGATGTTTCCGATTAAAGCATTTCCCACATTCTGAACAGGAAAAAGGCTTCTCCCCCGTGTGAGTTCCCTGGTGCTTAACAAGATTCGCATTACAGTTAAAACATTTCCCACATTCTGAACAGGAAAAAGGCTTCTCCCCTGTGTGAATGCTCTGATGTCTAACAAGAAGTGCTTTCTGGTTAAAATATTTCTCACATTCTGAACAGGAAAAAGGCTTCTCCCCTGTGTGAGTTCTCTGGTGCCTAACCAAATCTGATTTGCAGCTAAAACATTTCCCACATTCTGAACAGGAAAAAGGCATCTCCCCTGTGTGAATGCTCTGATGTCTAACAAGAAGTACTTTCCGGTTAAAATATTTCTCACATTCTGAACAGGAAAAAGGCTTTTCCCCCGTGTGAGTTCTCTGGTGCCTAACCAAATCTGATTTCCAGCTAAAACATTTCCCACATTCTGAACATGAAAAAGGCTTCTCCCCTGTGTGAGTTCTCTGGTGCCTAACCAAATCTGATTTGCAGCTAAAACATTTCCCACATTCTGAACAGGAAAAAGGCATCTCCCCTGTGTGGGTTCTCTGGTGTCTAACAAGAAGCTCTTTCCGGTTAAAACATTTCCCACATTCTGAACAGGAAAAAGGCTTCTCTCCTGTGTGAGTTCTCTGGTGGTAATCAAGATGCGCTTTCATATTAAAACATTTCCCACATTCTGAACATAAAAAAGGTCTGTCCCCTGTGTGAGTTCTCTGGTGTCTACCAAGAACCTCTTTCCGGTTAAAACATTTCCCACATTCTGAACAGGAAAAAGGCTTCTCCCCTGTGTGAGTTCTCTTGTGGGTATCAAGATACGCTTTTGTGTTAAAACATTTCCCACATTCTGAACATGAAAAAGGCTTCTCCCCTGTGTGAGTTCTCTTGTGGGTATCAAGATACGCTTTTGTGTTAAAACATTTCCCACATTCTGAACAGGAAAAAGGCTTCTCTCCTGTGTGAGTTCTCTGGTGGTAATCAAGATGCGCTTTCATATTAAAACATTTCCCACATTCTGAACATAAAAAAGGTCTGTCCCCTGTGTGAGTTCTCTGGTGTCTACCAAGAACCTCTTTCCGGTTAAAACATTTCCCACATTCTGAACAGGAAAAAGGCTTCTCCCCTGTGTGAGTTCTCTTGTGGTTATCAAGATGCGCTTTTGTGTTAAAATATTTCCCACATTCTGAACATGAAAATGACTTCTTTGCTTTAGGAGCAGTTTGGTTTTTAATGCCTCTTTTGTGACTTTGATTTTGCTTAGTAGTCGGTAATGAATCAGAAGACATGATCTGTTTCAAAGGATCAGCTGACAGATCTTTGCTGTGAAGGGATGATGTTATAACTGGAGTAATAGCATTCACTTCAGTTGTATCTTGTAGGTTCTCAAGATCATCATATTTAAAAATTGAAGAGGTCAGCTGTCCTTCTGATCTCCTGGTACAGTCATCTGCCAAGATAAAAAAACTATTATTTTTTAATAAAATAACCTTGAGTTTTATATTTTTGAACATTTCTAATTATACTGTCCATAAAAATGGCAAGCTATGTAAAAAAAACTTTAATTATTTACCAAGACAATGACAGTTCACAGTCTAATAGAAAACCTTATTAGATGAACCGGTAGTGTGTGGTGTTCAACTGTTTGTTCATTCTGCCTCCCAAATATAGAATAAAAAGAAACCAATCAATGTTATGTAGGCGAAAACAATACCAATTCTCATCTCCCAAAAAACAAATCCAAACAGGTCCATCATCTGTCAATGGAAAAACATTAGGTTATGTGCACACGTTGCGGATTTTGATGCGGATCTGCAGAGTTTTTGGACACGCGGAATTGCATCAAATCCACAGTGTAGTGCACAAGCAATATTAGTCAATGTAAAATTGACATTTGTTGTGCACGTGCTGTGGAAAAAATGCACAGAATTGCAGTTTTTTTCCCACAGCATGTCAATTCTTTTTGCGGATTTCCAGCGTTTCTGCACCCATTGACTTCCATTGTGTCAGGCAAATCCGCAGCAATATCGCAGGTTTAAAAAAGATCTGCGGATGTGCTGCGGATGTTCCTGTGAGAAACACTGCAGATCGTAAGGGGGAAGAGTGTGGGCGGAGACTGTGTATGGAGAAGATGTGCGTGTCTGTGTGTGTATCTGTGTATGTGTGTGTATCTGTGCGTGTATGGTTGTGTGTATCTGTGTGTGTGGCTTTGTGTGGGCAGGCATATTCCGATTGGACTACTAGTCCCATCCGGCTATGCCTGCTACAGTGACAGGAAGCCGGATAATGGGACAGAAGTAGTACCATCATCCGGCTACTGTGTTCAAGTCTAAAAAAAAACATACACATATAGTACATACTGACCATACACCTAGTCTCCGAAGCCTTCGATCACCTGTAAAAAAAATTAAAATAAAAATCCAAGAGTATACTCCCTGATCCGATGTAATCCATGTAATAATGAGCATCCGATGACGATCTCCCGTGGAGAGCTGTTATATGCGACCGCTCTCCAGGGGCTCCGGTGATACAGTGAGAGGAGATAATCCTCTGCACTGTGTCCCTCCGCCGTGAGTTCAGTATAGTTCATACTGTCATTCTCACGCAGCGTTGCCGTGAAGTGAGAGCCTGAACTCAGGTAACCTCTTCAGTGTTGCACTGCAGGAGCCAGTGTCACCTGTCAGTGTGTCACTGGAGGCCTATAGTGCTGTCACATCTGCTGATGTGACAGCTCTATAGGGGAGATCGTCGTGGGACAGTCGTTATTAAATGGACTGCATCGGACCAGGGAGTATTTGTGTTGGTTGTTTGTTTTTTTTTGCAGGAGATCGAGGGCGTCGCATGGATTGGCAGAACAATAAAGATGGCAAAACTGTGTAGTGTTTTATTTCATTAAAATACATTTTTCTGGCTGTGTCTTTGTTTATTTAACCCATTAACAACTATAGCATTAGTAGTGGATAGGTATCTTATTGACGCCTCTCCATTACTAAGCTGGCTTGATGTCACCTTACAATTCAAAAGTGGTATCAACCCCCAACTACTACCCCATATGCCACAGCTACAGGGGAGTGGGAAGAGAGGCTAAGTGCCGGAATTTTAATCTTATAGATGCGCCATTTCTGGGGCAGCTGTGAGCTGGTGTTTGTAGCCGGGGAGGGGGAAATCCCCATGACCCCTTCCTAGGCTACGAATATCAGCCGGCAGGTGTCTGCCTACCCATTTCTGGCTATTAATTATAGGGGGACCCCACATAGTTTTTTTTGGGGTGCCCCTATTTTAATGGCCAGTAAAAACTAAATATACAGCTGCGGGCTGATATTCATAACCTGGGAAGATCCATGGGTATTAACCCCTTCCCAGGCTATAAACATCGGCCCATAGTCGCTGGCTTTCCCTCTATGGTGCAGATAATTGCACGGGCGCCCACGCCATTTTATTTTTATAAATTAAACAGATATTGCATTTAAGGCCGGGGTCACACTTGTGAGAAACTCGCACGAGTCTCTCGCATGAATACTCGGCACTGCCGCCGGCACTCGGGATCGGAGTGTACGGCTGCATGTATTTCTATGCAGCTTACCACACCAGTCCCGATTGTCGGCAGCAGTGCCTGGTATTAAGGTCTGAGACTCTTGCGAGTTTCTCGGAAGTGGGACCCAGGCCTAAAGCAGATTTTGTGTGTGTCTTTATTTCACTTTTTTATGTACTATTTTATTATGTTTACTCCTAAACATCGGGCTTGGTATTATCTATCTATAGATCTATCTATCTATGTATGTATCTATCTATTTATCTATCTCTTTCTTTCTGTGTGTGTAAACATTATTGTTCAATGGAGTATGTAAATGAAGAGGTGGGACAAGAAATGACATCACAATTCTTTTTTTTCCTTTATTTAGCTTTCAAAAACGCAAATCCGAACAAAAAAAAAAAAAGCATGAAAATCCGCATCAAATCCATGCGGATTTTTACCTGTGCTTTCTTCCAAGAGATCCAGAATCTACGCAGAAACTTTCACAGGCAATTTTGCAACGTATGCACATACCTGTAGCGGCTCAAAGGCTGTGGAGAAGCAACAGGGTTTCTATAAAGCAATCCAGCAAAATCTCACCGGCGATGGCGGTGCCTGCGCAGTAGCATCTATAAGTAAGAGATAGATGCTACTGGACAGGAGCCTCTGGTGTCATTTTGCTGGATGTTATTTTTTTCTAAGCCTCATGATAGCCACAATATTATAGGCAAAATCAACAATAATATCAACACTATTATATGAATTATGTAAAATAGGGCGCAGGTCACTGAGGGATCAGTGACCTGTCATAAGCCAATACAGATGAATATGTAATCAGAGTACAACATAAAGCCCCGCACACAGCCTCACCCACAGCTCCGCCCACAGCCCCAGCCACACCCCCAGCCACGCCTCAGAGCACGAGAATCTCATTAACTGAAAACTACAAATAAAGATTAAACAACAACCACAAGACGGATTTCATCACCAGGTATCAATGTGATCAGTATAACGGCACCGACCTGACACTGTCTGTAGGTTACTGTGCACAATCCTGCTGACAGGTTCACTTTAAATTTAGATCTTTGGCATTTAGAAGAGGCGATGGAGAGCTTTTTTAAGACTATCAGTTACACACTCAGATAAGTGAGGTAGGCCGATCCCACCACAATCAAAATATCATACAGAATGAACAGGTAGAAAAAATACAAAGAATAAAAAAGTATGTTACATCCCCAACAACAATGTATGTACAAGGTAAGAACTCCAACACTAAACCAGAGTTGCACTCATTTATGGTGGACCATTGGAGCTACTATGAGTCCTGACCAGAAGAGTAGAGAAAGTATTAGCGCCCCCATTTCAGGAGAGATTGTGCAGTAAGGTGAATTCCTTAGGATCAAAAACATAATGTTATTTAGGACGTGGAGTGAATCCATGAAACCAGGGCTCGAGCAATGTCAACATATCTCCTGCAGGTGTGAATAAATGTATATTACAGCCATCAGCCGTGCACAGCTTAGAGATATATCATGGCACAGGTATAATGATTTTCCTGTAGTTTATCACAATCCTGTTTGAAGTTAGAAGGTTTTAAAAGAAATTTAAAAGTCAGGATAAAGGGAAACTCTGCTGTTATTGTACAGAAATTCACACTTGGCCTCACTGCAAATTTAATGTTGTCGATTGTAAAAGCAAAGTTTGGACAAGAAGACTGGACCTGGTCTTGTAGGGACCATATGAGCACATTCAGCTGCACAGAAGGGAGAGAAGGTAGATTCATCCAATAAGATCTCAGAGATCTAGGAAACCAACAGCATCATTACCCTCCGCTCTCTCTTACAGGCCCATCATAATATATTTCTTCAAGTGATTTTCTAACTTGTCAGCACATTCTACATTCGCTGTCTGGACTTTGTTGTTTACAGATCTCGGCAGGTAACGGTCAGTGTCTTCTAATCCCAGGGGGTAGGTAGATCATCCAGGTGGTAAGTTCTACAAAAAAGGCTTTCAATACCCAAAGTCATTTGAACAGTTTTTGGTGGAGGAGAATGTTGTGGTCGGGAGGCCAAATGGTGATCGCACGATTGTGATACAGTCAGATTACACCACCTATAAAGCAGTCACAGCCGGTGACTGAGAATCTGGGACTTCTCTGCATTTAGCGGTCACTACTCACCTGGGTAGTCATATGCAGGAATCTCCTCTTTACACCACTCATCACCCCTCACATACATCTCTGCAGTATTAATACGGGTCAGATCTTCACCCTGAAACAAATATTGTAAAAGTCACAGACAGATGGAGAAGTCACATCTGTGATCAGCTCTAATCCTGCCATCTCCACCGTTCACATTACACAAGTATAAAACATATAATACTGGGGGATAATAAAAGACTGAGCACAAGACCTTCACCGGCGTCTACACATCATAGGGGAGATCTCATGACACCTTCTCTCCATCTACCTGATGATCCTGAGGAACAATGGGATCTTCTTGTTTACAGTCCTGTGGAAGAAGAGGACGGGGACATCTCTCTGGTGTTGTCCTCTTACTGGATAGATCTGGAGGAAACACATACAGGGACTGAATTCATTCTTTACATACAGATAATTATAAGCCGTGCGTATTTAGTCCTGTCTATTACCTGGTGATGTGAGGGGCTGGGGAAACGCCATCATGATGTCCTTATACAGATCTTTGTGTCCTTCTAAATACTCCCACTCCTCCATGGAGAAATAGACAGCAACATCCTGACACCTTGTAGGAACCTGACACATACAATGATACCATCATCCACCCGATCTCTTCATAGTGTTAAGGCCCCGTCTCACTAAGCGATTTACCAACGATCACGACCAGCGATACGACCTGGCCGTGATCGTTGGTAAGTCGCTGTGTGGTCGCTGGGGAGCTGTCACACAGACAGCTCTCTCCAGCGACCAACGATCAGGGGAACGACTTCGGCATCGTTGAAACTGTCTTCAACGATGCCGAAGTCCCCCTGCAGCACCCGGGTATCCAGGGTAAACATCGGGTTACTAAGCGCAGGGCCGCGCTTAGTAACCCGATGTTTACCCTGGTTACCAAAAAAAACAAACAGTACATACTCGCCTTTCGGTGTCCAGGTCCCTTGCCGTCTGCTTCCTGCTCTGACTGAGATCCGGCCGTACAGCGAGAGCAGAGCGCAGCGGTGACGTCACTGCTGTGCTCTCACTTCTCACTGTACGGCCGGCAGTCAGTGAGAGCAGGAAGCAGACGGCAAGGGACCTGGACACCGAAAGGCGAGTATGTATTGTTTTGTTTTTTTTACATTTACGCTGGTAACCAGGGTAAACATCGGGTTACTAAGCGCGGCCCTGCGCTTAGTAACCCGATGTTTACCCTGGTTACCAGTGAAGACATCGCTGGATCGGTGTCACACACACCGATTCAGCGATGTCAGCGGGACCTCAACGACCAAAAAAAGGTCCAGGCCATTCCGACACGACCAGCGATCTCGCAGCAGGGGCCTGATCGCTGGTACGTGTCACACATAGCGAGATCGCTATGGAGGTCGCTGTTGCGTCACAAAACTTGTGACTCAGCAGCGATCTCGCTAGCGATCTCGCTATGTGAGACGGGGCCTTTACTGTATAATGTCCCATCATTCCCACCTCTCTAGTTAGCAGCTCAGTCATCTTGTAGATGTGTTCTAGAAACTTCTGGTCATTGATGTATTCATGTATCAGGGGGTGAGATGGAGGCCTCGTGATTGGGCTCAGGAGTCTTTCGCATCCCTCAGACACAGGGTCCTGACAGCGTTCACTAGTGGTCTTCTTCTCTGCTGTGTAATCCTGGTTATGGAGAGACACATTAATAAATCTCACTACAGACATTTCCAGAGTCCTCACCTCTCCAGTTCTGTCCATCTGTTATTCCCATAGAAAAGAATGATGTAATGTGACGTCATCAGAATCTCTCACCTCTCCAGTAAGCCGGAAGAGGATCTCTAGGGTGAGGTGTAATATACTCTCCGCCATCTTATCTCTGTCCATATCCATCTTTGATGGGCGATTTAGAAAAATTCTCTTATATAGAAGATCTTCACTGAGAGGATCCGATATTGAAGAGACCTGAATGAGAAGATGAGCCGATGCAACATCATAACAATCCAGTGTAATAATACAATTACTGGAGATAATAAGGGAAACATATGAGGAGATTTATTATTTTACAGTATTTAGTTTCTTTCTTTCCATCTACTAATAAAACCTATATATTTCGGCCACAGACAACAAGCAGTTTCTTCCTCGGAGTCGGCAGCTGAATACGTTCCTCATAGACTCATCTTCCATAACGCTAATTCTCGTCTCATTTACCGACACTGGAATCGGCATTAGCAATACTGCAGGAGATATTCATTACACGTGACAGGAGAAATAACTACTTCATAATGAGGACAACATCATCTTCTACTACGGCTAGCACGGAGCCATCAGAGAAAGGGGAGTTAAGTGTTTGTTATTTTATCATGTGCCTACCAGCAGCGTAGGGGGGGGGCATGTGTCTGCCAGCAGCACGGGGGGGCATGTCTGCCAGCAGCACAGGGGGGAGGGAGCATGTGTCTGCCAGCAGCACAGGTGTGGGGATGTGCCTGCCAGCAGCACGGGGGGCATGTGCCTGCCAGCAGCACGGGGGGGGGGGAGCATGTGTCTGCCAGCAGCACAGGGAGGGGCATGTGCCTGCCAGCAGCACAGGGGGCATGTGCCTGCCAGCAGCACAGGGGGGCATATGCTTGCCAGCAGCACAGGGGGGCATGTGTCTGCCAGCAGCACAGGGGGCATATAGTGACCGGGGGGGCCTGTACCTGCCAGCAGCACTGGGGGGCATATAGTGACTGGGGGGGCTGTACCTGTCAGCAGCACAGGGGGGAATATTGTGGCTGGGGGGCATGTGCCTGCCAACAGCACAGGGGGCATGTCCCTGCCAGCACAATGGGGCATATTGTGAGCGGGGGGCATGTGCCTGCCAGCATAGGGGGGCATATAGTGACCCAGGAGGGGCATGTGCCTGCCAGCAGCAAAGGGGGGCATATAGTGACCGGGGGGGCATGAGTCTGCCAGCAGTACAGGGGGGCATATAATGACCAGAGGGTCATATGCCTGACAGCAGCACAGGGAGGCATATAGTGACCAGGGGGGCATGTGCCTGACAGCAGCACAGGGGGGCATGTGCCAGCACAAGGATGGGGGTTATATAGATACCAGGATGAGGGACATATGATTTGTTAGACGGACACTGGCATTATAAGACAGACCCCCATTTAACATAAAAAAATATTTTTTTCTCTTTTTCTTCAAATTTGGGGGTGAGTCTTATAATCAGGTGCGTCTTATAGTCTGAAAAATACGGTAATGTATTTCTGGTCCTCCCGGCAGATGATGCTGGGGCAGAGAAGGATCTGGCATCCTGAATTTCAGAGGCTAATCCGTTTGTTCTTCCTGTAGATAATCCTCCGCTAGAGCTATTTGTGTGTGTGGGGGAGTCAGGAGAGATGGCCGTCTGCCAAATGACCATTCAGCCAACACTTATCTCATGTGTATGGGGCCGTTAGTATTACACTGACAGCAGTGATGATACACGGCACTACAGTAGAACAGGGCATCACCAGAGCCATCAGAGGCTCGTATGTTGTATGATCGCACTAATCAGAGGTGTTTAAAAAAGTTTTAAAAAAGGTTTAATGTGAAAAAAAATCACAGTTTTAGCAATAAGGAATATCCTTCACTATAGGGAAAACAGAATCACTGCACAATGTTAGTTAAGTCACGTCCATAACAATTTTATTATACTTTATTATCCTATACACTGTGGTGTAGATAGAAATCACAGGCCTGACAGCAATAGCTGGAATTGGGCCCACAATCTCAAGATTGAGATTATTCCAGTTATTAAATACAAAATGTGAAACTCTTATATTATATAGAGTCAATACAAAAAGAGTTATCGATTTCAAGTGTTTATTTCTGGTAATGTTGATGATTATGGCTTACAGCCAATGAAAACTTAAAGTCATTATCTCAGTAAACTAGAATAATTAACAAAAACACCTGCAAAGATTTCCTAAGCATTTAAAAAGGTCCCTTATTCTGTTACAGTTTCCTCTACAATCATGGGGAAGACTGCTGACTTGACATTTATCCATTGACACACTCCAGAAAGGAGGGTAAGCCACAAAAGGTTGCACAAAGATGCACAAGTAACCGGGATAACCACAGCCTTGAAAGGATTGTTATGAAAAGGCCATTCAAAAAATTGGGGGAAATTCACAAGGAGTGGACTGCTGCTGGAGTCATTGGTTCAAGAGCAACCGCACACATACATATCCAGAACATGGGCTACAAGTGTCGCATTCCTTGTGTCAAGCCACTCATGATCAATAGACAGCACCCGAAGCACCTTACCTTGGCCAAGGAGCAAAAGAACTGGACTGTTGCTCAGTGATCCAAGGTGTTGTTTTCAGATGAAAGTAAATTTTGCATTTCATTTGGAAATCAAGGTTCCAGAGTCTGTAAGAAGAGTGGAGAGGCACACAATCCATGCTGCTTGAGGTCTAGTGTGAAGTTTCCACAATCATTGATGAGGAGTCATGTCATCTGCTGGTGTAGGTCCACTGTGTTTTATCAAGACCAAAATCAGCGCAGCCGTCTACCAGGAAATTTTAGAGTACTTCATGCTTCCCTCTACCGAAAAGCTTTTTGGAGATGGAAATGTAATTCTCCAGCAGGACTTGGCACCTGTCCACACTGCCAAAAGTATCAATACCTGGTTTAAAAACAACAGTATCATTGTGCTTAATTGGCCAACAAACTTGCCTGACCTTAACCCCATAGAGAAACTATGTGGTATTGTCAAGAGAGACAACAGACCCAACAATGCAGTCGAGCTGAAGGCTGCTATCAAAGCAAACTGGGCTTCCATAGCACCTCAGCAGTGCCACAGGCTGATCGCCTCCAAGCCACACCAATTGATGCAGCAATTGATGCAAAAGGAGCCACGACCCAGTATTGAGTGCATTTGCTGAACATACATTTCAGTAGGCCAACATTTTGGATTTTAAAATCATTTTTCAAGCTGGTGGTATAAAGTACAGTGGGGCAAAAAAAGTATTTAGTCAGTCAGCAATAGTGCAAGTTCCACCACTTAAAAAGATGAGAGGCGTCTGTAATTTACATCATAGGTAGACCTCAACTATGGGAGACAAACTGAGAACAAAAAATCCAGAAAATCACATTGTCTGTTTTTTTATCATTTTATTTGCATTTTATGGTGGAAAAGAAGTATTTGGTCAGAAACAAACAATCAAGATTTCTGGCTCTCACAGACCTGTAACTTCTTCTTTAAGTCTCCTCTTTCCTCCACTCATTTCCTGTAGTAATGGCACCTGTTTAAACTTGTTATCAGTATAAAAAGACACCTGTGCACACCCTCAAACAGTCTGACTCCAAACTCCACTATGGTGAAGACCAAAGAGCTGTCAAAGGACACCAGAAACAAAATTGTAGCCCTGCACCAGGCTGGGAAGACTGAATCTGCAATAGCCAACCAGCTTGGAGTGAAGAAATCAACAGTGGGAGCAATAATTAGAAAATGTAAGACATACAAGACCACTGATAATCTCCCTCGATCTGGGGCTCCACGCAAAATCCCACCCCGTGGGGTCAGAATGATCACAAGAACGGTGAGCAAAAATCCCAGAACCACGCGGGGGGACCTAGTGAATGAACTGCAGAGAGCTGGGACCAATGTAACAAGGCCTACCATAAGTAACACACTAGGCCACCATGGACTCAGATCCTGCAGTGCCAGACGTGTCCCACTGCTTAAGCCAGTACATGTCCGGGCCCGTCTGAAGTTTGCTAGAGAGCATTTGGATGATCCAGAGGAGTTTTGGGAGAATGTCCTATGGTCTGATGAAACCAAACTGGAACTGTTTGGTAGAAACACAACTTGTCGTGTTTGGAGGAAAAAGAATACTGAGTTGCATCCATCAAACACCATACCTACTGTAAAGCATGGTGGTGGAAACATCATGCTTTGGGGCTGTTTCTCTGCAAAGGGGCCAGGACGACTGATCCGGGTACATGAAAGAATGAATGGGGCCATGTATCGTGAGATTTTGAGTGCAAACCTCCTTCCATCAGCAAGGGCATTGAAGATGAAACGTGGCTGGGTCTTTCAACATGACAATGATCCAAAGCACACCGCCAGGGCAACGAAGGAGTGGCTTCGTAAGAAGCATTTCAAGGTCCTGGAGTGGCCTAGCCAGTCTCCAGATCTCAACCCTATAGAAAACCTTTGGAGGGAGTTGAAAGTCCGTGTTGCCAAGCGAAAAGCCAAAAACATCACTGCTCTAGAGGAGATCTGCATGGAGGAATGGGCCAACATACCAACAACAGTGTGTGGCAACCTTGTGAAGACTTACAGAAAACGTTTGACCTCTGTCATTGCCAACAAAGGATATATTACAAAGTATTGAGATGAAATTTTGTTTCTGACCAAATACTTATTTTCCACCATAAAATGCAAATAAAATGATAAAAAAACAGACAATGTGATTTTCTGGATTTTTTTTTCTCAGTTTGTCTCCCATAGTTGAGGTCTACCTATGATGTAAATTACAGACGCCTCTCATCTTTTTAAGTGGTGGAACTTGCACTATTGCTGACTGACTAAATACTTTTTTGCCCCACTGTATTCTAATTTACTGAGATAATGACCTTTGGGTTTTCATTGGCTGTAAGCCATAATCATCATCATTATCAGAAAGAAACACTTGAAATAGATCACTCTGTTTGTAATTACTCTATTTAAGAGTTTTACTTTTTTGTATAGAAGAAATGAAATAAATTAACTTTTTGATGATATTCTAATTTTGTGAGAAGCACCTGTAGATGACATCACTAATATATGGGAGCACATAGGAGACATTACTAATATAAGGGGGCACATAGGTGACATTACTAATATATGGGGGCACATAGGAGACATTATATATATATTGGGGACATAAGTGACATTAGTAATATATGGGGTCATATAGCTGACATTACTAAACTATGAGGGCACATAGGTGACATTACTAATATATGGAGGCTGTGAGGCGGGGGGTTCATATGTGAATGGTGATATGTATCCCCCAGGATGTGGACGAACTCCTATTAGACCCCCTAGAGTGCCTTGTGGTCACAACAGGATGCCTGTGAGTCACAAAACAAAGTAAAAGTAAGCATGGCCTGGTCAAGCTATTTGACCAAGAAAATGTTCAGGAAAACCCTTTAAGGGAATTTATTTTTGAAACTGACTACAGGAAGGTAGCTGGGCAGTCCGTTTCCTCCAGACGGGTCTTGCAAGTGGCCCATGGCCACAGATTCCAGGTTAAAACCCCTGCAGCATGGGTTTGGTTGTGTCAGTTTAGAGTTTGCAAATTGCGGAGCGGTCAGCTCTGCAGAAGTTCAGTCTGTGTGAGTTAACAAAGAGCCAGCAGAATGAGCTTCTGGCACCCCGCAGTGTGATACGGTGGTGCAGTCGCCCGCAGCAACAAGACACTCACGGACTGTTTTGTTTCCAGGCTGTGATCCGGATGCCGTATGCTGTACAATGTGTGAGTGTGGACACTAAAACATGTTTGCTGTGAACTTTTCCTGTGGTCACTGTCTGTCACACTGAACCATCCCCACTGCACTACAGTTTGCCACATTGCAACCCAGGCCTGTGGACAAAATGGAGAAAATCCTGAGGCAGCTGGTCCTCACACAGCAACAACAGCAACAAACCAATAACCTGTTGCTGCAGCAAATTGCAGTCCTGCGTGAGGCACCTCCAACGCCGACCCTGGAATGTTGCGAGGCCCGAGAAAAGGTTTGCTCCGCTTTGAGGAAATTGAGTCAGGAAGAAGACATGGAAGCTTTCCTCACCGTCCATGAGCACACGGCAGTGCGGGAGAACCTGCCAACGTTCCAGTGGGCCAAAGTGGTGGCTCGATTCCTGAGGTGTGAAGTGCTAGAGGCCTACTTTAACCTCAGTCGGATGGACGCCCAGGACTACACCATGCGAAAAGGTGAGATCCTTGCCCGACTGGGGGTTACTACCTTCATTCCACACAGCATTGGGTGGGGACCCGGGCACTCTGGACCAGGTGGTGGTACTGATTAAGTGGTACATGGCCACTCAGGACTTTATGCGGGACATGGCTCCATTACAGCTGTCATGTTGGGCCCCACCAACCTAGGAGCCTGGGAAAAATCCATGTCACTCTACTGGGGCCAATCAGGACCGAGCGAGAGTGACAGCAGTCCCGTGTCCCCTAAGTCGGCCCTAGGGTCCAGTCGCGCCACAGCTATCAAGTGTTGGCAGTGCCTGGGCCCTGGACATGTGGATGCCAACTGCCCCTTGACAGCTGAACCCTTGGTATGTGGGTATACTCATATCGTGTCTATGTTCGCCCAGCCATTGTGCTCCACCACTGTAGGCACCACCGGTACCGAACCCTAGCTGTGCAAGGTATTTGTTAACGGGTACCAGACGGATGCTCTCTTGGACTCGGGGAGCTTAGGGACTCTGGTACATGGGTCCCTTGTTGCTGGGAACAACCCCAATGAACGGGAAGTGGGGGTGGTATGCATACATGGGGAACTCCGAGAGTACCTGACCATGGAGGTTACGTTTTCCACACCGTGTGGAGAGATAAGATGTGTTGTCAGAGTGGTAAAGACTCTTCCGTATGGGACTGTATTGGGAAGAGACTTACCACTGTTCTGGTCCCTGTGGAGACCAGGGTTAACCCTCCTAAGGTATATGATATTCTGGGCACGGAACCCGAAGATCCCAAGTCAGGGACACCTGCCGTGTAAACCCTATAGGTGTCCCCTAGAGGTATTGGCAGGTGAGGTCGGGGAGACCCCACTGATCCCTGAGCTGGAAGCGCCCCTTGGTAAGTTTGGGACAGCTCAGTTCCAGGATCTCACCCTTGCTTGCGCACAATAAAGGGTGATGAAGGTTAATGGAGTGGCTCAGCAACTAGGTGCAGAAACATTTTTTCCTCGCATGGTTGTCAACCAAGACCTATTGTATAGGGTTGACAAAATCTGGGATGAAGTGGGAGAACAACTGATAATGCCTCAATCCTTCCCTCGCACGGTGCTCAAAATGGCTCACACCCACATGCTGGGGGGGCACTTGGGGGCCAAGAAGACGCAGGAAAGCATACTGCAGCATTTTTTTGGCCTGGGGTCTATGCGGAGGTCCAGAGGTACTGTGACACGTGTCCGGAGTGCCAAATGACCTCACCTACCACGAACTACAGGAGTCCATTGGTACCTATGCCCATCATGGAGGTACCTTTTGAACGGATTGCGCTGGATCTCGTGGGGCCAACAGTAAAATCTGCCCGGGACCACCAACACATATTGGTGGTCGTAAATTACAACACCAAGTACCCGGAGGCCACACCGCTGCGGCACACCTCAGCTAAACTTATCGACTGGGAGTTGTTTGCCATGTTCTGTCACCTTGGGCTACCGAAGAAGATCCTCACTGATCAGGTGACTCCTTTTATGTCCAAGGTGACAAAGGAACTGCGCAAGCTTCAAAAAATAAAACAGTTACGAACGTCGGTGTATCACCCCCAGATCGACGGGTTAGTCGAGCGCTTCAACAAAACCTTCAAATCCATGTTGAAGAAAGTAGTCTCTAATGATAGAAGGAATTGGGACATGTTGTTGCCCTGATGTTCGCCATTCAGGAGGTACCGCAGGCTTCCATGGGATTTTCACCCTTTGAGCTACTGTATGGAAGGCATTCTAGGGGTCTGTTGGATGTAGCCAAAGAGACATGGGAGCAGGAACCTACACCCTATAAGAGTGTCATTGATCACGTTGTCAACATGCAGGACCAAATTGCAGCGGTCATGCCTATAGTAAAGAAGTATTTGGTGGATGCTCAGGCAGCACAGAGCCACGTATATAACAAAAAGGCCATGGTTCGCTCATTTAATGTGGGAAATCGGGTGTTGGTTTTGGTGCCCACTACCGAAAGCAAGCTTATGGCCCAGTGGCAAGGGCCGTATGAAGTTTGGAAAAAACTGGGTGAAGTAAACTACCGAGTTTACCAGTCCGGGGAAAGAAAACCTGAACAGTTGTATCACATTACATAGTTACATAGTTATTAAGATTGAAGGAAGACTTTAAGTCCATCTAGTTCAACCCATAGCCTAACATGCCCTAACATGTTGATCCAGGGGAAGGCAAAAAAAAAACATGTGGTAAGAGTAAGCTCCACCATGGGGAAAAAAATTCCTTCCCGACCCCACATAGGGCAATCAGACTAGTTCCCTGGATCAACGCCCTATCAAGGAATCTAATATATATACCCTGTAACATTATACTTTTCCAGAAAGGTATCCAGTCCCCTCTTAAATTTAAGTAATGACTCACTCATTACAACATCATACGGCAGAGAGTTCCATAGTCTCACTGCTCTTACAGTAAAGAATCCGCGTCTGTTATTATGCTTAAACCTTTTTTCCTCCAGACGTAGAGGATGCCCCCTTGTCCCTGTCACCGGTCTATGATTAAAAAGATCATCAGAAAGGTCTTTGTACTGTCCCCTCATATATTTATACATTAACATAAGATCACCCCTTAGCCTTCGTTTTTCCAAACTAAATAGCCCCAAGTGTAATAACCTATCTTGGTATTGCAGACCCCCCAGTCCTCTAATAACCTTGGTTGCTCTTCTCTGCACCCGCTCCAGTTCAGCTATGTCTTTCTTATACACCGGAGACCAGAACTGTGCACAGTATTCTAAGTGTGGTCGAACTAGTGACTTGTATAGAGGTAAAATTATGTTCTCCTCATGAGCATCTATGCCTCTTTTAATGCATCCCGTTATTTTATTTGCCTTTGTAGCAGCTGCCTGACACTGACCACTGAATATGAGTTTGTCATCCACCCATACACCCAGGTCTTTTTCATTGACGGTTTTGCCCAGAGTTTTAGAATTAAGCACATAGTTATACATCTTATTACTTCTACCCAAGTGCATGACCTTACATTTATCCCCATTAAAGCTCATTTGCCATTTATCAGCCCAAGCTTCTAGTTTACATAAATCATCCTGTAATATAAAATTGTCCTCCTCTGTATTGATTACCCTGCAGAGTTTAGTGTCATCTGCAAATATTGAAATTGTACTCTGAATGCCCCCTACAAGGTCATTAATAAATATGTTAAAAAGAAGAGGGCCCAATACTGACCCCTGTGGTACCCCACTGCTAACCGCGACCCAGTCCGAGTGTGCTCCATTAATAACCACCCTTTGTTTCCTATCACTGAGCCAGCTCTCAATCCACTTACACATATTTTCCCCTATCCCCATTATTCTCATTTTATGTAACAACCTTTTGTGTGGCACCGTATCAAAAGCTTTTGAAAAGTCCATATACACTATATCCACTGGGCTCCCTTGGTCCAGTCCGGAACTTACCTCATCAAAGAAGCTGATCAAATTAGTCTGACATGAACGGTCCTTAGTAAACCCGTGCTGATACTGGGTCATGAGGTTATTCCTCTTCAGATACTCCAGTATAGCATCCCTTAGAATGCCCTCCAGGATTTTACCCACAGTAGAGGTTAAACTTACTGGCCTATAATTTCCGAGTTCAGTTTTTGTCCCCTTTTTGAATATTGGCACCACATTTGCTATACGCCAGTCCTGTGGTACACACCCTGTTATTATGGAGTCTTTAAAGATTAAAAATAATGGTCTATCAATGACTGTACTTAATTCCTGCAGTACTCGGGGGTGTATCCCATCCGGGCCCGGAGATTTGTCAATTTTTGTGATTTTTAGACGCCGCCGTACTTCCTGCTGGGTTAAGCAGGTAACATTTAATTGGGAATTTTTATCACTAGTCATATTGGCTGCCATGGGATTTTCTTTTGTAAATACTGATGAAAAAAAGTCATTTAGCATATTGGCTTTTTCCTCATCCTCATCCACCATTTCACCCAGACTTATTTTTAAGGGGGCCAACACTATCATTTTTTAGTTTCTTACTATTTATGTAGTTAAAGAATATTTTGGGATTATTTTTGCTCTCTCTGGCAATGAGTCTCTCATTCAACATTAATCTGTTGAAAGCGTGGAAGGACCGGGAGTGTATGCTTACGGAGGTGACTCCCAACATATCATCTGGGGACCCTCCGATATCGGTCCAGATGGAGGACGAGGGAGAGGTAAAGATAGGAGACACCCTCTCGAAACAGCAGCAGCGAGAGGTACGGAAATTGGTAAAAGGGAATACTGATGTATTATTGGGTTTACCCAGTCAAACCTATGTCATCCAGCATGACATTGTCACCGAGCCTCACGTGACGGTATAAATGAAACCATACTGTGTGCCCGAGGCCCGCAGACAAGCGATCATGAGTGAGGTGAAACAAATGCTTCAGCTGGGAGTAATTGAGGAATCTCGGAGTGACTGGGCTAGCCCGATGGTGCTAATCCTGAAGCCAGCTGGGTCATAACGGTTCTGTATTGACTTCCGTAAGTTAACTGAGGTGTCAAAGTTCGACCTTTACCTAATGCCCAGGGTAGGCAAGCTGATCGAGCACCTGGGTCAGGCCCAGTACGTCACCACGCTCGATCTGACTAAGTGATATTGGCAGGTGCATCTTACAGAGTCGGCAAAGGAAAAGACCAACTTCATAACACCGGAGGGTCTGTACCACTATTTCGGCCTGCCCTTTGGACTACATGGGGCCCCAGCCACATTCCAGAGGTTAATGGACATAGTACTGGAACCCCCATTGGAAGACGTTTTCATCTTTAGTACTGACTGGCATACCCACTTGTTCTAGGTGCAAGCGGTAGATTTGCTCAAAGCCGTGGGCCTGATGGCGAATCCCAAGAAATGTGCTGTAGGCAGGGGGGGCTGGGCCAGGTGGCAGAAGCATTTGCCCCCCGAGCCACATAATTAGCACCTGCCCGCCCTGCAGCGTGTACAATGAAAGAACACCTGACTGCGGCCCGCGGTAGTGGAGAGCGGCCGGCCACACACAGCTAACAGCGGGGCGGGCAGGACTCACTGCAGGCTGAGAGCGCATTGCTATGGCACCCAGTGGCAAGCTGGGATTGGATCCAGCTGGGGTTCAGAGAGTCCTGTCATGTACAGCCTAATACATAAGCATGCCTCTGAACCCTCCGGATCTGAGGCTGAGAAGACAGGCAGTGGCCGCCATTACAGTTTGCCACAGGCCCACAGCCCACAGGATAGTCTGAGTCCCACTCCTACTCCAGTCCCTGCTGCTCAGTGCCTGTGCCCTGCGGTAAGTGGTGTCCACGTCCAATATTATCCCAGATACCTTTGGGTTGTATTATGCCATTTTTTGAATAGCAAACTGAATTAGATGGTATTAACATGAATATATGCAACGATAGTATTTGTGCCAGTCTTATTAGTGCATTTGCTCAGTTGAATACTTAAAGGGAACGTGTCACCTCGTTCTGCTGCTGTAAGATGCGGCTACTGGCTTTCGGGGCTTATGTACAGCATTCTATAATGCTGCAGATAAGCCCCGGTCCAACCTGAAAGATAAGGAATACAAATTTTATTATACTCACCCGGGGGGGGGGTCTGATCCGATGGGTGTCAGAGGTCTGGGTCCGGTGCCTCCCATCTCCATGCGATGTCGTCATCCTGCTTGCTTCGCATTGTGCTCCTGTGCAGGTGTACTGATCTGCCCTGTTGAGGGCAGGGCAAAGTCCTGCAATGCGCAGGCGCTGGGAAAGGCAAGAGAGGCCCAGCGCCTGTGCACTGCAGTACTTTGCTCTGCCCTCAGAGCAAATCAGTACGCCTGCACAGGAGTACGACACGAAGCAAGCAGGATAACGACATCGCATGAAGATGGCAGGTACCGGACCCGGACATGCAACATCCATTGGATTGGACCGCCCCATGGGTGAGTATAATAAAACTTGCTTTTCTTATCTTTCAGGTCAGACCGGAGGCTTATGTACAGCATTATAGAATGCTGTAGATAAGTCCTGAAAGGCAGTGGCCGCATCTTATAGCGGAAAAACGAGGTGACAGGTTCCCTATAAAATAGTCTATCTGATATTTATTGATTTAATGAAATGAGACTTGACTTGCTAGGAGAATGTTTTAGTATGGGATAACAGAACCATCTGATGGCTAATTGTAGAAATAGCAACTACTACTTCATATTATGATTGTATTTAAGGCACAAATGAAATGTTAGTACATTTTTCTGCACTAAGTATTGTGAATTCCGTTCTTGGGCTCCCTCCTGTGGTTATGAATGGTACTTTTGGGAGTTCTGCCCTTGGGCTCCCTCTGGTGGTGTCGAGTGGAACTGCTGTTCCTGAAGGTTGGCCTGGCAGCTGACTTCACTAATCGGCTCCCTTGGCCTTACTATTTAACAGGGCTCTGGCCTGTAATTCATGCCAGCTGTCAATGTTTTACTGGGTTAGACTCAGTCCTCTCCTTGGATTTCTCTATGGCCTGTTCAAGTCAGCATAAGATAAGTTCTTGCTAGTTCTTGTACTTACTGTTCAGTTTAAAGTTATGTCTTTTTTTTGTCCAGCTTGTCATTATGAAATATTCAGGCTAGCTGGAAGCTCTGGGGAAGCAGAATTGCCCCTCCACACCGTGAGTCGGTGTGGAGGTTATTTTTGTAATCTCTGCGTGGATTTTTAGGGTTTTTTTATACTGACCGCACAGTGCCCTTTCCTATTTCTGTCTATCTAGTCAGAGTTGGCCTCCTTTGCTAAAATCTGTTTTCATCCCTGCGTTTGTCATTTCCCTCTCCACTCACAGTCAACATATGTGGGGGGCTATCTTTCCTTTTGGGAATTTCTCTGAGGCGAGATAGTTTTCTATTTCCATCTTAGGGGTAGTTAGTTCTTAGGCTGTGAAGAGGCGTCTAGGGAGTGACAGGAACGTCCCACGGCTATTTCTAGTGTTTGTGTTAGGATTAGGGATTGCGGTCAGTAAAGCTACCACCTCCTCAGAGCTTGTCTATGATCTATTTTACCCACCAGGTCATATCAGTGCTGCTCCGTACCCACCAGGTCATATCAGTGCTGCTCCGTTCCCATCAGGTCATATCAGTGCTGCTCCGTTACCACCAGGTCATAACAGTACAGCTGGCCCACAATGTGTTAAATACATCTCTAAAGAGGGAAAAGAAAGTTCTGAGTCATTTATTTATTTATTTTTTGTAGCTTGTTTTGTCTTTTTTTTCCCCTTAATCTTTGGGTGGTTCAGGATTTGGGTACTGATATGGAGGTTCAGGGTCTGTCCTCGCGTGTTGATCATCTCGCTGCAAGGGTACAGAGTATCCAAGATTATGTTGTCCAGACTTCGGTTTCTGAGCCTAGAATTCCTATTCCTGATTTGTTTTCTGGGGATAGATCTAAATTTTTGAACTTCAAAAATAATTGCAGATTGTTTTTTGCTCTGAGACCTCATTCCTCTGGTGACTCCGTTCAGCAGGTGAAAATTGTTATTTCTCTGCTCCGTGGAGACCCGCAAGACTGGGCATTCTCCCTTGAGCCAGGGAATCCTGCATTGCTCAATGTAGATGCATTTTTTCAAGCACTCGGACCTCTTTATGATGAACCTAATTCTGTGGATCAGGCAGAAAAAATCTGGCTGGCCCTGTGTCAGGGGCAGGAAGCAGCAGAAATTTACTGCCAGAAATTTAGAAAGTGGTCTGTGCTTACAAAATGGAATGAGGATGCCCTGGCAGCTATTTTCAGAAAGGGTCTTTCTGAAGCCCTTAAGGATGTTATGGTGGGGTTCCCCACACCTGCTGGTTTGAACGAATCAATGTCTCTGGCCATTCAGATTGATCGGCGCCTGCGTGAGCGTATGTTGGTGCACCATATGGCGGTGTCCTCTGGGCAGAGTCCTGAGCCTATGCAATGTGATAAGACTTTGACTAGAGCAGAACGGCAGGAATTCAGACGTCAGAATGGGCTGTGTTTTTACTGTGGTGATTCTGCTCATGCTATTTCTGGTTGTCCTAAGCGTACTAAAAAGGTCGCTAGATCTGTTGCCATTAGTACTATACAGCCTAAATTTCTCTTGTCTGTTACTCTGATTTGCTCATTGTCGTCCTTTTCTGTAATGGCATTTTTGGATTCTGGCACTGCCCTGAACTTAATGGACTTAGACTTTGCCAGGCGCTGTGTTTTTTCCTTGGAGCCTTTGCAGAGCCCTATTCCCTTGAGGGGGATTGATGCTATGCCATTGGCCAAGAATAAACCTCAGTACTGGACACAGTTGACCATGTACATGGCTCCAGAACATCAGGAAAATATTCGCTTTTTGGTGTTGCATAATTTGCATGATGTTGTTGTGCTGGGTTTTCCATGGTTACAGGTACATAATCCGGTGCTGGATTGGAAATCTATGTCTGTGACTAGTTGGGGTTGCCAAGGGATACATAGTGATATTCCTGTGATGTCAATTTCCTCTTCCCCCTCTTCTGAAGTTCCTGAGTTTTTGTCGGATTTCCAGGATATTTTTGATAAGCCTAAGTCTAGTTCCCTGCCTCCTCATAGGGACTGTGAGTAGTGTAGCATAGATATGTTTCGTCAAACTCAATTTGACAGGTGGCCCCGCCCCTATCAAAGTGTATCAAAGTGTGTAACCCCGCCCCTCCCCTGTCTTCTAACAGCAGCTGTGTGGCAGCTCCCCCTCCCTTTTTATATAGTTTAATATTATTATCGCTGTATTTGATACAGTGAATGTTATCCCCGTAATTGTTTTATATTAGAGTTTTATATTTATATGTGATTTATAATGCGCACATTATGTATGTGGGCATGTTACAACATGAATGTTATCCCCGTAATTGTTTTATATTAGAGTTTTATATCTCATTTATATGTGATTTATAATGCGCACATTATGTATGTGGGCATGTTACAACATGAATATTATCCCCGCAATTGTTTTATATTAGAGTTTTATATTAATATGTGATTTATAATGCGCACATTATGTATGTGGGCATGCTACAACACCCGCAAGTGTGAAGGGTGGTGTTTTTATACGGAGTCTGTGTACAGGCTGCAGTGGTTGCAGTCAGAAAAAAATAAATAAAAAAAAAATGTGTGAGTCTCCTCTATTCCTTAAATAAACACAAAACAGGTGTTTGTATGCATGACATACATTTTGTTATTCTCATTTATATGTGTTTTATAATGCGCACATTATGTATGCGCCATATTACAACACCCGCAAGTATGGCTGTGATTATTATCACAGTAAGCTTTTTTTATATTAGATCTTTCGTTTACTGGTTTGGGGTTATTGAGTCTGATACTATATTTGATAGATTATCCCAACTCCGTGCCTATTCTGGGTGAGTCTGTGTACAGGCTGCAGGGGCTGCAGTCAGAAAAGTGTGTACCCCACCCCTCCCTGTCAGCCAGCTGTCCTCCTTGTCTGGCTCACCCTTTTTGATATAGTTTAATTTGTTAATACAGTGAATATTATCCCAGTAATTGTTTTATATTAGATGTTTATATGATATATTAAGATTAGTCTTGTTTGATAATCCACTGATAGGGAGAGTGAGGCTGTGTTTCTACAGTATTATTCTGCTGTGAGCTTGAAGGATTCTAGTACTATAATAGCTAACAGATGCTAAGAGTTTCTGTGATGCAGATACAAACAGTCCACTAGCTAACAGCTGTTAAATGTATCTGTACTGATCACGAACTAGATGTCAGGGTGTGTGTGTTAAGAGGTGTTTACCAAATATGTGAAACTTCTTACAAAATAATATGTTGTTACAAGTCATTTATCCGCTGTAAGATGTGCTTCTGACATTTTCATAAACCTATAGTCCCAATAATATTTATTTGACCAGCAGATAATTAATTAAAATCGCATAAAGCGTGTTAAATAGACATTACACCAAAATCATAGCGAATCAAAATGTATTAAATTGATTACTGATACGCTTCCAACAAGTTGATAATAATATCAAAAGTGTACCAATAATATTTATTCTCTTTTTATTGACATTTTCATAAACCTATAGCCCCAATAATATTTATTTGGCCTGCAGATAATTAATTAAAAACGGATAAAATGTGTTAAATAGACATCATAGTGAGTATAAAATGTATTAAATTGATTACTGATACGATTCCAACAAATTGATAATAAATTGTTATCAAAGTGACAGCAAAGAATATTAAACAGATAACACATCAAAATCATAGTGTATCAAAGTGTATTATTTTATTTATAGTCCCAAGATGCTAAGAGTTTCTGTGATGCAGATACAAACAGTCCACTAGCTAACAGCTGTTAAATGTATCTGTACTGATCACGAACTAGATGTCAGGGTGTGTGTGTTAAGAGGTGTTTACCAAATATGTGAAACTTCTTACAAAATAATATGTTGTTACAAGTCATTTATCCGCTATAAGATGTGCTTCTGACATTTTCATAAACCTATAGTCCCAATAATATTTATTTGACCAGCAGATAATTAATTAAAATCGCATAAAGCGTGTTAAATAGACAGCATAGTGAGTATAAAATGTATTAAATTGATTACTGATACGCTTCCAACAAGTTGATAATAATATCAAAAGTGTACCAATAATATTTATTCTCTTTTTATTGACATTTTCATAAACCTATAGCCCCAATAATATTTATTTGACCAGCAGATAATTAATTAAAATCACATAAAGCGTGTTAAATAGACATTACACCAAAATCATAGCGAATCAAAATGTATTAAATTGATTACTGATACGCTTCCAACAAGTTGATAATAATATCAAAAGTGTACCAACAATATTTATTCTCTTTTATTGACATCGGATATCGTAGTGACTGTGCCGTCTATTTGCACACAACCATTTTGAATCCATGTTGTTTCTCCTGATTTTTCTAGCGCGGCTCGCTGAGCGTTACCACTGCACTCATTTCTCTTTGCTGCTTCTGAATGTACACTATTCTCACCCTTAGACAGTTTTCCTTTAAAAAATACGAATATTATTGAATATAATGTTTTACATATGTTACAGTATTTTATTTTTCCTGGTGTTACTTTAATAATAATAATGATAATAATAATAATAATCATACACCGCAAAATTGTGTCAATATTGGACTACTATGAAATTTTCCATAAAAATCTTCTTGGCTATCCCAAGACACGTAAGAAACAAATGCATGACTTTTAGCACCGCCACAGACACGTATTTATTCCATCTTTCTTTAATTCAACATTATTTTAACAGATATTAATTTCACAGATGTCTGTGCCGTCTATTTGCACACAACCATTTTGAAACCATGTTTTGCTGACCTTAAACATTTTGTATAACAGATGTGTTTCTCCTGATTTTTTTTTTTTTCTAGCGCAGCTCGCCGAGCGTTACCACTGCACTCATTTCTCTTTGCGGCTTCTGAATGTGCACTATTCCCACCCATGGACAGTTTTCCTTTAAAAAATATGAGTATTATTGAATATAATGTTTTACATATGTTACAGTATTTTATTTTTATTAATAGTTACTTTTAACTATCCTTTTAGAGCGTCTAGTAGATTTATATTCTTTGCCTGATATATTTCTACACAAAGCTTCAAACTATTTTGTAATTTATAATGTATCACAGTAGTTTCATATGTAGTTACATCTTAGGCCCCATTCAGACTATTGTAATATCTGTAGCTTAAAATAGAGCCAAATAGCTACTTTCAAATCCGGACATACACCATTGATTTTAATGGGGTCTAAGGGGGTTCTATCAAGGTTTCCACATAATAGTTATGGAAAGAATAATGCTACAGAATTGGCCGCTCCAGTTATAAAACAAAAATGATGAAAATTATCCATGATGATAATGTGAAAAAGGCTTATGCAGTGGGTTTATGGTTCTCTACAATAAACACCATGTGTAGAAATTTGGTTCTAGAACTTGTTGGATTAGTGAATATAATAACGTTTGTCATATTTTATAACATGCAGCTAATGATTCTTGCTTTCAACTTGTATGTAACTGGATTAAAATAAAGAATAATGAACTAGTTGATTTGGGTGATATTGTAAAACCATTTATTGTTTCTACTACTTGGCAATTGTTACATTCAGTTATTTTTATTTATTTATTTATTTATTTATTTTTCTTGGTTAAGGGATCACTGATGTTTTAATAAACTTTGAATAAATAACTGTGCATACATAAGAAACCTTGCAATATATCTTTATAGAAATAATACTTCTGCACTCACGGCCACTTCTCCTCCACCTTTGCCTCCTGAACTCATCATTCACTGTGAAATAATGCAAAAATCCATCTTTGTGCTGATGGAGGCAGACACAGCGTGTGTTGTGTGTGCTTGTGTTTCTTGTGTGTGTTGCATGTGTTGTGTGTGTTCTGTATGTTGTGTGTGTGTATGTTTGATGTGTGTGTTGTATGTGTTGTGTGTGTTTGTTGTGTGTGTTTTGCATGTGTTGTGTGTGTTCTGTATGTTGTGTGTGTGTATGTTTGTTGTTTGTGTTGTATGTGTTGTGTGTGTTCTGTATGTTATGTGTGTTTGCTGTGCTTGTGTTCTGTGTGTTTGTTGTGCGTGTGTTCTCTGTGTTTGTTGTGCGTGTGTTCTGTGTGTTGTGTGTGTCTGCCTCCATCAGCACAAAGATGGATTTTTGCATTATTTCACAGTGAATGATGAGTTCAGGAGGCAAAGGTGGAGGAGAAGTGGCCGTGAGTGCAGAAGTATTATTTCTATAAAGATATATTGCAAGGTTTCTTATGTATGCACAGTTATTTATTCAAAGTTTATTAAAACATCAGTGATCCCTTAACCAAGAAAAATAAATAAATAAATAAATAAAAATAACTGAATGTAACAATTGCCAAGTAGTAGAAACAATAAATGGTTTTACAATATCACCCAAATCAACTAGTTCATTATTCTTTATTTTAATCCAGTTACATACAAGTTGAAAGCAAGAATCATTAGCTGCATGTTATAAAATATGACAAACGTTATTATATTCACTAATCCAACAAGTTCTAGAACCAAATTTCTACACATGGTGTTTATTGTAGAGAACCATAAACCCACTGCATAAGCCTTTTTCACATTATCATCATGGATAATTTTCATCATTTTTGTTTTATAACTGGAGCGGCCAATTCTGTAGCATTATTCTTTCCATAACTATTATGTGGAAACCTTGATAGAACCCCCTTAGACCCCATTAAAATCAATGGTGTATGTCCGGATTTGAAAGTAGCTATTTGGCTCTATTTTAAGCTACAGATATTACAATAGTCTGAATGGGGCCTAAGATGTAACTACATATGAAACTACTGTGATACATTATAAATTACAAAATAGTTTGAAGCTTTGTGTAGAAATATATCAGGCAAAGAATATAAATCTACTAGACGCTCTAAAAGAATAGTTAAAAGTAACTATTAATAAAAATAAAATACTGTAACATATGTAAAACATTATATTCAATAATACTCATATTTTTTAAAGGAAAACTGTCCATGGGTGGGAATAGTGCACATTCAGAAGCCGCAAAGAGAAATGAGTGCAGTGGTAACGCTCGGCGAGCTGCGCTAGAAAAAAAAAAAAAATCAGGAGAAACACATCTGTTATACAAAATGTTTAAGGTCAGCAAAACATGGTTTCAAAATGGTTGTGTGCAAATAGACGGCACAGACATCTGTGAAATTAATATCTGTTAAAATAATGTTGAATTAAAGAAAGATGGAATAATATACGTGTCTGTGGCGGTGCTAAAAGTCATGCATTTGTTTCTTACGTGTCTTGGGATAGCCAAGAAGATTTTTATGGAAAATTTCATAGTAGTCCAATATTGACACAATTTTGCGGTGTATGATTATTATTATTATTATTATCATTATTATTATTAAAGTAACACCAGGAAAAATAAAATACTGTAACATATGTAAAACATTATATTCAATAATATTCGTATTTTTTAAAGGAAAACTGTCTAAGGGTGAGAATAGTGTACATTCAGAAGCAGCAAAGAGAAATGAGTGCAGTGGTAACGCTCAGCGAGCCGCGCTAGAAAAATCAGGAGAAACAACATGGATTCAAAATGGTTGTGTGCAAATAGACGGCACAGTCACTACGATATCCGATGTCAATAAAAGAGAATAAATATTGTTGGTACACTTTTGATATTATTATCAACTTGTTGGAAGCGTATCAGTAATCAATTTAATACATTTTATACTCACTATGCTGTCTATTTAACACGCTTTATGCGATTTTAATTAATTATCTGCTGGTCAAATAAATATTATTGGGACTATAGGTTTATGAAAATGTCAGAAGCACATCTTATAGCGGATAAATGACTTGTAACAACATATTATTTTGTAAGAAGTTTCACATATTTGGTAAACACCTCTTAACACACACACCCTGACATCTAGTTCGTGATCAGTACAGATACATTTAACAGCTGTTAGCTAGTGGACTGTTTGTATCTGCATCACAGAAACTCTTAGCATCTTGGGACTATAAATAAAATAATACACTTTGATACACTATGATTTTGATGTGTTATCTGTTTAATATTCTTTGCTGTCACTTTGATAACAATTTATTATCAATTTGTTGGAATTGTATCAGTAATCAATTTAATACATTTTATACTCACTATGATGTCTATTTAACACATTTTATCCGTTTTTAATTAATTATCTGCAGGCCAAATAAATATTATTGGGGCTATAGGTTTATGAAAATGTCAATAAAAAGAGAATAAATATTATTGGTACACTTTTGATATTATTATCAACTTGTTGGAAGCGTATCAGTAATCAATTTAATACATTTTGATTCGCTATGATTTTGGTGTAATGTCTATTTAACACGCTTTATGCGATTTTAATTAATTATCTGCTGGTCAAATAAATATTATTGGGACTATAGGTTTATGAAAATGTCAGAAGCACATCTTACAGCGGATAAATGACTTGTAACAACATATTATTTTGTAAGAAGTTTCACATATTTGGTAAACACCTCTTAACACACACACCCTGACATCTAGTTCGTGATCAGTACAGATACATTTAACAGCTGTTAGCTCAGGGGTCAGGAACCTTTTTGGCTAAGAGAGCCGTAAACGCCACATATTTTGAAATATAATTCCGCGAGAGCCGTACAATATGTTTAAAGGGCCATTGACAGATCAATCGCTCCAATGTTCACTTAGTACAGCAAGGAATGCTCCTCCCTGCTGTATAAAGCCACAACTGGACTTAAACAATGGTAATTAGCAGTAAAAAAAATAAATAAATAACTTACATTGTGAGCTTGCGATGCATGACATCAGTCCAGCAGTCTGGCTTCTTCTTTTTCCTGCGCATGACTGGAAGCTGGCATTCTTCCCACCTGATGTTGAGAGAATGCCAGCTTTGAGGCATTCGCAGAAGAAAGAAGCTGGAATGTTGGACATGTCACACAACGCATTGTCAGTTATGTCAATTATCTATTTTATTATTTTACAGCGAATTATTGTTTAGGTCCAGCGGTGGCTTAGTGCAGCAGAGAGGAACACTCCTTTGTGTACTAAGTGACCGCTGGAGCAATTGTATCTGTCAGTGGCCCTTTTAAAAGTGTTGGTCTTACAGAAAATGAACAAAAAAGAGAGAGCAAAGAAGAGACACTGTGACAGGAACAGTCAAAACTCCTCTTCTGGGACATAAATCTGAGGTCAGAACAATAGGTAAGTATAAAGGGGCTTTATTAGCTAAAAGGAGCAAGTACTTCAGCAGTGAATGTAGGGTGTAGTAATACCCGGGGCAAGAATTCATTTTGGTGCCCCCATAATGTCCAGATTTCATTTGTGCCCCCATACTGTCCAGATTTGTCACTTGTGCCACCATACTGTCCTGATCTGTCACTTGTGCCACCATACTGTCCTGATTTGTCACTTGTGCCACCATAGTATGGTGGCACAAGTGACAAATCAGGACATTATGGTGGCACAAGTGACAAATCTGGACAGTATGGTGGCACAAGTGACAAATCTGGACAGTATGGTGGCACAAGTGACAAATCAGGACATTATGGTGGCACAAGTGACAAATCTGGACAGTATGGTGGCACAAGTGACAAATCAGGACATTATGGTGGCACAAGTGACAAATCTGGACAGTATGGTGGCACAAGTGACAAATCTGGACGGTATGGTGGCACAAGTGACAAATCTGGACAGTATGGTGGCACAAGTGACAAATCTGGACAGTATGTTGGCACAAGTGACAAATCAGGACAGTATGGCCCATACTGTCCTGATTTGTCACTTGTGCCCCCATCATACTGTCCTGAATCCTGATAATTCTGCCCCATAATGTCCTGTTTGTGCTGCCCCCATTCGCATCCCCCCAGGGCTGGCTGGCTGGCTGCTGCTCCCTCCCCCCCCCATCATGCATGCAGGCGCCAGGCAGCTCCATTACCCGGTCCGCGCGGCCGCGGTATGGAGCACTTACCACCGACCACCGACACCCGCCCGACCGACGTCACTGTCCGACTCCAAGTATGCTACAGCCGCACAGAACACCGGCGTCCCGACTCCAAGTACGGTACAGCCGCACAGAACACCGGCGCAACGGACGAAAGAGCACCGCAGCAGCCTGTCACACGCTCAGTGACGTCACCCGCTGCTGGCGCTTCTCTGATGCGGAAGTGCCAGCGGCGGTCAGCGCCTCTCAGCAGACAGGGGTTTTAGGGCAGGGTGCGCAGGCACGCAGGCGCTGGAGTGGCAAAGCGTGCACCGCGGCCTGATGGAGCGCGGTGCATGCATCCTTCCCATAGCATAGGTAGGAGCCCTGTCTGCGAGCCAGATACGGCCATCAAAAGAGCCATATCTGGCTCGCGAGCCATAGGTTCCCGACCCCTGTGTTAGCTAGTGGACTGTTTGTATCTGCATCACAGAAACTCTTAGCATCTGTTAGCTATTATAGTACTAGAATCCTTCAAGCTCACAGCAGAATAATACTGTAGAAACACAGCCTCACTCTCCCTATCAGTGGATTATCAAACAAGACTAATCTTAATATATCATATAAACATCTAATATAAAACAATTACTGGGATAATATTCACTGTATTAACAAATTAAACTATATCAAAAAGGGTGAGCCAGACAAGGAGGACAGCTGGCTGACAGGGAGGGGTGGGGTACACACTTTTCTGACTGCAGCCCCTGCAGCCTGTACACAGACTCACCCAGAATAGGCACGGAGTTGGGATAATCTATCAAATACAGTATCAGACTCAATAACCCCAAACCAGTAAACGAAAGATCTAATATAAAAAAACGCTTACTGTGATAATAATCACAGCCATACTTGCGGGTGTTGTAATATGGCGCATACATAATGTGCGCATTATAAAACACATATAAATGAGAATAACAAAATGTATGTCATGCATACAAACACCTGTTTTGTGTTTATTTAAGGAATAGAGGAGACTCACACATTTTTTTTTTCTGACTGCAGCCACTGCAGCCTGTACACAGACTCCGTATAAAAACACCACCCTTCACACTTGCGGGTGTTGTAGCATGCCCACATACATAATGTGCGCATTATAAATCACATATAAATATAAAACTCTAATATAAAACAATTGCGGGGATAATATTCATGTTGTAACATGCCCACATACATAATGTGCACATTATAAATCACATATAAATGAGATATAAAACTCTAATATAAAACAATTACGGGGATAACATTCATGTTGTAACATGCCCACATACATAATGTGCGCATTATAAATCACATATAAATATAAAACTCTAATATAAAACAATTACGGGGATAACATTCACTGTATCAAATACAGCGATAATAATATTAAACTATATAAAAAGGGAGGGGGAGCTGCCACACAGCTGCTGTTAGAAGACAGGGGAGGGGCGGGGTTACACACTTTGATACATTTTGATAGGGGCGGGGCCACCTGTCAAATTGAGTTTGACGAAACATATCTATGCTACACTACTACTGTGATTGTGCTATTAATTTGATTCCTGGCTGTAAGTTCCCTAAGGGTCGACTTTTCAATCTGTCTGTGCCAGAGCATGCCGCTATGCGGAGTTATGTAAAGGAGTCCTTAGAGAAGGGGCATATTCGCCCGTCTTCGTCACCGTTGGGAGCGGGGTTCTTTTTTGTTGCCAAGAAGGATGGCTCCTTGAGGCCCTGTATAGATTATCGCCTTCTCAATAAGATCACGGTCAAATCCCAGTACCCTTTACCTTTACTTTCTGATTTGTTTGCTCGGATTAAAGGGGCTAGCTGGTTTACCAAGATCGACCTTCGAGGGGCGTATAATCTTGTTCGTATTAAACAGGGTGATGAATGGAAAACAGCATTTAATACGCCCGAAGGCCATTTTGAATATCTGGTGATGCCTTTCGGGCTCTCTAATGCTCCATCTGTGTATCAGTCCTTTATGCATGATATTTTCTGGGAGTATCTGGATAAATTTATGATTGTATATTTGGATGATATCTTGGTTTTCTCCGATGATTGGGAGTCTCATGTGAAGCAGGCCAGGATGGTATTTCAGATCCTTCGTGCTAATGCACTGTTTGTGAAGGGGTCTAAGTGCCTTTTTGGAGTTCAGAAGGTTTCTTTTTTGGGTTTCATTTTTTCACCCTCGGCTATTGAAATGGACCCTGTTAAGGTCCAGGCCATTCATGATTGGACTCAACCTACAACATCTGTGAAGAGCCTTCAGAAATTTTTGGGCTTTGCTAATTTTTATCGTCGCTTCATTGCTAATTTTTCTACTGTGGTTAAACCTCTGACCGATTTGACAAAGAAAGGTGCTGATGTGGTGAATTGGTCCTCTGCGGCTGTGGAGGCCTTTCAGGAGCTTAAGCGTCGTTTTACTTCTGCCCCTGTGTTGCGTCAGCCAGATGTTTCTCTCCCTTTTCAGGTTGAGGTTGACGCTTCTGAGATTGGGGCAGGAGCCGTTTTGTCTCAGAGAAGTTCTGATGGCTCTTTGATGAAACCGTGTGCTTTCTTCTCCAGAAAGTTTTCGCCTGCTGAGCGTAATTATGATGTCGGCAATCAAGAGTTGTTGGCTATGAAGTGGGCATTTGAGGAGTGGCGTCATTGGCTTGAGGGAGCTAAGCATCGCGTTGTGGTCTTGACCGATCATAAGAATATGATTTACCTCGAGTCTGCCAAGCGGTTGAATCCTAGACAGGCTCGATGGTCTTTGTTTTTCTCCCGTTTTGATTTTGTGGTCTCGTATCTTCCGGGATCTAAGAATGTGAAGGCGGATGCCCTTTCTAGGAGTTTTCTGCCTGATTCTCCGGGAGTCCTTGAGCCGGCTGGTATTCTCAAGGAGGGGGTGATTCTTTCTGCCATCTCCCCTGATTTGCGGCGGGTGCTTCAGGAGTTTCACGCTGATAGACCTGACCGCTGTCCTGTGGGGAAACTGTTTGTTCCTGATAGATGGACTAGTAAGGTAATTTCTGAGATTCATTGTTCTGTATTGGCTGGTCATCCGGGGATTTTTGGTACCAGAGATTTGGTTGCCAGGTCCTTTTGGTGGCCTTCCTTGTCGCGGGATGTGCGTTCTTTTTTGCAGTCCTGTGGGACCTGTGCCCGGGCCAAGCCCTGCTGTTCCCGTGCTAGTGGGTTGCTTTTGCCCTTGCCGGTTCCGGAGAGGCCCTGGACGCATATTTCCATGGATTTTATTTTTGATCTTCCTGTCTCTTAGAAGATGTCTGTCATCTGGGTGGTTTGTGACCGGTTTTCTAAGATGGTCCATTTGGTACCTTTGCCTAAGTTGCCTTCCTCCTCTGATTTGGTTCCATTATTTTTTCAGCATGTGGTTCGTTTGCATGGCATTCCGGAGAATATTGTGTCTGATAGAGGTTCCCAGTTTGTGTCTAGGTTTTGGCGGTCCTTTTGTGCTAGAATGGGCATTGAGTTGTCTTTTTCTTCGGCATTTCATCCTCAGACAAATGGCCAAACTGAGCAAACCAATCAGACCTTGGAAACCTATTTGAGATGCTTTGTGTCTGCGGATCAGGATGATTGGGTGGCCTTCTTGCCGTTGGCCGAGTTTGCCCTTAATAATCGGGCCAGTTCGGCTACCTTGGTTTCGCCTTTTTTTTGTAACTTCGGTTTTCATCCTCGTTTTTCTTCGGGGCAGGTTGAGCCTTCGGACTGTCCTGGTGTGGATTCTGTGGTGGACAGGTTGGAGCTGATTTGGACTCAAGTGGTGGACAATTTAACGTTGTCTCAGGAAAAGGCTCAATGTTTTGCTAACCGTCGTCGGTGCGTTGGTCCCCGGCGTCGTGTTGGGGATTTGGTTTGGTTGTCTTCTCGTCATGTTCCTATGAAGGTTTCTTCCCCTAAGTTCAAGCCTCGTTTTATTGGTCCTTATAAGATTTCTGAAATTATTAATCCGGTGTCTTTTCGTTTGGCCCTTCCTGCTTCTTTTTACATTCATAATGTGTTCCATAGATCTTTGTTGCGGAGATATGTGGTGCCCATGGTTCCCTCCGTTGACCCTCCTGCTCCGGTGTTGGTTGACGGGGAGTTGGAATATGTGGTGGAGAAGATTTTGGATTCTCGTCTTTCGAGGCGGAAACTTCAGTATCTGGTCAAGTGGAAGGGTTATGGCCAGGAGGATAATTCTTGGGTTTTTGCCTCCGATGTCCATGCTGCCGATTTGGTTCGTGCTTTTCATCTGGCTCGTCCTGATCGGCCTGGGGGCTCTGGTGAGGGTTCGGTGACCCCTCCTCAAGGAGGGGGGGTACTGTTGTGAATTCCGTTCTTGGGCTCCCTCCTGTGGTTATGAATGGTACTTTTGGGAGTTCTGCCCTTTGGCTCCCTCTGGTGGTGTCGAGTGGAACTGCTGTTCCTGGAGGTTGGCCTGGCAGCTGACTTCACTAATCGGCTCCCTTGGCCTTACTATTTAACAGGGCTCTGGCCTGTAATTCATGCCAGCTGTCAATGTTTTACTGGGTTAGACTCAGTCCTCTCCTTGGATTTCTCTATGGCCTGTTCATGTCAGCATAAGATAAGTTCTTGCTAGTTCTTGTACTTACTGTTCAGTTTAAAGTTATGTCTCTTTTTGTCCAGCTTGTCATTATGAAATATTCAGGCTAGCTGGAAGCTCTGGGGAAGCAGAATTGCCCCTCCACACCGTGAGTCGGTGTGGAGGTTATTTTTGTAATCTCTGCATGGATTTTTAGTTTTTTTTTTATACTGACCGCACAGTGCCCTTTCCTATTTCTGTCTATCTAGTCAGAGTTGGCCTCCTTTGCTAAAATCTGTTTTCATCCCTGCGTTTGTCATTTCACTCTCCACTCACAGTCAATATATGTGGGGGGCTATCTTTCCTTTTGGGAATTTCTCTGAGGCGAGATAGTTTTCTATTTCCATCTTAGGGGTAGTTAGTTCTTAGGCTGTGAAGAGGCGTCTAGGGAGTGACAGGAACGTCCCACGGCTATTTCTAGTGTTTGTGTTAGGATTAGGGATTGCGGTCAGTAAAGCTACCACCTCCTCAGAGCTTGTCTATGATCTATTTTACCCACCAGGTCATATCAGTGCTGCTCCGTACCCACCAGGTCATATCAGTGCTGCTCCGTTCCCATCAGGTCATATCAGTGCTGCTCCGTTACCACCAGGTCATAACAACTAAGCACTTTATAGCATTATAGCACCTTTTTTGCACATGTACCTTTTTACTTAGGATCAAGCCCAAAAATAATCATTGGCAGTTACTGATATAAGCTATATGTTCTGTCATTAAAAATTAACATGTGAACTTTATGAGACAGCCTCCACCATCCAGTACCTTTTGTTCCTGTTATTTTGATCAATTTTTGTATGAATTAATAAATTTCATCATTTTAATATATTTTCTTTGGTCACTTCAATTTAATTTTTGTTCCTAAAGAATTTAATGAGATATGCAAAAATTTGTGTGTTTAATATATACTGCACCCTGTATATAGTACCTGTGTATACAGCACCTGCATATAGTAACTGTTTATACTGTACCATATATATACTGCACCCTGCATGTAGTACCTGTGTTTACTGCAGCCTGTATATAGTACCTGTATATACTACACCCTGTATATACTACACCTTGTATATAGTACCTGTATATAGTACCTGTGTATATTGTACCATATATATACTGCAGCCTGTATATAGTACCTGTGTATACTGCACCCTGTATATAGTACCTGTGTATACTGCACCCTGTATATAGTAACTGTGTATATTGTACCATATATATACTGCACCCTGTATATAGTACCTGTGTATACTGTGCCATATATATATATATATATACACACTGCACCCTGTATATAGTACCTGTGTATACTGTGCCATATATATATACACACTGCATCCTGTATATAGTACCTTTATATACTGCACCCTGTATATAGTACCTGTGTATACTGTACCATATATATACTGCACCCTGTATGTTGTACCTGTGTATACTGCACCCTTTATATAGTACCTGTCTATACTGTACCATATACAAGTAAAAGACACAGAGATGACACCTATATAGAAATTATATATTACCAAGGTAAAAGTGATATCAGAAGATTATAGTCAATAGGTCACCCCGTGTGTCAAAATTATAGTGTAAAACCACTACCTAGAAGAGAAGAACTGCTTCAGTGCAGTTCTTTTCTGTACCATATACAGTATACTGCACCCTTTATATAGTACCTGTCTATACTGTACCATATGTATACTGCACCCTGCAAATCAAAAGAGGACAAGCAGTCATAAAGTCCAGACAATACTATTTTTATTATATCAACAACATATAAAATACAGAGAAACGATGCATGACTGGGCTAAAAAGATGACAATGGGGGGTCACCTACAACATACAAAAAGAAGCCCAAGGCAGGGTGCCACCTAACAAGCAATAATACTAATAGCATATGGGGAATGGCTCAGAGTACACACAGCTGTAAAGTGATAGTCTCCCGTATAGCTGGGAGGTATTGTATCCCCAGCACTGAATACTCCATATAGGCATTAGATATCCGGGCTGAAATAGGCCATATACATTACCCGATGCCGATGGTCTGTAAAGTAGGGACACCCGTACACCCCGACGCGCGTTTCGGTAGTGTTCCTTCCTCAGGGGGCGCATGGACAAACAGGGGGCAAGGCTGAATAAATAGGGTCCCTTCATACAGGCGGCACAGCAGCACATACCGTCACTTCCGCCCAGTCACAGCTAGCCGAGCGCTAGGCAGCCGGAAACACGTGGGGCCCCACGTGACCAGGCAGTCTGCGCACAGCCAGCAGAGAACCGGTGATGAGAAGAGCGCATGCGTGCGCTTACTAAAAGTACAGTGCCGCCATTACAGAAAGGGGAAAGATTGTGAGCAAAGAAACCGTGGAGCCGCAATAACAAAGCTGCACCCCTATATCCATCTATAACATACGATATATGGTCCAAATGGACCAGAGGCTAATCCATTGCTAATCTATATAGATATAATTATCCATAGAAAACGATGCTGCGCAGCAAGAGGGAGCAAATATAAGACACCCCTGATGTCAAAAAACGGAGGAACTGCCCATTGATGCACTTAATATTAATATCCGTGGGGGCAATCTGTTTAAGCGTTTGGGTCAGTTGGTGACACGCTGGATATGGGCCCTCGACACCGTTTCCCCAAAGGGTTTGAACGAAAACATTAGTTATGTGCCTTTTCTTTAGTCGCCACGTTGTTGTGTCGGGGTATGTACCCGCATGCTTATTGATTTTATTTGGTTTTAACCTTTTCCCTTTCTATTCCTTGATTGTAGGGCCCTGTTTGATGGGATAGGGATGTGGGCATTCGTTCTATCTGGAGCCTGTGAAGATTCTTGGAGCAAAAGATGAACTCTATTCTAGTTGCTGTGTGTTGAGCAGAGAGCATACTATGGGAATATGAAATGCCTATTTGAGTGCTGTTATTTGGGTATGGTGAAGAGATAATGTACCCCCTATGGACATATGAATATATAGTTGTACGTCTGACTTAATATGCTTACTCTCTATATACTATTATATATTTATAATCATATTTTGTATTACATTTTTTATTTTTTCTCTTGATGAGGTAATATGCTATATATACATTTTTTTACATCAGGGGTGTCTTATATTTGCTCCCTCTTGCTGCGCAGCATCGTTTTCTATGGATAATTATATCTATATAGATTAGCAATGGATTAGCCTCTGGTCCACTTGGACCATATATCGTATGTTATAGATGGATATCTGGGTGCAGCTTTGTTATTGCGGCTCCACGGTTTCTTTGCCCACACTCTTTCCCCTTTCTGTAATGGCGGCACTGTACTTTTAGTAAGCGCACGCATGCGCTCTTCTCATCACCGGTTCTCTGCTGGCTGTGCGCGGACTGCCTGGTCACGTGGGGCCCCACGTGTTTCCGGCTGCCTAGCGCTCGGCTAGCTGTGACTGGGCGGAAGTGACGGTATGTGCTGCTGTGCCGCCTGTATGAAGGGACCCTATTTATTCAGCCTTGCCCCCTGTTTGTCCATGCGCCCCCTGAGGAAGGAACACTACCGAAACGCGCGTCGGGGTGTACGGGTGTCCCTACTTTACAGACCATCGGCATCGGGTAATGAATATGGCCTATTTCAGCCCGGATATCTAATGCCTATATGGAGTATTCAGTGCTGGGGATACAATACCTCCCAGCTATACGGGAGACTATCACTTTACAGCTGTGTGTACTCTGAGCCATTCCCCATATGCTATTAGTATTATTGCTTGTTAGGTGGCACCCTGCCTTGGGCTTCTTTTTGTATGTTGTAGGTGACCCCCCATTGTCATCTTTTTAGCCCAGTCATGCATCGTTTGTCTGTATTTTATATGTTGTTGATATAATAAAAATAGTATTGTCTGGACTTTATGACTGCTTGTCCTCTTTTGATTTGCATAGTATAAACTGCAGTTGTCCATATGTCCATGCATAGGTGGTGTTGTGGTAGATGATGTTGGACAAGTGTGTGTGTATATATACACACACTTATAATATAATATCTAGGTTGTCTCCACCATCTAGTATGCTTATCAGAATTTTTCTATATATACTGCACCCTGTATAATACCTTTATATACTGCACCCTGTATATAGTACCTGTGTATACTGCACCATATATATACTGCACCCTGTACAGTATATAGTACCTATGCATATTGTACCATATATATACTGCACCCTGTATATACGACCAGTGTATACTGCACCCTGTATATAGTCCTTGTGTATACTGCACCCTGTATATAGTACCTGTGTATACTGCACCCTGTATATAGTACCTGTATATACTGCACCCTGTATATAGTACACATGTATACTGCACCCTGTATATAGTACCTGTATATACTGCACCCTGTATATAGTACACATGTATACTGCAGCCTGTATATAGTATATGTGTATACTGCACCCTGTATATAGTACCTGTGTATACTGCACCCTGTATATAGTACCTGTGTATACTGCACCCTGTATATAGTACCTGTGTATACCGCACCCAGTATATAGTACCTGTATATACTGCAGCCTGTATATAGTACCTGTATATACTACACCTGTATATAGTACCTGTATACTGCACCCTGTATATAGTACCTGTGTATACTGCACCCTGTATATAGTACCTGTATATACTGCAGCCTGTATATAGTACCTATGTATACTGCACCCTGTTTATACGGGTTCTCTGAGAGCTCTGATACTGGGAGGAAATTAACTTTATTCCATCCGACAGTCTCGCTCTTTCAGTCGCGTGTTCACTGACTGACAGCAGGTTCTAATGCATAGTTAGCTGTCAGTCAGTGCAGCGGGAATAGTCACAGCCACTGCTCCCTATACACAGAGTGATGACTGAACCCACGCCGGCAGTAACCACGGGACTGAAAGAGTGAGACTGCCAGATGGAATAAGGTGAATTTCCTCCCAGCATCAGAGCAGGTGCTACTAACCTGCAGAGTAACCACATATCTGCAGCTTCATAGCTTTTGGGGACATGCTAGATTTCCTTTAAGGCCGGTTTCACAATAGCGTGTGTGATGCAAGAAACTCGCATAGAAATACACGCAGCCGCACGCTCCGGTCCGAGGGCAGGCGGCAGCACAGGGTGAGGATGTGAGACTCACATAGAAATACATGCAGCCGCGCGCTCCGGTCCGAGGGCCGGCGGCAGCACCAGGTGAAGATGTGAGAGACTCACATAGAAATACATGCAACCGCACGCTCCGGTCCGAGGGCAGGCAGCAGCACAGGGTGAAGATGTGAGTCTCACATAGAAATACATGCAGCCGCACGCTCCGTTCCGAGGGCCGGCGGCAGCACCAGGTGAAGATGAGAGACTCACATAGAAATACATGCAGCTGCACAATCTGATCAGAGGGCCGGCGGCAGCACCGGGTGAAGATGTGAGAGACTCGCACAGAAATACATGCAGCCGCACGCTCCATTGAGAGGGCATGCGGCAGCACCGGGTGTTGATGTGAAAGACTCACACAGAAATACATGCAGCCGCACGCTCTGGTCAGAGGGCAGGCGGCAGCACTGGGTGTTGATGCGAGAGACTCACATAGAAATACATGCAGCCGCACGCTCCGTTGAGAGGCCCTGAGGCAGCACCGGGTGTTGATGCGAGAGACTCACGTAGAAATACATGCAGCCGCACGCTCGGGTCAGAGGGCTGGTGGCAGCACTGGGTATTGATGTGAGAGACTCACTTAGAAATACATGCAGCCGCACGCTCCGATCAGAGGGCCGGCGGCAGCACCGGGTGAAGATGTGAAAGTCTCACACAGAAATACATGCAGCCGCACGCTCCGATCAGAGGGCCGGCGGCAGAACCGGGTGAAGATGTGAGAGACTCACACAGAAATACATGCAGCCGCACGCTCCGTTAGAGGGCCTGCGGCAGCACCGAGTGTTGATGTGAAAGACTCACACAGAAATACATGCAGCCGCACGCTCCGGTAAGAGGGCCGGTGGCAGCACCGAGTGAAGATGTGAGAGACTCACACACATAAATACATGCAGCCGCACGTCCCGGTCAGAGGGCAGGTGGCAGCACCCGGTGAAAATGTGAGAGACTCACACAGAAATACATGCAGCCGCACGTTCCGGTCAGAGGGCAGGCGGCAGCACTGGGTGTTGATGCGAGAGACTCACATAGAAATACATGCAGCCGCACGCTCCGGTCAGAGGGCAGGCGGCAGCACCGGGTGTTGATGCGAGAGACTCACATAGAAATACATGCAGCCGCACGCTCCGGTCAGAGGGCTGGCGGGAGCACCGGGTGTTGATGCGAGAGACTCACATAGAAATCCATGCAGCCGCACGCTCCGGTCAGAGGGCCGGTGGCAGCACTGGGTATTGATGTGAGAGACACACATAGAAATACATGCAGCTGCACGCTCCGTTCAGAGGGCCGGCGGCAGCACCGGGTGTTGATGTGAGAGACTCACACATAAATACATGCAGCCGCACGCTACGGTAAGAAGGCCGGCGGCAGCACCGGGTGTTGTTGTGAGAGACTCGTGCGAGCTTCTCCCATCACACACGCTAGTGTGAAACAGGCCTAAGCCATATTGTTATTGAGTGTAAATTAATGGCTGAAATGTCATATTGAGCTTTATTGTTTAGCCGGGCTGCTGCTTCTATTATTTAATTTTGTTTTTTTTCTATGATGGTAGTTGTTTGTAGTTTATAAATAAATATGGAGAGTGGAAAATCAAAAGCAGGCAAAGGAGGTGCTCAGAAAGCTCGAGAGAAAAGGATGAAAGAGCTTGATTTAGCTGGAAAGAATCCAAAACAAATGAGACTGTCTTATAAGGTGGTATGTAAAAAGTGATCAGAATACAGATCAGGGTCGCCAGCTTTCCAGAAATTCTTGGACAGTCCATAAAAGCAGAGCACCTCTTCCTTTTGTGTGTCCTGTCATTTGAAGCTTGATGAGGTTTCGTAGGTTATTGTGATTTTACAAATTACCGTATATACTCGAGTATAAGCCGAGACCCCTAATTTTGCCACAAAAAACTGGGAAAACTTAATGACTCGAGTATAAGCCTAGGGTGGGAAATGCAGCAGCTACCGGTAAATGACAAAAATACAAATAGATACCAATAAAAGAAAAATTAATTGAGACATCAGTAGGCTAAGTGTTTTTGAATATCCATATTGAATCAGGAGCCCCATAAAATGCTCCATAAAGTTTGATGGGCCCCATAAGATGCTCAATATTAAAATATGCCCCATATAATGCTGCACAAATGCGGATTATGGCCCCATAAGATGCTCCATACAGACATTTTCCCCATATAAAGCTGCACAAACATTGATTATGGCCCCATAAGATGCTCCATGTAGACATTTGCCCCATATAAAGTTGCACAAACATTGATTATGGCCCCATAAGATGCTCCATATAGACATTTGCCCCAAATAAAGCTGCACAAACAATGATTATGCCCCATAAGAAGCTCCATGTAGACATTTGCCCCATATAAAGCTGCACAAACATTGATTATGGCCCCATAAGATGCTCCATAGAGATATTTGCCCCATTTGCTGTTGCTGCGATAAAAAAAAAAACACATACTCACCTCTCGTCGCTCAGGCCCCCGGTACTTGCTATATTCACCTGCTCCCAGTTCTAACGCCGATGGTCGCCGCTGCGTCTTCCCCGTCCTCTGCACTGACTGTTCAGGCAGAGGGCGGCGTGCACACTAATCAGGTCATCGCGCCCTTTGACCTGAGCGTCACTGCAGAGGAAGCGGAAGACGAAGCGGTGGCCGGCGGCGGTGGAACGGGGAGCAGGTGAATATCGCGCACTGCGTTATACTCACCTGCTCCTGGAGCGGTCCCTGGTTCCCCTGGGCCCGGCAGCTTCTTCCTGTATTGAGCGGTCACATGGTACCGCTCATTACAGTAATGAATATGCGACCCCACCCCTATGGGAGTGGAGTCGGGTCCATATTCATTACTGTAATGAGCGGTACCATGTGACCGCTTAATACAGGAAGAAGCTGCCGGCGCTGGGGAACCAGGGATCTGCAGGGACCGCACCAGGAGCAGGTGAGTATTATTACACAGCTGCTGCTCCGCCTCCCCTACCGACCCCAGGGTGTGACTCAAATATAAGCTGAGAGGGGCAATTTCAGCCTAAATAAATGGGCTGAAATTCTCGGCTTATACTCGAGTATATACGGTACAGTGCATGTTGCTAATGTCTTCAATAATATCAAAGCTGTAGATAGAAATAACTGATATACTTTATTCATTACGGTTTTCAATTTGTCTGCCAAAAAAATGTCTATGACTTTTGATTAAGTTATACAGATAGAATAAAAAATATCAAATTGGCAACCCTGATTTCTTATCAGCTAGTTATAAGACAGGTATCTACTGTCCTTTTGTAAGTGTGGCATTTAAAATATAAATAAAAAAATGCCAAGTTATATCATCTTTTTTAAAGGGAACCTGTCAGTTGTTTTGGCTGATATAAGATATGGCCACTGCCTTTCAGGGCTTATCTACAGCATTCTATAATGCTGCACGTAAGCCCCCGATCCCACCTGAAAGATAAAAAAAAAAAAGTTTTATTATACTCACCCGGAGAGGATGCATCAGGTCCAATGGGTGTCACAGGTACGGCACCTCCCATCTTCTTATGATTTCCGCCCTCCTGCTTGCTTCATGGTTCTTGGCATCACACTCCTGGCCAGGAGTACTTATCTGCCCTGTTGACAGCAAAGCAAAGTACTGCAGTGCACAGGCGCTGGGCTTCTCTGACCTTTCCCGGCAAATGCGCACGGCAGTACTTTCCTCTGTCCTCAACAGAGCAGGTAAGTACTCCTGCGCAGGCGTGCGATGCCAAGAACCATTAAGCAAGCAAGAGGACGGCAATCATAAGATGGGAAGCGCCGGATCCGGACCTGTGACACCCATCGAACCGGACCGCCCCCCGGGTGAGTATTGTCAGGAAATATGACGTATTTGATTCTATATTATCACGCACACTGAGCTCTGCTACATCCATTAGGTCTGTGTAAGACACACGCTGCAGCTGTGGTTCCCCTCCACAGCTCCTCCTTCTCACTGCCTAGAAAGCTCTCCTTCTCACTCTGTGTAATTCTATACCACTCATTCCCCCCTCCCTCAAGAATGTGTTGGTTAGCAGAAACAAGTTCTTTGTTTGAAGCCATGTACTTCCATTTGTGTATGAGAGTTATTCAAGATGGAATAACTCAACCCCAAGTAGTGGTATAGGTGTGAAAGTTACATATTTGGGATGTGCAACGATAGAGCTACAGACCAGTGCGTTTCCTAATTTCCCGTACCGGCAGAATCCAAGTAGTGGATTACGACTTAACCGAGGCATATAGTCAAATCATGTTTAGACTTAAATGAACATCCCTTTCATGCTGAGAAAAATGATAGTTTTGTCTTCCTTCTACGGGCTTCTCCCCAGAAATTATGGCTAATAGCCATATTTCATAACTTTCAAAAAAAGGGGAGTATCCAGTCCCTCAGTGATGTAACGAGCCAAGGGTATGAAATTCAGCCTCATTTTAGGCGTGTCTTTTGGCCAGGAAGTCAGCTAACAGAAACTCTGCAATCTGCTCTGATGCATTGGGATGTGTCCCCCTTCCCCCCAGCCACATAAGCTGCCATGATATGAGAGAACCGTAAGTGTTTTTTTCAACTTTAATCCCTTTTATTTTGTAATTGTTTTGTGCATACTATAATTGTCTCATCTCGTAATATTTTTTATACTTTTTGCAAACACTGCCTCATCTTTTTGGAGTAAAAGCTATAATATCTACTAGTCCTGTTCTCCTTGTTCTAAAACGTACCCCCAGTGGCGTAACTTGAAACTCGCTGGCCTCTATGTGAAAGCTCCAACGGGGCCCCAAATATTTTAAATCTTTAATAGCAATAGTCTTTTTCTATAGGCCAAAGGGACTTTGAGGGCCCCTTAGGCTCCAGGGCCCGGGTGCGATTGCAACTCCTGCACCTGTTGTAGTTTCACCCCTGCTTACCCCCAACGTACTCTAAAGTAAATCACGCTACTGATTGGGTTGGCTCCTGACCCGATATTAATCATAGTAATAGCAGCTGGTGGCAGCAAAGCATTCTGAGCTGGTTGGGCAAAACTGGCAGGGACGGACGGCGTTTGATAATTATAATTCCTGCCTGAGCGGGACTAGTTATATTGCCCTTGCTGCAGTGTGCCCAATAGCCAGTACATAGCAAGGCAGCCTTTCTGGCAAATAATTATCCTAGTTGCAGTTCCCTGACTGACCTGAGGGTAAGGGGGGCGCTAGGGAGCTGCATGTTCAAAACCGGGAATTGGAGAGTGGGATATAAATAAATCCCCTTCAGTAGGAACCAGGGGGCAACCAAACCACACCGATTCGTGACACATTGGTGTGAGATGTGGGGACAATAAAGGTAAATCTCTGAAGAAAGAACTGGGGCAACCTGTCAGGAACATGAGGTATCTGATTGTGTATTGTGAGCTCTGCTAAGTCCCTTAAAGCTGACAAGACACGCTGTGGGCTATTCCGACCCCCCTTCTTCTCTCTCTGCCTGCTGCTTGTATGTGTAATTCAAAACCCTCACTAGAATCACTGGACCAATCTCCTACAGCCACTTGTTCCCCATCCCGTACTGACCCAGGAATGTCTGTGTCTGGAGGCTCAGAAACGTAAAATAGTAGAAGAGGAATGCATGTCGTTACTCAGCCCACTTAGTGATGTCACGACAAGAGGGCATAGATCTTATTCCTGCTGAGTTGTGAGTTAGTCTTGGCCCAGGAAGCGAGCTAACAGCCCGGCAAAGCTGTTCTAATGTACCTGGATGTACCGTATTTTCCGGAGTATAAGACGCCTTTTTAACCCCTGAAAATCATCTCAAAAGTCGGGGGTTATCTTATACGCCGGGTACGGCGTGTGCAGGGAGCGATCCTGGATGGTTCCCAGGGTTAGAAGGAGAGGAGACTCTCCTTCAGGCCCTGGGATCCATATTCATGTAAAAAAAAAAGAATAAAAATAAAAAATATGCATATACTCACCCTCCGACGACTCCTGGCTCTCAGCAGTGCAAGCGGCAGCCTCCGTTCCTAAGAATGCATTGAGCGTAGGATCTGCGATGACGTCGCGGTCACGTGACTGGTCGTGTTACCGCGACGTCATCGCAGGTCCTACGCTCAATGCATTCTTAGGAACGGAGGCTGCCGCTTGCACCGCTGAGAGCCAGAGGCCGTCGGAGGGTGAGTATATGCATATTTTTTATTTTTATTCTTTTTTTTTACATGAATATGGATCCCAGGGCCTGAAGGAGAGTCTCCTCTCCTCCAGATCCTGTGAACCATCCGCACACGCCGTATAAGATGACTGAGCGTATAAGATGACCCTCGTCTTATACGGCGAGTATATCCCAAATTCCATATTTTATATGGAAAAGTTGGGGGTCGTCTTATACGCCCAGTCGTCTTATACAGCAGAAAATACAGTATCTCCTGAGCACACGGCTGCCATGATAATATGAAATGATCTGAATGACCTGTAAGTGTTCTCTTTTCATTGTTAATCCTATTTTATTTGTAATCTGTAATGCACACATGAATTGTCTTCTTTATAATACTGTATCTTTTTAATACTTTGTAAACACTGCCTACCTTTTTATGGAGGTAAATATATAATTTACTAGTTTGTCTTCTGCTCTATAAACGAACTGTCGCTTCCTCTGAACTGAATTACGCTACTGATTTGGGTTGGCTCCGGACCTGTTAATCCTTGTGAAAATCGGAGCTGGTGGCAGCATACTTTGTTCTGTGCATTTGGGAAGCTTTGTAGCCACGGCGGCGTTGTTAATTATTGTTCCCGCCTGAGTGGGAGTAGTTAAATCGCCCTGGCTGCAGTGAGCCCAATAGCCAGTACATAGCAGGCAGCCTTTCTGGCGACGAATTACCCTAGGTGCAGTACCTAATCTGACCTGAAGGTAAAGGGGGTGCCAGAGAGCTGCAAGTTCCAAACCGGGAATTGGGGAGTGGGATATAAATAGATCCCCTTCAGAAGGAACCAGGGGGCAACCAAACCACACCAATGCGTGACAAATTGGTGTGAGAGGTGGGGACGACAAAGGTATTCTCCCCAGGATCCCTGACATATTGCTGGGATTCGTGGCATATTGTTGGCAGCATGCTGTGAACCGTTACACAACCAAACACCCCCGGTTCATGACAAGTATAATTAAATTTATTTTTATTATCTTGCAGGTCAGATCATGGGCTTATCTATGGCATTCTAGAATGCTGTAGATAAGCCCTGAAAATCAGTGGCCGCATCTTATAGCGGCAAAACAAGCTGACAGGTTAAAAATGGCAGTAGGTCGTAGGGCTATATGCAGTCACTCTTACTTGTTTTTAACATAAATTACTTGTTACTTCATGTATTTCTTTAAATTATGGCTTAAAATGTTTAAAAAGTATCAATCATATACAAACAAAGGCTTTTGTGCTTCCAGTCATTGGGGTTCCCCGATTAGTCAAAAGAATGCTCTGAAATGCCTAGCTCCTGCAAGAGCCGAGTGCATAGAGCATTGTATGGGTTCAACAGTAAGTCTATTGGTCCACATAACTCTCTGGCATGAGACTTTTTGAGTCTTCTACAGTAACCATAAGTGTGCAGTCAAAGGGCCATATAAGTCGGATTGAAATCTGTCCACAATATACAGATACATATGCAGCAGTTGTGACCGGCTCAAGAGAGCTGCGGGCCATGGTAACATTGTGGGCAAATTTCAGTCCGACTTACTGTATATGGCCCTCTAACTGCACCTTCAGAGGGATATGATATAGCATGCTTTAACATAATCACAATGTTAAAGAAAGATACTACAAATATTATTCTAACAATAATGGTAGTGGCTGTAAGCGTGAACGTACAGCACCCAATCTTTGCACGATGTTTTACTTTGAGTTCATGGATTTTCTTGAGCATATTAAGTTCATCTGGTTTCTGCTCGAATATCTTTAAGTCGCAGTAACACCTAAACGTATGATCATTTTCATTATCCACTAAAAATGATGGAGCTTTTGGCAGTTTGAAGACCAATCAAATGTCACCATGTCCATATTGCTTTAACGATTTACGGTTTTCAAATGTTTAATAGTAAACCACATCCCATTTAAGGAGGCAGATTTCTATTATCGGAGGAAACAAAATGGAGATCATGTTGTGCGCTCTTGGCTAATCTTGAAGGTGATAAATCGAAAAATTGAAGCCTTTTTCTGAAGCATATGCATTGGCATTTCAAATGCTGCTTCACCTTTTACTGTTATAAAACATGAATTATCAAACAGCCATTGGGATCAGGGCCGTATTTGCCACTAGGCACTCGAGGGCATGTGCCTAGGGCGGGGACGCTTCGGGGGGCGGCACCTGATCAAGGTATTTTATTTATTTTTTCACCTCCGAGTCCCGACCGCCCCAACCCCCACCCACCTTCTCACCGCCTCCCCCCGCTCTCTTTGAAGACGATACTCACCCTGCTCCAGCGATGCCTGGTCTCAGCTTCTGTAGCGCGTCCTGAGTGAGCGGTCACGTGGTACCGCTCATTAAAACTCATAAATATGCGTATATTCATGATCTTAATGAGCGGTATCACGTGACCGCTCACGCAGGAAGAAGGTGCTGCGCCTGTGCGCCGGGAGTCGGGACAGAGCCGGAGGGATGTCGGCACGCCCGCTCGGTGTGTGACAGCTGACAGGTGAGTATGAGGGACAGAGGACAGGGGGATGAAGGAGGACGGTAAGCCGCCCGCGCCATGCAAGATGGGAGAAGGAGCGGGAGCGGAGGGGGGTGGTGGAGAGATGAGCCATGCATGGGGGGGAGGGGGGTGGAAAGATGAGCCATGCATACGGGGGGTGGGTGGAGAGATGAGCCATGCATACGGGGGTGTGGAGAGATGAGCCATGCATACAGGAGGGGTGGAGAGATGAGCCATGCATACGGGGGGGGGGGTGGAGAGATGAGCCACGCATAGGGGGGGATATGAGTCATGCATACAAGAGGTGGGGGGGATTATGAGCCATGCATACAGGAGGATGGGAGAATATGAGCCATGCATATGGGATGGGAGGAAGATGAGCCATGCATACAAGATGGGAGGGGGGCATTATACACTATTGAGCATCATGTGGGGTCATTATACACTATTGAGCATCATGTGGGGTCATTATACAGTATTGAACATCATGTGGGGTCATTATACAGTATTGAGCATCATGTGCGGCCATTATACAGTATGGAGCATCATGTGCGGCCATTATACAGTATGGAGCATAATGTGTGGCCATTATACAGTATGGAGCATCATGTGCGGTCATTATACAGTATGGAGCATCATGTGTGGCCATTATACAGTATGGAGCATCATGTGTGGCCATTATACAGTATGGAGCATCATGTGTGGCCATTATACAGTATTGAACATCATGTGGGGTCATTATACAGTATGGAGCATCATGTGTGGCCATTATACATTATGGAGCATTGTGTGGCCATGTTTTTTTGGTTATAATTATTGTATATGAAACAGTGTGATCAGCAGTGCTAAATAGGTGTGGTTGGGACTTGGATATTGGTGTGACTAGTTGTGAAATGGGTGTGGTCAGAGGCGTGGCCTAAAATTTACCTTTATACCTCTTTCCCTTCAAAAGTTGGGAGGTATGGTACCGCATTTGCCAGATCACAGCAAGTGCTGCAAATCCCATAGGGAATGAATGAAGGCAAACGCAGTGTTGCCGTAAGTGATCCGTTACGCGGCAGATGTGAAAAAACTGCCTGATCTGCTGCAAAAGGCGACTTTCACATCAGCGATTCTTGCCAAAGTCACTGCCGATAGTGTCATACTCACCAATGGGGGAGGCAGCGCTAAAAGTGCCTAGGGCAGCAGAAACTCTAAATACGGCCCTGATTGTGATGCCGCTAATGCATAACTCATAGCAAAGAAAAACAAAACCATCGACATGTTAATAAACCCAGTTCAAGCTTCAAAATGAAAGAACGAAGTACTTCAGAATACTGAAGTCAGGAAACGCATTTTTGATGTGGTAAAACTATTAGGGAAGCAAGGCTTGCCATTTCGTGCCCATGGAACCAAAGAGTCACTCTACAACCTTAACAATAGTGAAATTAACCATGGTCATTTTTTGGAAATGATCTTACTGTTATCCCATTATGATGTACCATTAAAAAATCAACTTGAAAAAAGTATTCAAGAGAGTGAAAAAAGAAATACGAGGAACAGCCGGGAAAATTGCAGTTTGTCGTGGAAGTTTAGTGACTTTTTATCATACAAGACCGCTAATAAAGTTGTTATGGCAGTGGGTCATTGTGTAAAACAAGCCATAGTTTGTGGAATTGGTGAAAAGAGATTTAGCATCCAAGTTGATTCCACTCAAGATGCAGGGATTGTAGATCAAGCAACAGTTCTCTTAAGGTATGTGAAAAATGAAGAGATTCAGGAACGACTCATCTCTGTTCTTCCAGTTAAAGATGCATCTGGTCGAGGATTTCATGAACTGTTAATGGCTAACTTCAAAGTACTTGGACTTGACTTACATAAGATCGCTGAAGAATCATTTGATGGTGCAGCAAATATTTGAAGTTCATATGTAGGCTTACGAGCACAGATTGCTAAAGAAGTGCCTGACTATTTACATCTGGTGCTACAGTCACATCCTCAATCTCTGTATCTTCGATTGTTGGAAGGTCCTTGAGGCAAAAAACTGTTTTGGGCTGTTAATTCGCATGGCATCCTTTATTGGACATTCACACAAGCGAATGAACATTTGGGGAGGACAACTTCAAAAACGCCACGGTCATGAAAAACGTTTAAGATTACAGAAAATTGGAGAAACAAGAGGGTGGGCAAAGGAGAAGGAACTTAATTGCCTATTTGGGGAGAAGCAATCTCTTTTTCTGGATGCCATTGAGGTTTTATTTTTAATCTCACAAATGCACAACTGTGATTCAAGAACTGCATCTGAGGCTGCATCCCGGTATGAAAAGCTGTGCAAGTTCAAGACCATTTTAGGCTAGGTTCACATTGCGTCCAGGCAGTCCGTTAGACGGATTGTGTTACACCGTGGCATAACACGGTGTAACACAGTCCGTTAATGCTGACATTAAACTCTATTTCGGGCGCATCGGTAGCGCACGCCCAAAAAGGGCTTGCGCTAGCGATGTGCCGTCATTGAGTGACGGACCCTGGGGCACGAGCTGCAGCGTTTCCAGGTCCGTCACTCCTAGCGCTGATAGAGCATCTGCTAGCTCTATCTGCGCTAGCGCAATCGAATTTCGGCACTTCAGGTAATGCAGCCCGTTTAACGCATGTGTTGAATGGGCTGCATTAACCTAGCCTTAACAGCACACGTGTTTCTTCCTATTTTTGAAGTTATCGGGCCTGTTTCAAAATATTTGCAGAAAAGTAGCCTTGACTTTATGGTAGCATGGGCAATGATTGAAAATGCGATTGACCAGCTTAAGAAGATAACATGTGAACATATTAAAGAAACTGATACACAGTTTGCATTAACAATGAATGATCTAATATCGAGTCGTGATATTATTTCATTCTTGGAGATTGAACTAGAGATCCAAGTGAAGAAGACTGGCAGAAAGAAAAGAATGGCAGGTGAAAGCTCAGTTGATGAACTGCCGGCTGATCAAACACAACGTTTTCGTGTGGAAGTATACAGGCCAATTTTAGATCAGATTTTGACAAGCCTCACTGAAAGATTTTCAGAAAATAAACAGTTGATAATTGATACTCAATTTTTGCAGCCAAAATTTTTTGAAAATATTCAAAATGACCCCAACCTACTCAAGGAAGGCAACCTAACAAGAATCTCAGAATTATCAAAAGTTAATGAAGAAGCTCTTATTAGTGAGCTCAGAACTAGTTTTGCAAACCTCTTTCCTAAGTTGATGGTACACTTGGATGAACCAGAAAAAGCAACTGCAGCTACAGAAGAATATGGAGGAGATGGAGATGAATGGGGTGTACCTACAGACGTTGTGAAAATTAAATGCAAGTCATGTAAAAATTGCTTCCTCTGCTGTCACCGATTACTCATGAAGTACAATCTCTACAGCTGCCTATGAGACTCTGTCTGTGGCATATGAGTACTTACTGATGCCATCTTTCTCACAAGTTGCATGTGAAAGAGCATTCAGCAAACTTAAACTCATGAAGACAAGACTGTGGGTTACAATGGGACGAGACCTGCTTGAAGCCTTTATGATCATGTCCGTGGAGCGAGATATCTTGGAACTAGTTCAGTTTCAAGTGCTGGAAATTACTCGTGAAAGTTCACCTCTGATGAGATCTTTGCTAACAGTATGAGAATTCTCGGTGTTTAAAGCACCGCTCTAGCAATTTGTTTTTCTTCAGTGCTGGAGTGGTGCGCTAAATGTAAGTCTCCTGCTCCCTGCTTTATACTCACCCTCTGCCATCATCATCTGTTTCCAGTGTTGCTCCCATTGGGCTCCTTTGTGACCTTCCGGCAGCTCCAGTGTTTCATGGAGTGTATCGGAGGTCACAACTCAATACATTTCTGAGAGCCTCGGTCTGGCTCTCCTAGAGATACATTGGGAGCTTGTCACGTAACTGGCCAGTCAGAAGTTATGGGCACAAGATGGCGCCACGGGACTGGCAAACTGCTGAAAAAGGATGGAGCTACTACAGGGTGAGAATAAGACAGGGGCAGGGGGCTTACATTTAAAGTGCTACTCCATAGCTGAACAAAAATGCTGTAGTGGTGCTTTAAAGACATACCTGTTATATCTCCTGTCATGTATTTTTGTATATTTTTTTTTTCTTCCCCAAAATAAAAATATGAGGCTGAAATATCGTCTGGTTGTATAGGCACTACTACAACCACTACCGATAATTTAATAAAATTAGTATTAGCATGTACTGACGGTGGTGGTATAGCGTGCCGAGGGTTCAGAGAGCGGGACCTGCAGAAAGGCAGGATTTGCGCTAACAGCAATGTTATGGTATGCTGAGGACCCCTGGCTGACACGCTGATGTGAAGCAAATGAGAGAAATACATTTGTTAATTGAGCACTTACTTGCGTTATCGGTGGTGATACACTAACAGAGCATTTTTTCTATTGATAAGTATTTATTGTTCCTCAACCATTTTTATGAAATGGGTTGTTAGAAGGTGTACCTCTGTCACACATGTGCTATACTCAAGTGCTACTACTGGAGACCCAAGCCTTGAGATGGGCCACGGTCCGTGTCACAGTGGGCCACTGCATTGTGCTTGCCCCCAGGCTAAAATTTGCCAGCCAGCCCCTGGGCCCTGACGCACCTGAACAGTGGAAACCCCCACATGTGACAACATTTTGGAAACCAGACCCCTTAGGGAACTTCACAGAAGTTTATAGCGTGGAAATAAAAAAAAAAAACAATCACATTTTTCCCAAATAAATCTTTTTTAGCTCCATATTTTGCATTTTCATAAGGGTAACAGGAGAAATGGCACAACAAATTTTATGGAGCAATTTCTCTTGAGTACGCCAATACGTGGAGGAAAACCACTGTTTAGGCGCACGGCAGGGCTTGGAAGGGAAGGAGCGCCATTTGATTTTTTGAATGCAAAATTTGATGGAATTAGCAGGTGCCATGTCCCGTTTGAAGAGCCCATGATGTGCCTAAACAGTGGAAACCCCCACATGTGACACCATTTTGGAAACTAGACCCCTTTGGGACCTTATCCAGATGTGTATTGAGCACCTTGAACCCCCAGGTGCTTCACAGACGTTTATAATATTAAGCTGTAAAAATTTAAAAAAATCTAATTTTTCCGACAAAAAATCTTTTTTAGCTACAAATTTTGTATTTTCACAAGGGCAAAAAGAGAAAATGGACACAAAAGTTTGCTTTGCAATTTCTCCTGAGTTTACCCATACCCATATGTGGTCGAAAACTACTTTTGAGGCACAGTGCAAAGCTCAGAAGGGAAGTAGCACCATATTACAGTCCAAACAGGTGGGTGCTATATGTTGTTTAGGCACACTAGGGCTCAGAAGGGAGGGGGCATTTGGTTTGGGAGGGGAAGATTTGCTGAATTTCTTTTGGCGGGTCAGGAGCCATTTTGCTTTTCCAGAGCCTTTGTACTACTAACGTGGAAGCCCCCTATATTTCCGTTAACAGATGACATATCTGATTGGGGACTTGCTTTTTATGTGGATTGAGTGATCTGATCTGAAACTTAGCACTGCAGAGTATCAGATCAGCGATCTGACAGGCAGTGAAAGAGGCTTCTCAGGTCCTGCAAGCCACCTCCCTGCAGGACCTGGAAGAAACCCTCGGCCTTCTTGGTGCTGGGGTCCCCATGGAGACCCTCAGGACAGTGCGATCGCATCGCATTGTTCTGAGGGATGTACGCAGGGAGCCCCCTCCCTTTGCGATGCTTCTCTATGCCGCTGTCACTACTGACAGAGGCATCAAAGGGGTTAAACGCCCATGATCGGTATAGCACCGATCGTGGGCATTGCTGCCGTGTGTCAGCTGTCACATACAGCTGACACCCACACGCGATCGCCGCGGCCCTCACCGTGAGGCCGCGGTATTCGCGGCACTGTACTAATACTGCCCCGGGCACAATAGCATCTCCTGCAGAGGTACTAGTATGGAGCATGTCGCGAAGGGGTTGGATTTGGGAATGTTTATTTTGCAAAAAAAAGGCTAAGAGGAGACTTAATAACAGTCTACAAATATTTGAATGGATGTCACAGTGTAGAGAGATCATCCTTATTCTCATTTGCATATGGAAACACGAGGACCAATGGAATATAACTGAAACTATGATTCTAAGTATAAAACATATACCGTATTTACTCGAGTCATACCCAGGGGTCGGCAGGGGAGTGGGAGCAGCAGCTGTCTAATACCTGCTCCTGGCGCAGTCCCTGGTTACCCGGCATCGGCAGCTTCTTCCTGTAGTGAGCGGTCACATGGTACCGTTCATTACAGTAATGAATATGGACTCCCATAGGGGTAGAGCCGCATATTCATTACTGTAATGAGTGGTACCATGTGACCGCTCACTATAGGAAGAAGCTGCTGGCGCCGGAGAACCAGGGACTGCACCGCGCTAGGAGCAGGTGAGTATAACGCAGTGCATGATATTCACCTGCTCCCCGTTCCACCGCTGCGTTCCGTCCTCTGCAGTAATGCACAGGTCAGAGGGCGCAGTGACATGATTAGTGTCTGCGCGCCACCCTCTGCCTGAACAATCACTGCAGAGGACGGGGAACGAAGCGGCGGCGGTGAAGCGACGAGAGATGAGTATGTGATTTATTTTTTTAACGCAGCAACAGCATATGGGGCAAATGTCTACATGGAGCATCTTATGGGGCCATAAGCAACGTTTGTGAAGCATTATATGGGGCAAATGTCTGTATGGAGCATCTTATGGGGCCATAATCTGCATTTGTGCAGCATTATATGGGACAAATGTCTGTATGGAGCATCTTATGGGGCCATAATCCTCATTTATGCAGCATTATATGGGGCATATTTTAATATGGAGCATCTTATGGGGCCCATCATGAACTGTATGGAGCATTATATGGGGCTCCTGATTCAATATAGATATTAAAAAAAACTTAACCTACTGTTATCTCAATTAATTTTACTTTTATTGGTACCTATTTTTATTTTTGACATTTACCGGTAACTGCTGCATTTTCCACCCTAGGCTTATACTCAAGTCATTAAGTTTTCCCAGTTTTTTGTGGCAAAATTAGGGGTCGGCTTATACTCGGGTCGGCTTATACTCGAGTATATACTAGTGGATAAAACAAGACCTTCACAGCCGTCTACACATCATAAGGGAGATCTCATGACATCTTCTCTCCATCTACCTGATGATCCTGAGGAACATTGGGATCTTCTTGTTTACAGTCCTGTGGAAGAAGAAGATGGGGACATCTCTCTGGTGTTGTCCTCTTAATGGATAGTTCTGGAGGAAACACATACAGGGACTGAACTAATTATTTACATAAAGAAAATTATAGGTTGTGTGTATTTAGTCCTGTCTATTACCTGGTGATGTGAGGGGCTGGGGAATCTTCATCATGGCGTCCTTGTACACATCTTTGTGTCCTTCTAAATACTCCCACTCCTCCATGGAGAAATAGATGGCAACATCCTGATACCTTATAGGAACCTGACACATACAATGATATCATCATCCCCCGATCCCTTCATAGCGTTACTGTATAATGTCCCAGCATTCCCAGCAGTGTCACCTCTCCAGTCAGCAGCTCAATCATCTTGTAGGTGAGTTCTAGGATCTTCTGGTCTTTGATGTCCTCATGTAACAGGGGGTGAGTTGGAAGCCCCGTGATTGGGCTCAGGGGTCTTCCCCATCCCTCAGACACAGGGTCCTGACAGCGCTCACTAGAGGTCTTCTTCACTACTGTGTAATCCTGGTTATGGAGAGACACATTAATAAATCTCACTACAGACATTTCCAGAGTCCTCACCTCTCCAGTTCTGTCCATCTGTTATTCCCATAGATAAGAATGATGTAATGTGACGTCATCAGAATCTCTCACCTCTCCAGTAAGCCGGAAGAGGAGCTCTAGGGTGAGGTGTAATATCCTCTCCGCCATCTTGTCTCTGTCCATATTCATCCTTGATGGGTAAATCAGGAAATTCTCTTATATAGAAGATCTTCACCGAGAGGATCCGATATTGTAGAGACCTGAATGAGAAGAAGATGAGCCGATGTAACATCATAAAAATCCAGTGTAATAATACACTTACCGGAGATAATAAGGGGAACATATGAGGAGATTTATTATTTTACAGTATTTAGTTTCCTTCTTTACATCTACTAATAAAACCTATATATTTAGGCCACAGACAACAAGCAGTTTCTCCCTCGGAGTCGGCAGCTGAATACGTTTCTCATAGACTCATCTTCCATAACGCTAATTCTCGTCCCATTTACCGACCCTGGAATCGGCATTAGTAATACTGCAGGAGATATTCATTACACGTGACAGGGGAAATAACGACTTCATGATGAGGATGACATCTTCATCTTCTTCTGCGGGTCTAGAAACATATTTGTCCAGAGTCCGTCACTGACTCCATCCCCACCGGCCGTCTATATGAAGTGTGGTGCAGTAAAAGGTGTAGTGCTGGACGGAAGATATATTTCTCCCAGCAAGATAAGTTTTGGCCTGTTATGGAATGTATGCAATGGAGTTTCTTTTGTTTGGCACGTGTTATCCTGGGGATGGAACTAGGCTGGAAGGAGCCAGAACTGTTTTTCTCTCCCACACATGTCACAAAGGTTCCTGATATGACTATTAGTAACCCTGGGAATGGCACCTGGCGGAAGCCGCTGACTTGGCAGCCGCTTAGTTAAGCCCGTCCCGTGTAAGGGTGAGTCTGAGACCAGTGGTTCTCCAAGCTGGAGTATGTTTGTTTTTTCTCTTACTTTCTGTCTCGGACTGTTTAAGGTGACAATAAACCACTGAAGTTTGGACTGGAAGCCTGTGTGTTGCCTCATTACTGCGGCCCTACCATTGCTCACCTGAGCCAATCCCTACAGAAGGTTTCCCGTCTTCCCCGCACTGCAATCTTCTATCACGTTAGATCTCAGCTCTGAGTCACACACAGAAGTTTGAGGCTTTAATAAAAGCTTTTTTGTTTCCACAAACACCGTGGACAGAAATTATCTGATCCCAAAGTCTCCATGTACAGTGTTTATGGGGTTTATTTCTGGCCTTAGGCTTTCCTATATTGCAAGAAAAACACCAGAAAAATCAGATATTAAAATGTTTCAAAAGAAAATTGGCTCCAACAATTCTTGTAAAAATAAAAAAAACATAAAAAAGAAGGAAACATATTTTATTATTTTTTAACAAGTGAAACCTTTTTTTACAAATTAACTATTTTGGGCCCCAGAACATAGATATAGACCGCAGAGAGGGCACAGGAGTGGCTGCAACAAAAACCCTGGCAGTTTAACCACTTGCTGCTGTGAAAAGCAAACATGGCATCTAAGAAGGTGTGAGAGAGTTCGGCTGAATGCCCTCCGCCCCCAAGTACTCGATAGTATGGGGCGGTCTAGATACTACAAAAATTACATACCTAATAATGGTGTCTGGGCTGCAATGTGTGAAGGTCTATTAGGCCGGGCCAGAGGTAGCGTCCAATAAGTTACTTTCTAACCTCTGTAGAGGTCTGTACTCACTCGGCTGAGGTTGAGGTTGAGGTAGGCACAGGAATTGCTATTGCACCAATGTCCAGGCAAGTTTATTTAAACTTCATAAACTGCTCAGGATAGCAAAACAAAAGAACAGCCTTTTCCAGAACACAAAGTGAAAACATAAAGTAAAAAGTCCATACAACATACAGCGGGTCCGCCTGCTCAGGATAGTGTCCAATTCTTTAGCACAGACAAACACACAGGAGATCCACACATTAAGGTCCAGACACTGAAAGAGAGACTCGGCCTCCATTTTATCTGCCAAATCGTGCCCCTGGGGTTGGGATATGCGGGCAGTCATTCCCACCCATCTCTTATGACTGCTCGTAAAACCCGGCCCTGGAATGGCTTAATTACTCTCTCAGCACTATATGTTCTGGAGCATGCTTCCGCGCTCACATCACCACAGCTAATAGCTGAAATGATATATATCTCTCCTCAAGGACTTGTCTGGCAGCCATCTTACACCCCCATACACATTAGACTAAAGCTGAATGAAAGCACTGATTTCGGGGGGTTTGGTTGACTATATAATGTATTTGGCGGCCTCCCGACAGATGATGTCAGGCCATAGAAGGATCTAGATAATCCTCTGCTAGAGGAGTTTGGAGGCGACTCTCTCATACAGACCACAGGAAAGCTGGAATATTTGTGTGTATGGGGAGTCGGGAGAGATGGCCGTCTGCCAAATGACCGTTCAGCCAACACTTATCTCATGTGTATGGGGCCGTTAGTATTACACTGACAGCAGATGATACACGGCACTACAGTAGTACAGGGCATCACCAAAGCCATCAGAGTCTCGTATGTGGGTCATTCCACATCAAGTGGACCAGTTTTAAAAATCGTCCCCACTCGACCTTCTCCGATTTTGCTGAAAATTTGTAAGGATGTACATGCATGTTTGAAAAGAGGTTCTGTAAATTTTTAGGGCCAGATCTCAAATACATTGGGCACTGTTGACCTTTCACTGGAGGTTCCACCGAGCCTGCGGCTTCAGCTAAGAGGATTTTGCAAACTTTGGTACATAGCTATTAGAGTTCTATACTGGCTGTGATGCTGAAATTTGGCATACTAGCTCAACTTTTGCTGCTAAACACGATAAAATTATTACCGGCTATGACAAAACAATATTTTGGCCGCAATTTTGTGTCAAAGTAGCTTGAAAAACGCGTCGCATAAAATTTATGCCAAACTTTGCCCATATATAACTAAAGACCAAAAACCAATAGTAACTGGTGCTTTGCCCTGTACACCAAACATCTACATGACTTTGCATTGCTGCAATATCACGGTCAAAGCATATGAATTTGTGGAAATATTCACACCAACATATAATGAAAAACTTAAAAAACGAATTTTACCTATTTTTAGGTCAAATTTCTCAAAAAGGGTACCCCTAAAATATATTAATTCTGATATCATTAGAAAGAGCACATTTTTCTCCACAAGGATCATTGGGGTTTTTTTTGGAGTCTCTCCGTTTAAGAAATGAAAAATGCCACTGAACATGGTGTTATTTATTAATAAAAAATGAATGGCAACTGCTCTATTCAAACCCTTGCGTTGGTCCATGGTGGTTATACCACAACCAATTCCCTAAGAATTGGTATTATAATCCTATTAAGAATTGTAATAATGCTGTCTTTCGAGAATTGGCAGCCCCATCGCCTAGGAGCCATGGCCGATAGCCGTGCAAGGCGAGCCTCGGGCGGTCTCTTTATCGCAGGTTCCGAAGCCTGAGGGTGGGTGTCTTTGCCTAGGATCCCAAGCCTAATATTGGGTATCTTTTGTTGGTTCCCAAGCCATAATGTTCAGTCTAAGTGGTCTGGAATTGTTGCTGAATTTGCAACATAATCGGTTCAGAGAAGGTGTATTGTCGGCCCATTGCTGTTGCAGCTGGTGCTGGAATTATTGCAATGATTGACTGCTCGGGAATCCAGCATGTATCATTTCTCACAGGCCAGTGAAAGAAGCTAGCTGGTCTATGAGGATGCATAAAATTTATTAATGCATCATGCTCGTCGACTGAAATTTCAGAAATATTTCCAATCCACCAGTTCCTATCGTAAATGCAGGCAATTTATTGCCCTGGCTGGAGGTTTGCAATTGGCACAAAAGGCATTTCTGATCTGACAGATCTATCTACATGGGCAATGAAAGATGATGGGTCATTTGACACCCTTGAAATGCAAATCTTTTTGTCATCAATTGGCACAAACTGGTCATTTTTCTCTTGTTCCAGCAATTGCATGTCCATCTTTGAACCTTTCCTCTTGAACTACCCGTATTTCGTCAATTTTTTCTTTTGGAACAAAAAAAAAAAAAACTTCATTCCATGCAGTTGCTCGTTGCAAAAGTTGAATAAATCCACCGGGGGCAGTATTTGGTTTTCAGTTGGGCGTTGAAGACTGGCACGAGCTGCCAACCTCTTTGCTGTCCCTCCAATCCCATCACAGGGCGACTTTCCATGACTGGTACCAAAAAAAATCCATTCAGCGCTGATATTGAAATCAGAATTATGGTGGCACAAGTTGAGAAAAATTTTCACATTTTTGTAATGGGCTGCAGATCCATCGCTGAGGTAGTGGATATGACGAATCCCATAGATGAGAGTCTTGAGATGCTCCACAATTACTGTTAAGAAAGTGTGGACTGCAACTGTGTCATGTCGTGAGCAATCACTGATTATGCACAAGCTGATGTTCTGCGCAGCTTCACCATTTAACTCCTTGAAGTAAATTACAAATGGGTGTACTGTAGCTTGACTATTTTCCCAGTGGAAACCTTGAATAGCATCTTGAACAATAAATGAGTAATTTTCAGCAAAGTCCATAAGGATCACAAGCTCTCCAGGTCTCAGATTTTCCTTCAACGATTTCAGATAGCAACTTTGATGCTTGGCGATGTAGTGATGGCTACAAAGTTTAGAAATTTTCAAAACCAATTCTTCAATGAAATCTTCTATAGTCAGTTGTTTGGTATCAAGAGTGTCTCGATCAGTGTGAATCCATTGTTTGAACTCAATAATATCTTCAGGGTCACTGTTGACAGACACATTGACTAGAAATTCTTTTAAAACTTCAGGACCCGGGCATTTATCACAATGGCCAAGCATACAGTCCTTGGATTCAATTCCACAGACCATTTTGCATATGAGCTCTTTGTAGTCATCATTGATTGGGCATGCTGCAAGCATTAGCTTGACATTTTGGTGCATGGTACACACACAAACGGAATGTGTTCCAGCAGTTCCAACGGTTACGCACCACTTTGGCCGAAGCTCACAAAACTTGGAAAATCCAATTTCAGGGCCATTCCGATCCCAATAGGCAACAAACATTTTCCTCATATTGCTCAGTAATAGTCACTTTTGCATCTGCTTTTTTTCCCCTGCTATTCGCACTGACACATAGTCTTTTTTACCAGGGCACATTCGACTGAATTCATCATCCTCAAAAAATGCCTGCACCTTTTTCTTCACTTCCTCAGAAAGTTTCTTGCTACACTTGACTCTAGGCAAGGCTAAGCTCCCATGTTCACATTTAAGCTTTCGAGCTTGTTTGACCATTCGTTCAGAGACACCGAAATTCATCTGATGTAGCCTTAGCGACTATTAGTCGCTATTATTAAAAGCGACTATTACTGAGCAATATGAGGGAAATGTTTGTTGCCTATCGGGATCGGAATGGCCCTCAAATTGGATTTTCCAAGTTTTGTGAGCTTCGGCCAAAGTGGTGCGTAACCGTTGGATCTGCTGGAAAAAATTCCGTTTGTGTGTGTACCATTCACCAAAATGTCAAACTAATGCTTGCAGCATGCCCAATCAATGATGACTACAAAGAGCTCATATGCAAAATTGTTTGTGGAATTGAATCCAAGGACTGTATGCTTGGCCGTTGTTATAAATGCCCGGGTCCTGAAGTTTTAAAAGAATTTCTAGTCAATGTGTTTGTCAACAGTGACCCTGAAGATATTATTGAGTTCAAACAATGGATTCACACTGATCGAGTAACTCTTTATACCAAACAACTGACTATAGAAGATTTCATTGAAGAATTGGTTTTGAAAATTTCTAAATTTTGTAGCCATCACTACATCGCCAAGCATCAAAGTTTCTATCTGAAATCGTTGAAGGAAAATCTGAGACCTGGAAAGCTTGTGATCCTTATGGACTTTGCTGAAAATTACTCATTAATTGTTCAAGATGCCATTCAAGGTTTCCACTGGGAAAATAGTCAAGCTACAGTACACCCATTTGTAATTTACTTCAAGGAGTTAAATGGTGAAGCTGCGCAGAACATCAGCTTGTGCATAATCAGTGATTGCTCACGACATGACACAGTTGCAGTCCACACTTTCTTAACAGTAATTGTGGAGTATCTCAAGACTCTCATCTATGGGATTCGTCATATCCACTACCTCAGCGATGGATCTGCAGCCCATTACAAAAATTTGAAAATTTTTCTCAACTTGTGCCACCACAATGCTGATTTCAATATCAGCACTGAATGGAATTGTTTTTGGTACCAGTCATGGAAAGTCGCCCTGTGATGGGATTGGATGGACAGCAAAGAGGTTGGCAGCTCTGTTGTGAATTCTGCCCTTGGGCTCCCTCCGGTGGTTTTAAGTGGAACTGCTGCTCCTTGGATTTAGCTTTAGCAGCTGCTTCCACTGATCGCCTCTCCTGCTCTGCTATTTAGCCTGGCTCTAATCTTCAGCCAGTGCCAGCTGTCAATGTTTCTTGGTTGGATTCAGATCTCTCCTTGGATTTCCCTGATAGTCTGTCCAGTTCAGCAAAGATAAGTCCTTGCTTGTTCATTTGTTGTCCACTTGCTGTGGACTTAATCGTTCAGCTCATTTTATGTTTTCTCTAGTCCAGCTTGTCAGTATTGAATATTCAGTTAAGCTGGAAGCTCTGGGGAAGCAGATTTGCCCTCCACACCGTTAGTCAGGTGTGGAGATTTTTTGTAAACTCTGCGGTGGATTTTTCTAGCTTTTAATACTGACCGCACAGTATTCTTTCCTATTCTGTCTATCTAGTTAGAAGTGGCCTCCTTTGCTAAATCCTGGTTTCTTTCTGTGTATGTCGTTTCCCCCTCTACTCACAGTCAATATTTGTGGGGGCTATCTATCCTTTGGGAATTTTCTCTGAGGCAAGATAGCTTTCCTGTTTCCATCTTTAGGGGTAGTTAGTTCTCCGGCTGTGACGAGATGTCTAGGGAGTGACAGGAACATTCCACGGCTACTTCTAGTGTTGTGTTAGGTTTAGGAACTGCGGTCAGTACAGATACCACCTCCCCAGAGCTCGTCCCATGTTGTGTTGTGGATTCTGTTTGTGGGCTCCCTCTGGTGGTTACGGCTGGTACTGGGTGACTTTGGTGGGTTGCGGCCTCTGGTTTCCACCTGTCCATCAGAGGCTGGGTGTTTCCTATTTAGCCTGGCCTTTCTGTCATTCCCTTGCCGGCTATCAATGTATTCAGATGTGCTCTGTTTGGTTCCTGACTACCTGCTCCCAGATCTTTCAGGATAAGCTAAGTGCTGATTTTCAGTTGTTTGTTTTTTTGTCCAGCTTGCTAATTATGTCTCTATGCTAGCTGGTAGCTCTAGTGGACTGAGGTTCTCCCCATGTGCCATGAGTTGGCACATGGGCTCTTGTAATCTCAAGATGGTTTTTTTTATTAGGGTTTTTTGCTGACCGCTCAGACCCCTTTTGTATCGTTCTGCTTTCTAAGTACAGCGGGCCTCTATTTGCTAAACCTATATATATCATCTCTATGTGTGTGCCTTCCTCTCATTTTACCGTCAATACATGTGGGGGGCAACTATACCTTTTGGGGTTCATTCCTCTGGAGGCAAGTGAGGTCTTTATTTTCTCTGCAGTGCTAGTTAGCTCTTAGGCTGGTGCGTGGCGTCTAGAACCAACGTAGGTACGCTCCCTGGCTATTTCTAGTTGTGTTTGTCAGGAGTAGGGCAGCGGTCAGCCCAGGTTCCATCACCCTAGAGCTCGTCCGTTTTTTATTTGTACTTTGCTTGTCCAGTGCTATCCCTTGCCATTGGGATTCATGACAGTATAGCCGGCCCACAAAGTGTTAATTATTTGGGCTGAAGCAGGAGAAAAAGAAGTGTTTTGGGGAAATTTTTTTTTTTTTTTTCCCTTAAGAGGTTTTGCTGCCTAGCCCTTAATTGCTGTCTAGCTGCTTTTTACCTCCTCTTAACCCTTGAATGGCTCTGACCTTAGCTGTTTAATATGGATGTCCAGAGTTTGGCTTCCAGCCTGAGTAATCTCGCGGCAAAGGTTCAAAACATACAGGATTTCGTTGTTCACACTCCCATGTCTGAACCTAGAATTCCTATTCCAGAGTTTTTCTCTGGAGATAGATCTACCTTCCTGAATTTTAGGAACAATTGTAAATTGTTTCTTTCTTTAAAATCTCGCTCCTCTGGAGACCCTGCTCAACAGGTCAGGATTGTTATATCTTTCCTGCGGGGAGACCCTCAGAATTGGGCATTTGCATTGGCACCAGGGGATCCTGCATTGCTCAGTGTGGATGCGTTTTTTCTGGCACTGGGATTGCTGTATGAGGAACCTAACCTGGAGATTCAGGCTGAAAAGGCTTTATTAGCCCTCTCTCAGGGGCATGATGAAGCAGAAATATATTGTCAAAAATTTCGGAAATGGTCGGTGCTTACTCAGTGGAATGAGTGCGCCCTGGCTGCAAACTTCAGAGATGGTCTTTCTGAGGCCATTAAGGATATTATGGTGGGGTTCCCTGCGCCTACAGGTCTGAATGAGTCTATGGCTATGGCCATTCAGATTGATCGGCGTTTACGGGAGCGCAAACCTGTGCACCAGTTGGCGGTGTCTTCTGAACAGGCACCTGAGACTATGCAATGTGATAGAATTCAGTCCAGAAGTGAACGGCAAAATTATAGGCGGAAAAATGGATTGTGTTTTTATTGTGGCGATTCAGCTCATGTTATATCAGCATGCTCTAAACGCACAAAAAAGGTTGATAAATCTTTTGCCATTGGTACTCTGCAGCCTAAGTTCATTTTGTCTGTGACTCTGATTTGTTCACTGTCTTCCATTTCCGTCGATGCCTATGTGGATTCGGGCGCTGCCCTGAGTCTGATGGATTGGTCATTTGCCAAACGCTGCGGTTTTAATCTGGAGCCTCTGGAAGTTCCTATTCCTTTGAAGGGAATTGACTCTACACCATTGGCTATGAATAAACCGCAGTACTGGACACAAGTGACCATGCGCATGACTCCCGTTCATCAGGAGGTGATTCGCTTCCTTGTACTGTATAATTTACATGATGTACTAGTGCTTGGTCTGCCATGGTTACAAACTCATAATCCTGTCCTGGATTGGAAAACAATGTCTGTGTTAAGCTGGGGATGTCAGGGGGTTCATGATAATGCACCTCTGATTTCAATCGCTTCATCTACTCCTTCTGAGATCCCTGCGTTTTTGTCGGACTATCGGGATGTTTTTGAGGAGCCTAAGCTCAATTCGCTCCCTCCTCATAGGGATTGTGACTGTGCTATAGAGTTGATTCCTGGCAGTAAGTTCCCTAAGGGTCGTTTATTTAATCTGTCAGTGCCAGAGCATACTGCTATGCGGAATTATATTAAGGAGTCCTTGGAAAAGGGACATATTCATCCATCTTCGTCCCCTCTGGGAGCAGGTTTTTTTTTCGTGGAAAAAAAAGATGGTTCCCTGAGGCCTTGTATAGATTATCGCCTTCTGAATAAGATTACAATCAAATATCAGTATCCATTGCCATTATTAACTGATTTGTTTGCTTGCATTAAGGGGGCTAGGTGGTTCACTAAGATAGATCTTCGCGGTGCGTATAATCTTGTGCGGATAAAACAGGGTGATGAGTGGAAAACCGCATTTAATACGCCTGAGGGCCATTTTGAGTATTTGGTAATGCCTTTTGGACTCTCCAATGCTCCGTCAGTCTTTCAGTCCTTTATGCACAATATTTTCCGTGAATATCTGGATAAATTTATGATTGTGTATTTGGATGATATTTTGGTGTTTTCTGATGACTGGGAGTCTCATGTTCTACAGGTCAGGAAGGTGTTTCAGGTTCTGCGGGCCAATTCTCTGTTTTTGAAGGGCTCAAAGTGTCTCTTTGGAGTCCAGAAGATTTCTTTTTTGGGGTACATTTTTTCTCCTTCTACTATTGAGATGGATCCCGTCAAGGTTCAGGCGATTTGTGACTGGACACAACCTACATCTGTTAAGAGTCTTCAGAAGTTCTTGGGGTTTGCTAATTTTTATCGTCGGTTCATTGCTAATTTTTCCAGTATTGTTAAACCTTTGACTGATTTGACTAAAAAGGGTGCTGATGTTGCGAATTGGTCTCCTGCGGCTGTGGAGGCCTTTCAGGAACTTAAGCGCCGGTTTTCTTCTGCTCCTGTGTTGTGTCAACCAGATGTTTCACTTCCTTTTCAGGTTGAGGTTGATGCTTCCGAGATTGGAGCGGGGGCGGTTTTGTCACAGAGAAGTTCCAATGGCTCGGTGATGAAGCCATGTGCATTCTTCTCTAGAAAGTTCTCGCCCGCCGAGCGCAATTATGATGTGGGTAATCGGGAGCTTTTGGCCATGAAGTGGGCATTTGAGTGGCGTCATTGGCTTGAGGGTGCTAGACATCGTGTGGTGGTCTTGACTGATCACAAGAATCTCATTTACCTTGAGTCTGCCAGGCATCTGAATCCTAGACAGGCTCGTTGGTCGTTGTTTTTTTCTCGTTTCAATTTTGTGGTTTCATACCTGCCAGGTTCAAAGAATGTGAAGGCAGATGCTCTTTCCAGGAGTTTTGTGCCTGACTCTCCTGGAGACTCTGGGCCTACTGGTATCCTTAGGGATGGGGTAATATTGTCCGCCGTATCCCCAGACTTGCGACGTGCATTGCAGGAGTTTCAGGCGGATAAACCTGATTGTTGTCCACCAGAAAGACTGTTTGTTCCGGATGATTGGACCAGTAGAGTCATCTCCGAGGTCCATTCTTCTGTGTTGGCTGGTCATCCTGGAATATTTGGTACTAGAGACTTGGTGGCCAGGTCTTTTTGGTGGCCTTCCTTGTCAAGGGATGTGCGCACCTTTGTGCAGTCTTGTGAAGTGTGTGCTCGGGCTAAGCCTTGCTGTTCTCGAGCCAGTGGGTTGTTGTTATCCTTGCCCATCCCGAAGAGGCCTTGGATGCACATTTCCATGGATTTTATTTCTGATCTCCCTGTTTCACAGAAAATGTCCGTTATCTGGGTTGTGTGTGACCGCTTTTCTAAGATGGTTCATTTGGTGCCCTTGCCTAAGTTGCCTTCTTCCTCTGAGTTGGTCCCTTTATTTTTTCAGAACGTGGTTCGTTTGCATGGGATTCCGGAGAATATCGTTTCTGACAGGGGATCCCAGTTTGTGTCTAGATTTTGGCGGACGTTTTGTGCTAGGATGGGCATTGATTTGTCTTTCTCATCTGCATTCCATCCTCAGACGAATGGCCAGACGGAGCGAACTAATCAGACCTTGGAAACTTATTTGAGGTGTTTTGTTTCTGCTGATCAAGATGACTGGGTTGCCTTTTTGCCACTGGCCGAATTTGCCCTGAATAATCGGGCTAGTTCTGCTACTTTAGTCTCTCCTTTTTTTTGTAATTCGGGGTTTCATCCTCGTTTTTCTTCTGGTCAGGTGGAATCTTCGGATTGTCCTGGAGTGGACGTGGTGGTGGACAGGCTACATCACATTTGGAATCAGGTGGTGGACAATTTGAAGTTATCTCAGGAGAAGACTCAGCAGTTTGCTAATCGCCGTCGCCGCGCGGGTCCCCGACTTCTTGTTGGGGACTTGGTGTGGTTGTCTTCTCGTTTTGTCCCAATGAAGGTTTCTTCTCCTAAGTTCAAGCCTCGGTTCATCGGTCCTTATAGGATCTCGGAGATTCTTAACCCTGTATCTTTTCGTTTGGATCTCCCAGCATCGTTTGCTATTCATAATGTGTTCCATCGGTCGTTATTGCGGAGGTATGAGGTGCCCGTTGTTCCTTCGGTTGAGCCTCCTGCTCCGGTGCTGGTGGAGGGAGAATTGGAGTATGTTGTCGAGAAGATCTTGGATTCTCGTTTTTCCAGACGTAAACTCCAGTATTTGGTTAAGTGGAAGGGTTATGGTCAGGAGGATAATTCCTGGGTGGTCGCCTCCGATGTTCATGCGACTGATTTGGTCCGCGCCTTCCATAGAGCTCATCCTGATTGCCCTGGGGGTTCTCGTGAGGGTTCGGTGACCCCTCCTCAGGGGGGGGGGGTACTGTTGTGGATTCTGTTTGTGGGCTCCCTCTGGTGGTTACGGCTGGTACTGGGTGACTTTGGTGGGTTGCGGCCTCTGGTTTCCACCTGTCCATCAGAGGCTGGGTGTTTCCTATTTAGCCTGGCCTTTCTGTCATTCCCTTGCCGGCTATCAATGTATTCAGATGTGCTCTGTTTGGTTCCTGACTACCTGCTCCCAGATCTTTCAGGATAAGCTAAGTGCTGATTTTCAGTTGTTTGTTTTTTTGTCCAGCTTGCTAATTATGTCTCTATGCTAGCTGGTAGCTCTAGTGGACTGAGGTTCTCCCCATGTGCCATGAGTTGGCACATGGGTTCTTGTAATCTCAAGATGGTTTTTTTTATTAGGGTTTTTTGCTGACCGCTCAGACCCCTTTTGTATCGTTCTGCTTTCTAAGTACAGCGGGCCTCTATTTGCTAAACCTATATATATCATCTCTATGTGTGTGCCTTCCTCTCATTTCACCGTCAATACATGTGGGGGGCAACTATACCTTTTGGGGTTCATTCCTCTGGAGGCAAGTGAGGTCTTTATTTTCTCTGCAGTGCTAGTTAGCTCTTAGGCTGGTGCGTGGCGTCTAGAACCAACGTAGGCACGCTCCCTGGCTATTTCTAGTTGTGTTTGTCAGGAGTAGGGCAGCGGTCAGCCCAGGTTCCATCACCCTAGAGCTCGTCCGTTTTTTATTTGTACTTTGCTTGTCCAGTGCTATCCCTTGCCATTGGGATTCATGACAATGTTGCTCCTTAACTACCAGGTCATAACACAGCTCGTGCCAGTCTTCAACGCCCAACTAAAAACCAAATACTGACCCGGTGGATTTATTCAACTTTTGCAACGAGCACCTGCATGGAATCAAGGTTTTTTTTGTTCCAAAAGAAAAAAATTGACGAAATACGGGTAGTTCAAGAGGAAAGGTTCAAAGATGGACATACAATTGCTGGAACAAGACAAAATCACCAGTTTTGCCAATTGATGACCAAAAGGTTCGCATTTCAAGGGTGTCAAATGACCAATCATCTTTCATTGCCCATGTAGATAGATCTGTCAGATCAGAAATGCCTTTTGTGCCAATTGCAAACCTCCAGCCAGGGCAATACATTGCCTGCATTTACGATAGGAACTGGTGGATTGGAAATATTTCTGAAATCTCAGTCGACGAGCATGATGCATTAATAAATTTTATGCATCCTCATGGACCAGCTAGCTTCTTTCACTGGCCTGTGAGAAATGATACATGCTGGATTCCAGAGCAGTCAATCATTGCAATAATTCCAGCACCAGCTGCAACAGCAATGGGCCGACAATACACCTTCTCTGAACCGATTATGTTGCAAGTTCAGCAACAATTCCAGACCACTTAGACTGAACATTATGGCTTGGGAACCAGCAAAAGATACCCAATATTAGGCTTGGGATCCTTGGCAAAGACACCCACCCTCAGGCTTCGGAACCTGCAACAAAGAGACCGCCCGAGGATCGCCTTGCACGGCTATCGGCCATGGCTCCTAGGCGATGGGGCTGCTAATTCTCGAAAGACAGCATTATTACAATTCTTAATAGGATTATAATACCAATTCTTAGGGAATTGGTTGTGGTATAACCACCATGGACCAACGCAAGGGTTTGAATAGTGCAGTTTCCATTCATTGCGTATTAATAAATAACACCATGTTCAGTGGCATTTTTCATTTCTTAAACGGAGAGACTCCAAAAAAAAGCCCAATGATCCTTGTAGAGAAAAATGTGCTCTTCTAATGATATCAGAATTAATATATTTTAGGGGTACCCTTTTTGAGAAATTTGACCTAAAAATAGGTAAAATTTGTTTTTTTTAAGTTTTTCATCATATGTGGGAGTGAATATTTCCACAAATACATATGCTTTGACCGTGATATTGCAGCAATGCAAAGTCATGTAGATGTTTGGTGTACAGGGCAAAGCACCAGTTACTATTGGTTTTTGGTCTTGAGTTATATATGGGCAAAGTTTGGCATAAATTTTATGCGACGCGTTTTTCAAGCTACTTTGACACAAAATTGCGGCCAAAATATTGTTTTGTCATAGCCGGTAATAATTTTATCGTATTTAGCAGCAAAAGTTGAGCTAGTATGCCAAATTTCAGCATCACAGCCAGTATAGAACTCTAATGGCTATGTGCCAAAGTTTGCAAAATCCTCTTAGCTGAAGCCGCAGGCTTGGTGGAACCTCCAGTGAAAGGTCAACAGTGCCCAATGTATTTGAGATCTGGCCCTAAAAATTTACAGAACCTCTTTTCAAACATACATGTACATCCTTATAAATTTTCAGCAAAATCGGAGACGGTCGAGTGAGGACCACTGGTCCACTTGACATGGAATGACCCATGTTGTATGATCACACTGATGAAAGATGTTTAATAAAAAATTTCAAATTGAAAAAAAATCAGTTTTAGCAACAAGAAATATCCGTCACTATATGGAAAGCAGAGTCACTGCACAATGTTAGTTAAGTCACGTCCATAACTACTTTATTATACTCTATTATCCTATATGACTCCATATAATATATAAGTTTCACATTTTGTATTGAAGAACTGAAATAAATTAACTTTTTGATGATATTCTAATTTTGTGAGATGCACCTGAATGTGTGGGGGTACGGTGAAACTGTGGAAATATCTTTTGTGTGAGACATGCTAATACTGTGGAAACTTTATACTGTGTGAGGGGCATCATATATACTGTATAAGGCAGAGGTGTCAAACTGCATTCCTCGAGGGCCTCAAACCATGAGTGTTTTCAAGATTTCCTTAGCATTCCACAAGGTGCTGGAATCATTCTGTGCAGGTGATTAAATTTTCACCTGTGCAATACAAGGAAATCCTGAAAACATGACCTGTTTGCGGCCCTCGAGGAATGCAGTTTGACACCTCTGGTATAAGGGGTGTAAAATGGTGTGTCATAAGGAGAATGAATCGTCATGGCTGTGCTGCATTTGTACAAAATAACTGCCATCAGCCATCCAGAAGGGACCCTGTGGAATCAATGGGAAAACGGAGAGTTTCAGGAAGAAAGAGTCTACAAGGTACACCAGATCATGTGACCTTGATGACACAGTTTCCTGTTATTATGAAGGTCATAGCCCCAAAGCCAGAACAGATTTGGTGCCAAGCAAAACAATGGGGTGCTAGGGAGGAATTTGAGGTACCAGGCCATGGTAAAGTGCCCGAGGCAGTTGGTTGTGGAGGCAGAACCCAGGTGGCACCAGACGAGTCCCAGAGTCCAGACTACGCCAGCCAAGGCCCGAGAACCAGACCTGCACCAGTCAAGACCCAGAGTCCAAACTATGCCTGTCAAGGCCTGAGAACCTGACCTGTGCCAGTCAAGACCCGGAGTCCAGACTACGTCAGCCAAGGCCCGAGAACCAGACCTGTTCTGGTCAAAACCCGGAGTCCAGAATAAGACTGTCGAGGCCTGAGAACCTGACCTGCGCCGGTCAAGACCCAGAGTCCAAACTATGCCAGGCAAGAGCAGAGTCACAGCTCTTATTTCTTCTGGCACAAGACACATCTGCCTTTGGTCAAGCACCGAAGATCTGTGAGGAGAATCCACTCAGTAGTATATACCTGCAGTGAAGAGCAGGAGGGGCGAGTGAGCAGGGCCATTGCTTCCAGCACTGACGTCAGTACAGGTAAAGAAGAAAAATAACAGAACCAGGTGATTTCCATTAAAAAAAAAAAATTCACATGTCACTTTTTATTTAATCCATAGTTTGCAAAAAGTTAAAAACTGAAAGTCTGAAGCGCGTTAGACGTGTGGGGGATGTTTGCCCCTTGACATTTAATGACATGTATCTTTTTAACTTTTTGCAAACTATGGATTAAATAAAAAGACAAATGTGATTTTTTTTATGGAAATCACCTGGTGCTGTTTATTTTCTTCTTTGCCTGCATTTACAAGTTGATTCCAGCCATATTGAACCTGGCACCCGTGGTCCTGTGATACTCTGGTGAGCACTGATTAATTCCTTTTTCCCTTTCATTATGTTGAGTCAGTACAGGTGTTGGTCCAGGGTGTACAAGAGACAAGGTGAAAGATGACTGAAGTGAAGGCGGCCCAGCGAGCCCTGATAGGCTTTATTAGGAGGACTTATGGCCTAACGGGAAGAGGCGGAGACCCCACTATGGCCGGTGTTCGCAGAGTAGAGTGTTGTCGACTATATGTGTCAGAAAAATCCCCCTTGTCAGTAGCTAAAGTCACATGTGGTTAGAGGCTGCTATTAGTGAGAGTGAGGCGGAGAATTCATTGTGTGTCTGATATTGGATATTTCACCTCGTAATCACCCTGTTCTGCATTATTCACTGTTGTCATAGTGACCACAATTCCCATTATCAGGAAATAAATAATTATATTGGTTACTTCCGCCTTGTGTTTGTCGGTGTGTTGTATCCGGTCACCTGATTACAGGGGCATAATGGGGGCATTATACTGTGTGGGGGCATCATATATACTGCATAAGGGGCATATTGGGGGCATTACACTGTGTGGGGGCATCATATATACTGCATAAGGGGCATATTGGGGGCATTACACTGTGTGGGGGCATCATATATACTGCATAAGGGGCATATTGGGGGCGAAGAAAGGGGCCCTGTACTGTGAGAACAATCCGCTCCCTCACTTCCTGTCCTCCATAGTTGGGTGGTATGTATTAATTACAGGAAATAGAACAAAAATACAATGATTCCCATAAAGTGGCAACAAAAACCCCAAAAGAGTCCCAGTACTGAAGGGGTTAATGCCCCCTGCGCTCAGTTATAGGGAATCTCCAGCACTTACCTCCACATATATGGCTGCTCTGTGCACACAGGACCTGTGATGAGGTCACAGGGGGAGGAGTCAGGGGGTCACATGATCAGGGGCCTCAGGGAATGATTATCTGGAGTGAAATCGGTCATGGAGACTTCTCCTCAGTGACATTCCCGCCATTATTCCCCCTCACTACTGGCACAATTACCTCACGCCGCCTTTTCTACACAGTGTTATGTGTGGAATGTAACGTGTGATTTCTCTGGAGACAAATAGACCCCACACATGAGGGAATTATCACCAGTTACCGGACGTCTAGTATATGGCGGCATATGATTGTGCTATCGCCTCCACACCAGGAGCTGAAATGCCGAAATCTCGCTTATTTACCCCCTTCCAGTACCCGGCTGAGGGCTCATTTCCACATGCGAGGCACACGTCCGTATCTCGCATGTGGAAACCAAGCTGTGGAGCGGCACTCAGGAGCGGAGCGTGCGGCCGCATAGGAACACATGGAGCTGCACAGCTCTGCTCCTGAGTGCCGGCACCAGAGCTTGGTTTCCACATGCGAGATACGGACGTGTGCCTCGCATGTGGAAATGAGCCCTTAGGGTATGTGTCCACGTTCAGGATTGCATCAGGATTTTCCATCAGTATTTGTAAGCCAAAACCAGGAGGGGGTGATAAATACAGAAGTGGAGCATATGTTTCTATTATACTTTTCCTCTAATTGTTCCACTCCTGGTTTTGGCTTACAAATACTGATGAAAAATCCTGACCAAGTCCTGATGCTATCCTGAACGTGGACACATACCCTTAGGGCTCCTTTCCACTTGCGAGATAAACGCCCGTGTCTCGCATGTGAAAACCAAGCTCTGGCGCCAGCACTTGGGAGCGGAGCATGCGGCTGTATGTATTGCTATGCAGCCGCACGCTCCGCTCTGGAGTGCCGATGCCACAGCTTGGTTTTCACATACGAGACACGGACGTGTTTCTCGCAAGTGGAAAGGAGCCCTTAGGGTCATATACGGCCATGCACCTCTCCAGTCACCGTGGTTTTTTTTTTTTTTTTTTGGTAAAAGGATGGAGGGCGGCGTCCATGCTTGGATTTTAGAGAGATTAGTAAAATCATGGTGCCCAGTCCCTATCCTTCACCCCTTAGGGTATGTGCACACGTCAGGATTTTGTCACGATTTTTCATCAGGTTTTGTAGCCAAAACCAGGAGTGGGTGATAAATGCAGAAGTGGTGCATATGTTTCTATTATACTTTTCCTCTAATTGTTCCACTCCTGGTTTTGGCTACAAATCCTGATGAAAAATCCTAGCAAAATCCTGACGTGTGCACATACCTTATACCTGACCTGTTTAGCCAATTATCTGGAGATAAATTCTTTTATTTATATAACCTTATACGTATACGCCATGAGGCAGCCGCCCTGTGAATATCCAACCTAAAGAAGGGGAAGTTAGAATTCATTTATAAAGGTGCATGAGTTCAAAAATCATGAGAATAGACAAGAGAGGTCCAAAGCTGGTCAGAGAACTTAGGGTATGTTTCCACAGTCAGGAAGGCCGGCGGTATCGCCGCAGCGGCGAAGCCGCTCGGCGCTAAGCCCCGCCCCCTTTCTGGGACGCGATCATGCCGGATGTGTTAACTCTTCACATCCGGGATGATCGCTCGCTCCCATAGGGCCCTGTGATATGCCTTGCGGGGACGCTGCGTCCCCGCAAGGTGTACGGACATGCTGCGATCTGAAAAGACGCGCAGCATGTCCGGAGTCGCAGGGAACACTGATGCGGGTTTCCACGCATAGTGGAGACGGGATTTCATAAAATCCCCTCCACTATGCTGGAACATCTGGACGCTGCTTGTTTGACGCTGCAGCTCTGCGCAGCGTCAAACAAGCAGCGTTTCCTGACCGTGGAAACATACCCTTACAATTGGTGGTGGTACAGCTGCAGGTGCTGAGCATGGAGTGAGACTGTATCCCTGTGTAAGAGCTAGAAATAGAGCGCTAATGGGTCATGTGATCGGCACCGCTGTGGAATGAATAGCCTTAGGCTACTTTCACACTAGCGTTAACTCCAATCCGTCACAATGCGTCGTTTTGCAGAAAAAATGCATCCTGCAAAAGTGTTTGCAGGATGCGTTTTTTCACCATTGACTACCATTAAGCGACGCATTGCAACGGATTGCCACACGTCGCACCCGTCGTGCGACGGATGCGTCGTGCAGTGGCGGACCGTCGGCACAAAAAAGCGCTACATGTAACGTTTTTTTGTGCCGACGGTCCGCCATTTCCGACCGCGCATGCGCGGCCGGAACTCCGCCCCCACCTCCCCGCACCTCACAATGGGGCAGCGGATGCGCTGGAAAAATGCATCCGCTGCCCCCGTTGTGCGGCGGAGACAACGCTAGCGTCAGTAACCTCGGCCCGACGCACTGCGACGGGCCGAGCCCAACGCTAGTGTGAAAGTAGCATAAGTGAGCTAATGGGCTGATGTGCAGTTACTGGCTGGAGATTGTAGGTAGATAACAAGGTAGATAGAAGAATAGTATAGGAAGAGGTGGAACAAAACATAATGTATTAAATATTGTGATATATCTGCAAAATATTGTGATATATCTGCAAAAAAAAGTCCAAATAAAGACTTTTGATTTTATTTCCTGAGCTGGATACCTTCATTTTCATGCACAAGTACCTGGCGTCAAGCAGAGACGTTTCCGTTCTCGGATCAAAATTCTCATAGGCTGTGAGAATACCATCATAAGGCTATGTTCACACGGTGCGGTTTTTGCTGCGGATCCGCAGCGGTTTTGAGGCTGCGGATCCGCAGCCGTTTTCCATGCAGGGTACAGTACAATGTTACCCTATGGAAAACAAAAACCGCTGTGCCCACTATCCTTTTTTCGGCATGAAAATCCGCGCTGATTTTCTGCGGAAAAAAAGAAGTACCATGTCTATTCTTTCTGCGGATTCCGCTGCTGTTTTCAACATGCACCAATAGGAAAGTGCTGTTGAAAACCCGCAGAGGAATCCGCAGAAGAAACCGCAGGAAAATCAGCAGTGCAGTTTTGCACTGCGGGTTTTCCAAATCAGGAGCTGAAAAAAACCGCAGCAAAAAAAGGATCGTGTAAACAAGCCCTAAGGGGGAGCTGAATTATTTCCTTTTTTCTGTTCAGTTTTCTGCTTTTTCGTGCTCCCCTTATCAAAAAGTGACTAAAATATGCAGCCGTTCATTGAATAAGCTGCTTCCTTTGTCATACACAAAGAGGATATTTTGCCTTATGACTTTGAATTTGGGAAGGATCTTGCTGTCTTGTTTTTAAAATATCACTTTTACATTTTTGTTTGCTCCAGCACATTGTTTTTCTTGACTCCATTTGCCCTCCACATGGAGACATTAATTGATCCTTCCAGAAGAGAACGTGCTGCACAGGTGCTATAGGGGTGCTGCCTTATTACAGGGTCTGCCTATGGGGGTGCTGCCTTATTACAGGGTCTGCCTATAGGGGTGCTGCATTATTACAGGGTCTGGCTATAGGGGTGCTGCCTTATTACAGGGTCTGCCTATAGGGGTGCTGCCTTATTACAGGGTCTGCCTATAGGGGTGCTGCATTATTACAGGGTCTGCCTATAGAGGTGCTGCATTATTACAGGGTCTGCCTATAGAGGTGCTGCATTATTACAGGGTCTGACTATGGGGGCTGCCTTATTACAGAGTCTGACTATTGGGGTGCTGCCTTTTTACAGGGTCTGACTATGGGGGGTGCTGCCTTATTACAGGGTCTGACTATGGGGGTGCTGCCTTATTACAGGGTCTGCCTACGTGGGTACTGCCTTATTACAGGGTCTGCCTATGAGGGTGCTGCCTTATTACAGTGTCTGCCTATGGGGTCTGCCTTATGCTATAGTCTGCCTATAGCGAGTTCATACTATATTGTGAACTATTTGGTGCATTATGCTATATGGAGGCTATCTAGGGGGCCATCATACAGTATGGAGATTACAGTGAGGGGGGTCATCAATAGTGTTGAGCGATACTTTTCAATATTGAAAAGTATCGGTATCGGATTGGATTGGCCAATATTCAAAAAATATCAGATATCGCCGATACCAATACCTGATAGCAATGCAAGTCAATGGGACCAAAATATCGGAATTAAAAAAAACCCTTTCTTTCCTTGTAGGTTCATTCTACATGAAGGAAAACAACTAAGAATAATGTAGGATGTATTGGGGGAGGTGGAGGAGACATTAAAGGCATAGAGGTTTAGCCCAATGAAATGGAATAGCAGGAATTAATTTTTTTTTTTTAAAGATGTTCGGAGTTACAAAGATATTGACTATGTTAAGATTTTTTATATTTTGTCAGATATTGATGTTTCACTAATTCCATGCTCTTCACCTTCTTTTTTAATTCTCCAACACTTTCTTCTTCATCATCCTCAGCAGCAGCATCTTTTACATCAACTTCTTCTTCACCTTATTCATCTTCTTCTTCATCTTCTTCCTATTATTCTTTTTTGTTACATCCAGCTGACGTTACTGGAACCCGGTTACTAAGCAGGAGGTACCCGTGCCAGAAAGCACTACCAAGGACCACCTGACGTTAGTGGAACTCGGACACCCAGAAGGAGGCACCTAAGCCAAAGGCTCTGCCCAGAACCAGCTGACGGTACTGGAACCAGGGGGACCTATTCAAGATTGTTTTCCTAAGAACCAGCTAATGGTGCTGGAACTCAGATAGGCAGCAGAAGGTCCACAGTAAAAACAAAAGTTGCTAGGCCGCGAGCCGCCGTAGTTACCGAAGATCCACAGTCCTACAGGGGGAGCTTGTCCAATTGGCACTACGGAACCAGCCTTGATTGCCAGTTCCCGCAGCCCACATAGGAAGCACCTAAACTGCAGGCACCATAGAGTCGGCTAACCCGACCGCAACACGACAGGACAATGTATTGGAGGCAAAGTGACCTTCACACTACCCGGAAACAGCTGGCATGCTGGAATCGGGCTGGGCAGGAGGGAGTACCCATGCCAAAGACACTTCTGAGCAGCAACTGGCGGTGTTGGAGCCCAGGGAATAAAGGAGAAGCAAAGTGTAGGCTGAGGCCTAATTGGAGCAAGTTGAAAGGGAACCTTTAACCACCCCCCCAGGTGTTAGCAACTAGAAGAGCCACCTTGTGCAGCAGTAATGCTGCACATGGAAAGGTGGCTCTTTTAATTATGCTCCTTGCACACGCTGAACGAAACACTTATAAAATTGGGCCCCTCATACCGTGAAACCGTCCCGAAGGCGGGACTTTCCTTCGTAATGAGATGCAGAACAGCTGTCATTTATACCCCCTTGGCGCCGGGCGCAGCCTCCTGAGCGTTGTTTGTTTGTGTACCGGAGTCTGCGCTGTTATGATATCCCTTGGGCATGCGCAGTTAGCGCTGCCAGTCTTCTGACATCATTTGGTGTCAGCCTGACTGCGCCTGTGCGGCCGCCCTGCCCGAGATCACGCCCCGCAGTGTCTTATTTATTCACACTGCGAGGCTGGGATCCATGGGCATGCGCATGCGCAGTGCATATCTTCACCTTTCACTCATCTCCTTCCGCCTTCTTCATACTGTGCCGCGTCAGCTGATCCCTAATCACATGCCACGGCCGTGATGCCGCACAGTCTGAAGAAGGCGGAAGGAGATGAGTGAAAGGTGAAGATATGGACTGCGCATGCCCATGAATCCCAGCCCCGCAGTGTGAATAAATAAGACACTGCGGGGTGTGATCTCGGGCAGGGCGGCCGCACAGGCACAGCCAGCCTGACACCAAATGATGTCAGAAGACGGGGAGCGCTAACTGCGCATGGCCAAGGGATAACATAACAGCGCAGGCTCCGGGACAGGTTCAAACAATGCTGAGGAGGCGGCGCACGGTGCCAAGGGGGTAGGAATGATGGCTGCGCTGCGTCTCATTAAGAAGGAAAGTCCCACCTCCGGGACGGTTTGAAGGTACGAGGGGACACATTTTATAAGTGTTAACTTAAAGAAGTTGTCCACTACAATAAACATTTTTTTTTTCATAAATCTTGCTGTTATGCGCCACTGAAAACATCCACTGTGTTTATTTTAGCAATATAAGGGTGTGTATCCACGGTCACTAAACGCTGCTTGTTTGACGCTGCGCAGAGCTGCAACGTCAAACACGCAGCGTCCAGATGTTCCAGCATAGTGGAGGGGATTTTTTGAAATCCCGTGTCCACTATGCGTGGAAACCCGCACGCGGCAGCCCTGCGACTCCGGACATGCTGTGCGTCTTTTCAGATCGCAGCATGTCCGTGTACCTTGCGGGGACGCTGCGTCCCCGCAAGGCATAACACAGGGCCCTATGCGAGGAGTGCGATGATCCCGGATGTGTACAGTTAACACATCCGGCATCATCGCGTCCCAGAAGGGGGCGGGGCTTCGCCGCTCCGACGATACCGCCGGCCATCCTGAACGTGGACACGTACCCTTATCTTTTATCATGCTGTAGCAGCACATCTTCAGTGCTGGATCCAGCTCTCATGGGGATAATCGACAACTTCCTTTCTCCTGACTTACTGTGCTCTAATACTACACTGTGTTCCAAATTATTATGCAAATTGGATTTAAGTGTCATAAAGATTTAATTGTTTTGTTTTTCAAATAAACTCGTGGATGGTATTGTGTCTCAGGGCTCAATGGATCACTGAAATCAATCTTAAACACATGTGATAATTGGTTTTCCAGGTGATTCTAATTAAAGGAAAACTACTTAAAAATGATGTTCCACATTATTAAGCAGGTCACAGTTTTCAAGTAACATGGGAAAGAAAAAGGATCTCTCTGCTGCTGAAAAGCATCAAATAGTGCAATGCCTTGGTGAAGGGATGAAAACATTAGAATTTTTCCAAAAACATTAGCGTGATCATCGTACTGTTAAGAGATTTGTGGCTGTATCTGAGCACAAATGTGTTTGTGCTGATAAAGGCATAATGAGGAAGATTTCTGCCAGGCAAGTTCATCGGCTTAAGAGAGCAGCTGCCAAAAAGCCATTACAAAGCAGCAAACAGATATTTGAAGCTGCTGGTGCCTCTGGAGTCCATCGAACCTCAAGGTGTAGGCTCCTTCAAAGGCTTGCTGTGGTGCATAAAACTACTATTCGGCCACCCTTAAACAGTGTTCACAAGCAGAAATGGTTGTATTGGGCCCACACATACATGAAGACTAATTTCCAAACAGTCTTGTTTACTGATTAGTGTTGAGCAATCCTGGATGGTCCAGATGGATGGAGTGGTGGATGGCCACCATGTCCCAACAAGGCTGCAACGTCAGCAAGGAGGTGGAGGAGTCATGTTTTGGGCCAGAATCAAGGGAAACAGCTGGTAAGGCCCTTTAAGGTTCCTGAAGGTGTGAAAATGACCTCTGCAAAGTATATAGAGTTTCTGACTGACAACTTTCTTCTATGGTCTAAAAAGCAGAAACGTGCCTTCAGGAGCAAAATCATCTTCATGCTGACAATGCCCCATCTCATGCTGCAAAGTATACCTCTGAGTCATTGGCTGCTATGGGCATAAAAGGAGATAAACTCATGGTGTGGCCACCATCTTCCCCTGACCTCAACCCTATAGAGAACCTTTAGAGGATCATCAAGCAAAAGATCTATGAGGGTGGGAGGCAGTTCACATCCAAACAGCAGCTCTGGGAGGCTATTCCAACTTCATGCAAAGAAATACAAGCAGAAACTCTCCAAAAACTCACAAGTTCAATGGATGCAAGAATTGTGAAGGTGACATCAAAGAAGGGTCCTATGTTACCATGCAACTTTGCCTGTTGGGATGTTTTGGCGTTAAATAGCTTTTTTGTTCAGTGAATGTGACCTCCTAATGCTGCAAATTCCAAAAATGAGCATTTTCAGTTCTTTAAAACATATCAAATGTTTAGAAATTCTACTGTGCATAATAATTTGGAACAGTGTATTTTGAGTTTTTATTCATTTTGGAGAATATACTGTTATCATTGGGAGGTTTCTTCAATAAAATTCGATGTATAATCTAATGGGTGATTACTTTTATTAGACTGACTGTCATTTGCACCGACCATTTAGGAAAATCTGATAAAAATGTAATTTGCATAATAATTTGGAACATAGTGTACAAGTTCCATGATGCATTGCACTCGCCTGTAACTCTGCACCTGGCACACCCACCCCAAAACACACCCCATCCCCTCCCTCCTCTCACTCCTCTATCTTCAAAAAGATTTGTGATGTCTTTTCTGTCCAACCCACACTCCATTACACATAGATAGATAGCTAGATAGATAGATATGGGATGGATAGATAGATACATACAGATATATCTATATATCTATGTCTATTTCCATATATATGTCCATATCCATGTTTCTAAACCCCTTCACCCCTGGAGCTTTTTTGTTTTCATTTTTCGCTCCCCTTCTTTCCAGAGCCATAATTTTTCCGTCAATATGGCCATGTGAGGGCTTATCTTTGGCGGGACAAGTTCTACTTTTGAACGACACCATTGGTTTTACCATGTTGTGTAATAGAAAATGGGAAAAAAGTCAAAGTGCGATGAAATTGCCAAAAAAGTGCAATCTCACACTTGTCTTTTGCTTGGCTTTTTTGCTAGGTTCACTAAATGCTAAGGCTGTGCACATGTTGTGGATTTGATTGCAGATCCGCAGCGTTTTTTGCCGCACAGAATTGCATCAAATCCGCAGTGTAGTGCACAACCAATGTAAGTCTATGGGAGCCGCAGACTTATGCACATGCTGCGGAAAAAGCCGCACCGAAACGCAGCTTTTTTTTTTCCGGAGCATGTCACTTCTTTTGTGCCAAACTGCAGCGTTTCTGCACCATTAGACTTTCATTGAGTCGGGCACATCCGCAGCAAAACCGCAGATGTAAAAAAGATCTGCAGTTTAGATGCGGATGTGGGTCCGAGAAACGCTGCAGTTCGGGAAGAGGGAAGTGTGTGGGCGGTGACTGTGTGCGTGTATGTGTGTACGAACGGGGTCTGCGGGCTGTTCGGATGTGTGTGGCACTGTGCGGGGCTGTTCAGGTGTGTGCGGGGTCTGCGGGCTGTTTTGATGTGTGCGGCGCTGTGCGGGGCTGTTCAGGTGTGTGCGGGGTCTGCGGGCTGTTCGGATGTGTGAGGCACTGTTTGGATGTGTGCAGCACTGTTTGTATGTGTGCGGGACTGTTCGGGTGTGTGCGGGGCTGTGCGGGGGGTCTTTTGGGGTGTGTGTGCAGGCATCATCCGATGGGGCTACAAGTACGCAGCATCCAATCTGCAGCTAATTCGGATGTAATCCGGACAGTGGACACACACCCTACACTATCAATACATACATACATACATACATACATACAATACATACATACAATCCATACATCTATCAATAGATATATCTATCCAGATATATCTATAGATAGATATAGGAATAGGTAGATGTATGCATCTATAGATCTATCTATATGTAGATCGGTCTATCCATTTCATCTATCATCTATATGTCTATCTGTGTGTAATTGAGTGTGGGTTGGACAATAATGACATCACAAACCTTTTTTTTTGTTCAATAATACATCTTTATTTAGCTTTCAAAAATGCATACAAAAACGCACAAAAAACACGCAAAAACCGCAACAAAAACCGCACCAAGAACTGCATCAAAACCACACAAAAAGCCCGCATTGAAACCGCGCAAAAAACATGAAAAAAACGTGAAAAAAATGCGTCCAAAACGCAGCGGCGTTTTCTGCAAGGAGCTGCAGATTTTGTGCAGAATATTCTGCACCCAAATCTGCAAAGTGTGCACACAGCATAAAACTGACCTGCCATTATGATTCTCCAGGTCATTACGAGTTCACAGACACCAAACATGTCTAGGTTATTTTTTATCTAAGTGGTGAAAAAAAATTCCAAAGTTTGCTAAAAAGAAATAAAATAATTGCGCCATTTTCCGATACCCGTAGCGTCTATATGATCTGAGATATCGGGTCGGGTGAGGGCTAATTTTTTGCGCTCCGAGCTGGCGTTTTTAATGATACCACTTTTGTGCAGATATGTTCTTTTGATCGCCCATTATTGCATTTTAATGCAGTGTCACGGCGACCAAAAAAACGTAATTTTGTCTTTTGATTTTTTTTTATCGCTATGCCGTTTAGCGATCATGTACATTTTTTTGTATTGAAAACAGCTGACATGTTGCGGCTTTGAAGTGGGTTCACTGCAAAGCCCACCCACCTCAAAGCGGGGGATACTGGCAGCTGACGTACTATTCCGTCAGCTGGCAGAAAGGGGTTAATGAACAATATGTTTCAGTTAAAAAAATAAATAAATGGCGTGGGCTCCCGCGAAATTTTCTGCACCAGAGGGGGAAAGCCGACGGCCGGGGGCCAATATTTGTAGCCTGCTATGAATATCAGCCCGCAGCTGTCTGCGTAGCCTTTACTGGCTATTAAAATACGGGGATCCCCCCCAAAAAATGGCGTGGGGTCCCCCTATATTTTATAGCCAGAAAGGCTACGCAGACAGCTGCAGGCTGATATTCATAGCCTAGAGAGGGGCCATGGATATTGGTCCCCCCAGGCTACGAATACCAGTCCGCAGCCGCCCCAGAAATGGTGCATCTGTAAGATGCGCCAATTCCGGCACTTAGCCCCTCTCTTCCCACTCCCGTGTAGCGGTGGGATATGGGGTAATAAGGGGTTAATGTCACCTTGCTATTGTAAGGTGAGTTTGGAGCGCCCCCAGACGCAGGGCCGCGGGGACACTCGGTACCGGGCCTCTCTGTCTCAGTTCTGGGATCGTCACGGTGGCTAGACCCGGTCCGTGACCCTGCTAAGGGGCGTCCAATGAAAGGTGTGGATGGTGGTGTGCGGTGCAGGTCGCGATGAATATTGAGGACACAAGGTTGCAGTCTCTTTACCTCTTTACTGAAGGCTTCGAGATACTCAATCCGGAGCACTGTTAACATGGCTGTCTGAGACCGGCCATTCCAAAGGCACATCCGGAGTTCCCTTGACAGGTGCGAATCAGTGTCTACCTTCTAGCGCTGGTGTGTTGTAGTCCTTCCCTGCTGAGCACCCCAGGATAGTCCTCACAACTGTTGTGTCTGTCTCTGATGTTCGTTCTCTCCATCCCCCAGATGATATGGCTAAGACGCACCCGTATGACGAGGTAGGCCTGGAGTTCTTCCGGGACCCTAGAGTCGCCCCTCTCCCACAGCTGCCTCCGATGTCTGCTTAGGTGTTTAAGTGAGACAGCCAACCTATGATTGGCTGTCCTGACGTTTGTTTGCAGTAATGCTTAGAGTCTCTTACTTGCTCGGCGTTCCGGCCACCGACTTTGCGCCTCAGAAGGATGTTGCCTCGGTCTTACAGCACGACTCCTTCTGGTCCTATCACCTCTTTACTGTATTCCCGTTGCTCACTTCTTGTCTTTTCTTAAGAATCTGTCAGGATCCCATCCCTGATAGGTCCTCTCTCTAGCTCTTCCCAGTTACTTCTCACCTCTTTTCCTGTCCAACCCCCAGTTTTACCAGAGTGTGAGTGGCCTACTAGATAGAACCACCCCGCCTGGTGGCCGGAGTGTGAAGTGTAGTGTGTGTGATACCTGGTCAGGTGAACTCCTTTAGTGCAATCAGACGTAACATCACTCCCCCTTAGTGGCAGAGCGACGTTACTGCAACGACCAGGACTCTGGAGCGCTGCACTTCCCCCCGGGTAAATCCAGTACTCCCAGACTGGGAAAAGAAAAACAACATTACTGTCACGGTACCCGGGTATAACTGCTGCTGGGGAAACTGCTTCCAGCAGAAACAGAGCTGGACCAGAAAACCGGGAAACCAACATGAACACCAACAGGACCTTTCACATGAGACAGAATGACTAAGTAGAGCAAAAGGACCTACGATCATGTGACAGAGTGGGAGGCGGCCAGGGGGCGGAGCCAAACGCTGGGGAAACAGGGAAGGGATAAGCATAAAAGAATAGTGAAACAAGCCGAAGTCGTACCAGGAGATTACAAGATACCAACAGGGAGAATCAGAGAATAGTCAGAAGCCAGGCCAGGGGTCAGTAATCCAGGAAAGCGAATAAAGCAGGTAACAGTAAGACACGAAGCAAGCCAGCACACACTACAAAGGTCAAGCATACAGACTGCAGAAAACCTATGACTTCGTCATTAGGGGGGTACTCTCTGTGGGAATTTTTTTTTTTTTAATTTTTGTTTACTTTATTTGGTACAATTTTTTTTACACTTGTACTGTTCGGTCAAAAATGACCGATAGGCCTTTATTCAGCTCTCCAGACAATTTTTGACAAAAATAAAGGTGCTATCACCTCATTTTGAACTATATATTGCATCTACTACTATTTATCAATGTATCTGACTACTTTTGGTCAGAACAGATTTACACATACCAACATTTTCAAGTTGCGATACAGCCGACGGATTCGCTTCCAGTATAGCTATGCGCAATTTATTTCACTGGTTTTTATTTACCCTGCTGTTCATATAGATCTAGTTCCATTCAGTTGTCAACATTTCATATTGTAAATCATGATTTTCTGATTTTCCATGTGTTTGCTGGTTGTACAGTATTACACTGTACATAAATGTTAATTTATTTGATTCAAAAAATAAAAGTTTTTGATTTAATTTTTCATCTGATTATTGAAAACCATGTTCACATACAGTAAAACAATGCAACAGGTAATCAAATAACACTTGAATTAGGTACAAATCACAACTTTGTTAGGTCCGGTCAAAAATGACCGGGAACAGTATAAGTGTATAAAAAACAACGTTTTTTGCCATTTTATAGAGAAAAAAGCTTTTTTTTTTTTTGCCTTTGAAAAAAGTATATCTACATAATGTTTGATATTATTACTTATAGTTAACATTTAGATCAAGATTTTTTTTTTATCTGCAAAAATAATCAATTTTTACAAAAATCGAAAAAATACCATGTTCCCTTTTGGATATAAAAAAAATATAAAACAAGCTTTGTATTTATTTTTTTTTCTGGTATTTGAACAACCATCTTCACAAGCAATATAATAGTGCAAAAACTGTTTAAAAAAACCACTTAGATTAGCTAAAAATGATTATTTTATAAGGACGGTCAAAAATGACCGGGAACAGTACAAGTGTATGTGAAATCTAAACAGAACAGCAGGGTTAAGGCAGCCAGAGACTCCTCTATCCTGGGCAGTGGGTATGCATCCTTATGTGTAATGCGGTTCAACTGCCTGTAATCAACACACATCCTCATTGTGCCATCTTTCTTTCTAACAAGGACTAATGGGGCTGCCCAGGGGCTACAATTATCTCTCACCACCCCAGCCTCCTTCATTTCTCGCAACATGTCCTTGGCACACTGGTAATGAGCTGGGGGTACAGGGCGGTATCTCTCTATTATGGGCCGATGATCCCATGTGGGGATGTGATGTTGGATCCCCTTCACCTGTCCAAAATCTAAGGGGTGTTTTCTAAATACCCGCTCGTACTCATGAACCACCCTGTAGGCCCCCTGTTTCTGGTGGGATGGGGTAGAGTCAGTGCCCACATGCAATTCCCGACACCAATCTTTCGAGTGCCCTGCAGAACTGTTGTCCTCCGCCAGGTTAGACGGGACCAAGGGTCCAGGTGTCTGTATCACACTATTATTAACAGCGAACAGCTTGGCGAGCGTGGCATACTTGGTGAGCTGCACCTCTTCCTCCCCACAATTAAGGACACGTACAGGCACCCTCCCCTGGCGGACGTCGACCACCCCCCTGGCTGTTAGGAGAGTAGGCCTATTGTCTGAATATACGGGTTCTACCAGGGCCTGGCAGTCCTTACCCCTGAGGCCTATGGCTGCCCGACACCATATTAACATCTCACTCCTGGGGGGTATCGCGATAGGATTGGAATCACTCACAGTGACACGACCAATTTCACCACCAGTCAGCTCTACCTGCTGTCTCTGCATCAGAGCTCTGATTTCTTTTTGCGGGCGCGTTGTTCACTGTGGCCAGTGGTTTCTGCTACCTGTTGTAACAAGACGATAACTTCTGCAAGACAATTTTCTATAACATTGGTACCAATGGTCATCATGGGATTACATTCACGGCGGTCAATATCAACAATTACAATCCCTTGGGCCTTCAATTCCACCCGCCCCACTTTGATGGTGACCTCTTTATACCCCACTTGTGGCAATGGCTGACCATTACTGGCTATGATGGTGAAGTCATCATCGGGGCCACGAGTAGTATCGGTGTCCTCCCAATACCGTTTATAAAGCACGTAAGGCATAGTCGTCACCTGAGAACCGGTGTCCAGCAGAGCGTTCATGGGGATACCGTCGATCACAACAGGAAGAACTGGTCGCCCTCCCACATACTTGGCTCTCCAATGCTGCGGGCCTGATCGTCCTACTCCTGGGGGTTGGCCCTTTGCCCCAGGGGTTGCTCGTTTAAAGGACAGTACCTTGCAAGGTGGCCCACCTGGTGACAGCGGCGGCAGATAGGTCGTCCGTCCCGATGGAAGCGATCGTCGTCCCGGCCTCTGGTCGGCGGAGTTCTCCTCTGTCACATCCAGGGGACATCCTCTGGTCTGGAGGCCAGCTGGATCTTCTCCTTGGGGGCCTCCTGTAGGGACTGCACCGTCTGGGCTAGGGCAGCAACACTCTTGGTCAGCTCCTGCATCTGGAGGCGGAGTCCTGCGGGGGAGTCGTCCTCTAAGCTCTGGGCATCGGCCTCGGTGGTGACTGGGGCATCCGACGCCACTTCCTGGTGGTACGTGAGAGCGGGACGCCTGGGAGGCACTGTACGGCTGGGCTGCTGCTCCTGCAGCGCCTGGATGGCTTTATCCTTGAATTGTGCAAAAGTCAGGTCTGGATTTTGCATGGCCAGGAAGTGCAATTGGCCCCTTTGGTGACTGCACAAGAGTCCCTCAATGAACCGCTCTTTCAGGAGTTTATCCTCATCTTGCATGCTGCCGGGGTCACTCTGCTTAATGGCCCGCAGCGCTTCCTGGAGATTAAGGGCATAGTCCCGTAAGCTATCCTGCGGTCTCTGTTTGCATCCATAGAAAGTCAATTTAATTTCTGTAGCAGTACGGGTATCGAAGGTGGCTTTAAGCTTTGCAAAAACCTGCTGTGCAGTTCCCTTATCTGCGGCAGGCCAGGACTTCACTTCTCTCAAAGCCGCCCCAAAGAGTTGGTTGGTTATCATATGAACCTTCTGAGGCTCTGTCAAGGGGTAGAACTCAAGCAAGCTGCAGATCCCTTCTTTAAAGTCGGTTAATGTATGCGACTCCCCGGAGTATCGCGGGAGCCAAGCCGCTCCGGGCAGGTACGGCATGGAGAAGGGCATTATGGCGGTTGTAGCCGCGGCAGCCTCCGGCTGGCGGATTGGGGCGGCGAGCTCTGCGGCAGCTGGCGGTGGTACAAGGCCCGCGGCTGCGGACCGGAGGTGCCTCCGGGTTTACGGCCGCGACCGGCACCCCTGCTTCCCCCGACTCAGACATGGCCGCTCCTTCCCCCTGCTAACCTGCTGGAAGTTGGTGTTCCTCTTCCGGGGTCGCAGCTTTACTGCTCTCTCTGGTTCCGCCCTCTTTTTGGCCCGCTCCGCCCACGAAGCTATAGCTCCTCCCTTCGTGCACAGCGATGGCGGATTTTGGCGGCAATTAGCAACACACAGTCTTTGCAAAATAGTCACAATCCAAGCACAATAAATCACGGTTCCAAGGCACACATGACCTGATTCTTCAGGCTTAAGTAGATCCTGTTCGTGATGCCAAGTTTGGAGCACCCCCAGACGCAGGGCCACGGGGACACTCGGTACCGGGCCTCTCTGTCTCAGTTCTGGGATCGTCACGGTGGCTAGACCCGGTCCATTACCCTGCTAAGGGGCGTCCAATGAAAGGTCTGGATGGTGGTGTGCGGTGCAGGTCGCGATGAATAATGAGGACACAAGGTTGCAGTCTCTTTACCTCTTTACTGAAGGCTTCAAGATACTCAATCCGGAGCACTGTTAACAGGGCTGTCTGAAACCGGCCGGTCCAAAGGCACATCCGGAGTTCCCTTGACAGGTGGGAATCAGTGTCTACCTTCTAGCACTGGTGTGTTGTAGTCCTTCCCTGCTGAGCACCCCTGGATAGTCCTCACGACTGTTGTGTCTGTCTCTGATGTTCGTTCTCTCCGTCCCCCAGATGATATGGCTAGGACGCACCCGTATGACGGGGTAAGCCTGGAGTTCTTCTGGGACCCTAGAGTCGCCCCTCTCCCACAGCTGCCTCTGTTGTCTGCTTAGTAGTGTTGAGCATTCCGATACCGCAAGTATTGGGTATCGGCCGATACTTGCAGTATCGGAATTCCGATACCGAGATCCGATACTTGCCGCATATCGGATACCGGAATCGGAAGTTCCCAGGATTCAAACTGCACGAATTCAGCCAATGAGGAATGATTCCAAGTGTGGGCACATCCTGTTCAGCATGGTGGGCATGAAACTACTGGCATGGCTGTGATTGGCTGCTGAAATGATGTCATGCTGCAGTTTAAAAGTCGCTGGCGCCATTTTGCGCTCACTCTGCTGTGAATTCAGTTAGACATAGGATGCTGTGTTCTGACTGAGGGCCAGTTGAGATAGCGATTTGCTTCATTGTTCTTTTCCAAGGCTAATTTAGCAACCGCTGTGTTCACCTCATAATCACCTTGCTTTTGCCTTGCAGCGCTGTTTTCACAGCGATCTGAAAGGTCTGTGTGTGTGTGTGTGTGTGAGTGCAGCCCACTCTCTAGTCTGTGTGCAGCCATAGGCCATAGCTGGTTGTATTCAGTTCAGGGAGGGTGGTTCACTGCCTCATACTGTTCTATCCAATTTTTTTTTTTTTCAAGTAGTGCAGGCTGCTGCACATTTTTTCTAATAATTCCTATTAGTGACTTTCCACCCGTATCCAGCTAAATTGTGGAAAAACACTAGATAGGATAACGTAGAGGAGTGTTTTTGGGCCTTGCAGCGCCGTTTACGGCTGTCTGCACGGTCTCTGTGTGACTGCAGCTCGCCCTGTTGTCTGTGTGCAGCCATAGCCGGTTGTATCCACCTCAGGGTGCGTCCCTGCGTCATACCGTAAAATCAATTTTCCTTTTTTTTAAGTAGTGCAGGCTGCTGCACATTTTTTAAAAAAATTCCTATTAGTGTCTTTCCACCCTTATCCAGCTAAATTGTGGAAAAACACTACATAGGATAACGTAGAGTAGTTTTTTTGGGCCTTGCAGCGCCGTTTACGGCTGTCTGCACGGTCTCCGTGTGAGTGCAGCTCTCCCTGTTGTCAGTTCAGCCCCCCAAAAATAAATAAATAATAAAGTTCACCAAACACACCACTTTACAGTTGTGTAGGCCACATTAGCTCATATTAACCCCTTAATCCCATATGACGTACTATCCCGTCAAGGTGACCTGGGACTTAATTCCCAGTGACGGGATAGTACGTCATACGCGATCGGCCGCGCTCACGGGGGGAGCGCGGCCGATCGCGGCCGGGTGTCGGCTGCATATCGCAGCTGACATCTGGCACTATGTGCCAGGAGCGGTCACGGACCGCCCCCGGCACATTAACCCCCGGCACACCGCGATCAAACATGATCGTAGAGTATCGGCGGTATAGGGAAGCATCGCGCAGGGAGGGGGCTCCCTGCGGGCTTCCCTGAGAGCCCCGGAGCAACGCGATGTGATCACGTTGCTGCGAGGGTCTCCTACCTCCTTCCTCGCTGCAGGTCCCGGATCCAAGATGGCCGCGGCATCCGGGTCCTGCAGGGAGAAAGGTGGCTTACCGAGAGCCTGCTCAGAGCAGACGCTGGTAAGCCTGCACCGATGTAAGTGAGATCGGTGATCTGGCAGAGTGCTGTGCACACTGTCAGATCATCGATCTGTGATGTCCCCCCCTGGGACAAAGTAAAAAAGTTAAAAAAAATTTTTCCACATGTGTAAAAAAAAACAACAAATTCCTAAATAAATAATAAAAAAAATATATATATTATTCCCATAAATACATTTCTTTATCTAAATAAACAAAACAATAAAAGTACACATATTTAGTATCGCCGCGTCCGTAACGACCCAACCTATAAAACTGCCCCACTAGTTAACCCCTTCAGTAAACACCGTAAGAAAAAAGAAAAAAGAAACGAGGCAAAAAACAACGCTTTATTACCATACCGCCGAACAAAAAGTGGAATAACACACGATCAAAATGACGGATATAAATAATCATGGTACCGCTGAAAACGTCATCTTGTCCCACAAAAAACAAGCTGCCATACAGCATCATCAGCAAAAAAATTAAAAAGTTATAGTCCTGAGAATAAAGCGATACCAAAATAATTATTTTTTCTATAAAATAGTTTTTATCGTATAAAAGCGCCAAAACATAAAAAAATGATATAAATGAGGTATCGCTGTAATCGTACTGACCCCAGAAGAATAAAACTGCTTCATCAATTTTACCAAACGTGGAACGGTATAAACGCCTCTCCCAAAAGAAATTCATGAATAGCAGGTTTTTGGTCATTCTGTCTCACAAAAATCGGAATAAAAAGTGATCAAAAACGGTCACGTGTCCGAAAATGTTACCAATAAAAACGTCAACTCGTCCCGCAAAAAAACAAGACCTCACATGACTCTGTGGAGCAAAATGTGGAAAAATTATAGGTCTCAAAATGTGGAGACGCAAAAACTTTTTTGCTATAAAAAGCGTCTTTTAGTGTGTGACAGCTGCCAATCATAAAAATTCGATATAAAAAACGCTATAAAAGTAAATCAAACCTCCCTTCATCACCCCCTTAGTTAGGGAAAAATAATAAAACTAAAAAAATGTATTTATTTCCATTTTCCGGTTAGGGTTAGGGCTAGGGTTAGGGTTGGGGCTAAAGTTTGGGTTAGGGTTAGGGCTAGGGTTGGAGGTAAAGTTAGGGTTAGGGTTGGGGCTAAAGTTAGGGTTAGGGTTGGGGCTAAAGTTAGGGTTAGCGTTTGGATTACATTTACGGTTTGGATTAGGGTTGGGATTAGAATTATGGGTGTGTCAGGGCTAGGGGTTACCGTTGGGATTAGGGTTAGGGGTGTGTTTGGGTTAGGGTTTCAGGTAGAATTGGGGAGTTTCCACTGTCCAGGCACATCAGGGGCTCTCCAAACGCGACATGGCGTCCAATCTCAATTCCAGCCAATTCTGCGTTGAAAAAGTAAAACAGTGCTCCTTCCCTTCCGAGCTCTCCCGTGCGCCCAAAAAGTTGTTTACCCCAACATATGGGTTATCAGCGTATTCGGGACAAATTGAACAACAACTTCTGGGGTCCAAGTTCTCTTGTTATCCTTGGGAAAATAAAAATTTTGGGGGCTAAAAATCATTTTTGTGGGAAAAAAAAGATGTTTTATTTTCACGGCTCTGCGTTATAAACTGTAGTGAAACACTTGGGGGTTCAAAGTTCTCACAACACATCTAGATAAGTTCCTTGGGAGGTCTAGTTTCCAATATGGGGTCACGTGTGGGGCGTTTGTACTGTTTGGGTACATCAGGGGCTCTGCAAATGCAACGTGACGGCTGCTGACCAATCCATTTAAGTCTGCATTCCAAATGGCGCTCCTTCCCTTCCGAGCTCTGTCATGCGCCCAAACACTGGTTCCCCCTCACATATGGGGTATCAGTGTACTCAGGACAAATTGGACAACAATGTTTGGGGTCTAATTTATCCTGTTACCCTTGTGAAAATACAAAACTGGGGGCTAAAAAATAATTTTTGTGAAAAAAAATAATAATTTTTATTTTCACGGCTTTGCGTTATAAACTTTAGTGAAACACTTGGGGTTTCAAAGTTCTCACAACACATCTAGATAAGTTTCTTGGGAGGTCTAGTTTCCAATATGGGGTCACTTGTGGGGGGTTTGTACTGTTTGGGTACATCAGGGGCTCTGCAAATGCAACGTGACAGCTGCTGACCAATCCATTTAAGTCTGCATTCCAAATGGCGCTCCTTCCCTTCTGAGCTCTGTCATGCGCCCAAACAGTGGTTCCCCCCCACATATGGGGTATCAGCGTACTCAGGACAAATTGGACAACAATGTTTGGGGTCTAAGTTATCCTGTTACTCTTGTGAAAATACAAAACTGGGGGCTAAAATATCATTTTTGTGAAAAAAAAAAGAATTTTTATTTTCATGGCTTTGCGTTATAAACTGTAGTGAAACACTTGGGGGTTCAAAGTTCTCACAACACATCTAGATAAGTTCCTTGGGAGGTCTAGTTTCCAATATGGGGTCACTTGTGGGGGGTTTGTACTGTTTGGGTACATCAGGGGCTCTGCAAATGCAACGTGACAGCTGCTGACCAATCCATTTAAGTCTGCATTCCAAATGGCGCTCCTTCCCTTCCGAGCTCTGTCATGCGCCCAAACAGTGGTTCCCCCCCACATATGGGGTATCAGCGTACTCAGGACAAATTGGACAACAAATTTTGGGGGCCAATTTATTCTGTTACCCTTGTAAAAATACAAAGCTGGTAGCTAAAAATCATTTTTGTGAAAAAAAAAAAAATTATTTTCACGGCTCTGCGTTATAATCTGTAGTGACACACTTGGGGGTTCAAAGCTCTCAAAACACATCTAGATAAGTTCCTTAGGGGGTCTACTTTCCAAAATGGTGTCACTTGTAAGGGATTTCAGTGTTTAGGCACATCAGGGGCTCTCCAAACGCAACATGGCGTCCCATCTCAATTCCAGTCAATTTTGCATTGAAAAGTCAAATGGCGCTCCTTCCCTTCCAAGCTCTGCCATGCGCCCAAACAATGGTTTACACCCACATATGGGGTATCAGCGTACTCAGGACAAATTGCACAACATTTTTTGGGGTCAAATTTCTTCTCTTACCCTTGGGAAAATAAAAAATTTGGGGCGAAAAGATCATTTTTGTGAAAAAATATGATTTTTTATTTTTACGAGTCTGCATTATAAACTTCTGTGAAGCACTTGGTGGGTCAAACTGCTCACCACACATCTAGATAAGTTCCTTAGGGGGTCTACTTTCCAAAATGGTGTCACTTGTAGGGGGTTTCAATGTTTAGGCACATCAGGGGCTCTCCAAACGCAACATGGCGTCCCATCTCAATTCCAGTCAATTTTGCATTGAAAAGTCAAATGGCGCTCCTTTCCTTCTGAGCTCTGCCATGCGCCCAAACAGTGGTTTACCCCCACATATGGGGTATCAGTGTACTCAGGACAAATTGTACAATAGCTTTGGGGGTCCATTTTCTCCTGTTACCCTTGGTAAAATGAAACAAATTGGAGCTGAAATAAATTTTGTGCGAAAAAAAGTCAAATGTTCATTTTTATTTAAACATTCCAAAAATTCCTGTGAAACACCTGAAGGGTTAATAAACTTCTTGAATGTGGTTTTGGGCACCTTGAGGGGTGCAGTTTTTAGAACGGTGTCACACTTGGGTATTTTCTATCATATAGACCCCTCAAAATGACTTCAAATGAGATGTGGTCCCTAAAAAAAAATGGTGTTGTGAAAATGAGAAATTGCTGGTCAAATTTTAACCCTTATAACTCCCTAACAAAAAAAAATTTTGGTTCCAAAATTGTGCTGATGTAAAGTAGACATGTGGGAAATGTTACTTATTAAGTATTTTGTGTGACATATCACTGTGATTTAATTGCATAAAAATTCAAATTTGGAAAATTGCGAAATTTTCAAAATTTTCGCCAAATTTCCCTTTTTTTCACAAATAAACGCAGGTAATATCAAAGAAATTTTACCACTACCATGAAGTACAATATGTCACGAGAAAACAATGTCAGAATCACCGGGATCCGTTGAAGCGTTCCAGAGTTATAACCTCATAAATGGACAGTGGTCAGAATTGTAAAAATTGGCCGGGTCCATAACGTGCAAACCACCCTTGGGGGTGAAGGGGTTAACAGTTGATTTCCAAGTAAAATATTTCCCACATTAAGAAAATAAAATCTTGGCTTGGAAACAGGGGGCCAGCCAAGCAGCATTGGAGAAATGCAAGAAAAGGCAGTGTGCAGTGATGCCCAACAGCTTTTTCTCTCTGAGTCTGAAGAGGCGGGTGGGCCAGTGCCTCCTGTCACCACACCGCAGAACGCATCCGCTGATGACACTCAGGTGCCACTTTCTGGTGCGTGCTCTGCTGCTGAGACTACCCAGGAGGAGCAGTTGGTGGCAGAGGGTAGTGTAGATGATGAGGTCCTTGACCCATCGTGGCGTGAGGGACAGGAAGGTGGTGGGAGCAGCTCCGAGGAAGAGATTCCCAGAACAGGCCAAAAAGGTAGAGGGAGGGGGAAGACTGCGCAGCCTGTAGCCTCCACTTTGTCACCCGTTAGGAGCATGCCTCTTCCAACAGCCAAAAAGGGCGCTCCCAAGACTTGCAGTGCCTGGGCCTTTTTTGACACAGTTGCAGATGACATTTGCTATGTCAAATGCAAGGTGTGTCATCAGAAAGTCAAAAGAGGGAGAAATGTCAGCTTCCTCAATACCTCCATCATGTGGAAACATGTGCGGACCAGGCACTCGGCGGAGTTACAAAAACACACTGAAGAGCTAGGCCAACCAACAGCGGCAGCTACCACCTCTTCAGCTCGTGTTGCCTCTTCCTCCAGCTCACACGCAGCTGGTTCGGCTTCCTCACAGGATCGCCATGGAAGAACTTCTGGCACTGTTGTCCAGAGACCCACTGTAATTCCACCCGCAGCACCATGTTCCCAGTCATCCTCACACTCCCAGCCAGTCTACAGCCATCGGTAGTACAGGCATGGGAGAAAAGGCGGCCTTTCTCGGCAAACCACCCACGAGCACAGGCTCTGACTGCAGGCATTGCCAAACTTCTGTCACTGGAAATGCTGTCATTCAGGCTGGTGGAGACTGACAGCTTCCGTGACTTGATGTCATTGGCAGTCCCACAGTATAATGTGCCCAGCCGCTTTTATTTCAGCAGGCAAGCCGTCCCTGCCCTGCACAAGCATGTGGAGGGACACATAAAACACGCGCTACTGTACGCCGTCAGTAGCAAGGTCCACCTCACCACCGATGCGTGGACCAGTCAACATGGACAGGGGCGATACCTTTCCCTCACTGCCCATTGGGTTAATGTTGTTGAGCCGAGTACAGATCGTGCGAGTGGCGCAGCACGTGTCCTGCCCACTCCAAGGATTGCAGGAATCCAGTCTGTACGCATTGACTCCTCCTCTTACACAAGTTCCTCAGAATCATCGCTGCAGGAGCCGTCACAGTCCACCTCCACATGGACCCGTGAACGTTTACCTGTTACGACCGACATGAGCACAGCCGTGGCCAAACGTCAACAGGCCGTCTTGAAATTAATTTCTTTGGGGAATCGAAGCCACACAGCGCAGGAGCTCTGGAATGCCATCAAGCAGGAGAGCGATGTGTGGTTTGTGCCAGCGAATACCCAGCCAGGCATGGTAGTGTGTGACAATGGCCGAAATCTGGTGACAGCTCTGGGCCTTGGCAACCTCACTCACATCCCATGTCTGGCACATGTGCTCAACTTGGTCGTGCAGAGTTTTTTGAGGGACTATCCGGATCTTGATGCACTGCTGCACAAGGTCCGCCTAGAGTGTGCTCACTTGCGGCGTTCGAGCACGGCAAAATCGCGCATTGCGGCTCTGCAGCGCCGATTCCGCCTTCCGGAACATCGCATCATATGTGACCTACCTACCAGGTGGAATTCCACGTTACATATGTTGGAGAGGTTGTGTGAGCAGCATCAAGCAGTAATGGAGTACCAGCTGCATCAGGCGCAAAGAAGTCGCACTCCGCGCCGTTCAGACTTCACAACCACAGAGTGGGCCACTATGAATGACGTCTGCCAGGTTTTGCGTCCCTTCGATTATTCCACGCGGATGGCGAGTGCAGATGATGCACTAGTCAGCATGACTGTCCCCCTTATCTGCCTGCTTGAAAAATCACTGCAAGCGCTAAGGGATGATGTTGTGGAAGAGGTGGAGGATGAGGAGTCACCAATTCCATTTGCTTCTGGACAGCCCGCACCACGTGGTTCCTCACAATGCCGTAGGCAGGGGACACTTTGTGAGGAGGATGAGGAGGAGGAAGACATCCGTCCAGAGGAGGGAGTTACACAATTGTCCAGTACTCAGTGTGTACAGCGAGGGTGGGGTGATGAAGAGCGGGCAGAGATCACGCCTCAAGCAGGGGACAGCGTTTCTTGGCCAGTTGGCAGTCTGCATCACATGGTGGATTACATGCTGCAGTGCCTGAGAAACGACCGCGGCATCTCCCACATTCTCAACATGGGTGACTACTGGGTGTACACCCTCCTCGATCCTCACTACCGGGACAACGTACAAAGCCTCATCACACCGTTGAACCGGGATCGTAAAATGCGGGAGTACCAAGACACACTGGTGAATTCCATCATCTTCTCCAGTTCAACTGAGAGCAGTGCTGCTAGTGCTTTACAAAGCAGCTCAGTGCGTCCAGGCAGTGGAGGAGGCTCTGCACAAAGAGGGAGCAGAAGCAGTGCCTCTGCCCAAGGCAAGACCAGTATGGCCCAACTGTGGCACAGTTTTCTGTGCCCGCCACAACACCATCACAGGCGGCTCCGGTCAGCAGGAGGCAACGGTTCCGTCAGATGGTGACAGACTACATGTCTTGCCCTCTTGCTGTACTCCCAGACGGCTCTTCCCCTTTCAAATTTTGGGTCTCTAAGCTGGATACATGGCCAGAGCTAAGCCAGTATGCATTGGAGGTGCTGGCTTGCCCTGCGGCTAGTGTATTATCGGAACGCGTCTTTAATGCAGCAGGTGGTGTACTAACAGACCATTGCATGCGACTATCCTCCGATAACGTTGACCGGCTTACTTTCCTGAAAATGAACAAGGCCTGGATCTCGCAGGAATTTCCAGGCCTCCTGTTGTGTTCATATTTCTACACCCTGAACTGTAATTCCTGGGCTACAACACCGCCAGTTGAGGCTCAGAAGTGCCGCCTGCACAGTCAAAACATACGTCCCAGTGTTATTGGGTTTCAGTAACGTCAGCTTATCCCCAGCTGTGTAGCCAGCAATGTGTCCTGCGACCGCCACGCTGACACAACAACTTAAATGTAAGGGAACCTGTCCCCCCCCAAGGCGTTTGTTACTGAAAGAGCTACCTTGTGCAGCAGTAATGCTGCACAAGGAAAATGTAACTCTTTTACTTTTGCTCCTTGCACATGCAGAACTTAACACTTATTCTAAAATGTGTCCACTGATACCGCGAGACCGTCCCGGAGGTGGGACTTTCCTTCGTAATAGGACGCAGTGCAGCCGTCATTCCTACCCCCTTGGTGCCGTGCGCCGCCTCCTCAGCGTTGTTTGAATCTGTCCCGGAGCCTACACTGTTATGTTATCCCTTGGCCATGCACACTTAGCGCTGCCCATCTTCTGACATTATTTGGTGTCAGGCTGGCTGCGCCCGTGCGGCCGCGCTGGCCAAGATCCCGCCTCGCAGTGTCTTCTGATTTAATCACACTGCGTGCCTGGGATCCAAGGGCATGCACAGTGCATATCTTCAACTCAGGCTCTCACTCTTCTCCCTCCGCCTTCTTCAGACTGTGCGCCGTCAGCTGATCCCTAATAGCATGCCAAGGCAGTGACGCCGCACAGTCTGAAGAAGCTGGAAGGAGGGGAGTGAGAGGCGAGGATATGCACTGCGCATGCCCATGGATCCCAGGCCTGCAATGGGATTACATTGGACGACACTGCGAGGTGGGATCTCGGCCAGCGTGGCCGCACAGGCGCTTCCAGCCTGACACCGATATGATGTCAGAAGACGGGCAGCGCTAAGTGTGCATGGCCAAGGGATAACATAACAGTGCAGGCTCCGGGACAGAATCAAACAACGCTGAGGAGGCAGCGCACGGCACCAAGGGGGTAGGAATGACGGCTGCGCTGCGTCCCATTACGAAGGAAAGTCCCACCTCCGGGACGGTCTCACGGTATCAGGGGACACATTTTATAAGTGTTTAGTTCTGTGTTTGCAAGGAGCATAATTAAAAGAGCCACCTTTTCCTTTTGCATCCTTAGTGCTGCACAAGATGGCTCTTTCAGCTACAAAAGCCTTGGGGGGGGAGTTAAAGGTTCCCTTTCAACTTGCTGCAATCTGGCTTTGGTCCACATTGTGTTCCTCTGCTCCTCCTGCTGTCCCTGGGCTCCAACACCGCTAGTTGTCCGGAAGTGCTGTCCGCACAGTCACCAGTCGCTCCTCTGTTATTGGGGTTCAGTAACGTCTGCTGTTCCCCAACTGTGTGTGTGGCAATCCCTCCTATCTCCTCCACCTCCTCCTCCTGCTGTCCCTGGGCTCCAACACCGCTAGTTGTTGTCCGAAAGTGCTGTCAGCACAGTCACCAGTCGCTCCTCTGTTATTGGGGTTCAGTAACGTCTGCTGTTCCCCAGCTGTGTGTGTGGCAATCCCTCCTATCTCCTCCTCCTCTTCCTGCTGTCCCTGGGCTCCAACACCGCTAGTTGTTGTCCGGAAGTGCTGTCCGCACAGTCACCAGTCGCTCCTCTGTTATTGGGGTTCAGTAACGTTTGCTGTTCCCCAGCTGTGTGTGTGGCAATCCCTCCTATCTCCTCCTCCTCCACCTCCTCCTCCTGCTGTCCAAGGGCTCCAACACCGCTAGTTGTTGTCCGGAAGTGCTGTCCGCACAGTCACCAGTTGCTCCTCTGTTATTGGGGTTCAGTAACATCTGCTGTTCCCCAGCTGTGTGTGTGGCAATCCCTCCTATCTCCTCCTCCTCCTCCTGCTGTCCCTGGGCTCCAACACCGCTAGTTGTTGTCCGGAAGTGCTGTCCGCACAGTCACCAGTCGCTCCTCTGTTATTGGGGTTCAGTAATGTCTGCTGTTCCCCAGCTGTGTGTGTGGCAATCCCTCCTATCTCCTCCACCTCCTCCTCCTGCTGTCCCTGGGCTCCAACACTGCTAGTTGTTGTCCGGAAGTGCTGTCCGCACAGAGCCAAACACCTCCCCAATGTGTTAGGTGTTAGTGGGGTTCAGTAATGCCTGCTGCTCCCCTGCTGTGTATACGGCAATGTGTCATGCGACCGCCACGCAGGCACAACAACTTAAATTTAAGGGAACCTGTAAGCCCCCCCCCCCCAGGCGTTTGTTACTGAAAGAGCCACCTTGTGCAGCAGTAATGATGCAAAAGGAAAAAGTGCCTCTTTTCGTGGTGGATCACAGGCCATAATTAAAAGAGCTAAGTTTACCTTTTTCAGCATTAGTGCTGTACAAGATGGCTCTTTCAGCTACAAACGCCTGGGGGGAGGGGGGGTTAAAGGTTCCCTTTCAACTTGCTCCAGTGCAGGCTTCGGCCTACACTCTGCTCCTCCTGCTGACCCTGGGCTCTAACACCGCCAGTTGGTGCCCGGAAGTGCTAGCTTCACAGAGAAAAACACCAGCCAATGTGTCAGTGGGGTTCAGCAACGCCAGCTGTGCCCCTGCTGTTTAGCCGGCATTGTGTCCTGCAAAAGCCACGCAGACACAAAGCTGTCGCCAGTGCAGGCTTCGGCCTACACTCTGCTGCCCCTGCTCCTCCTGCTGACCCTGGGCTCTAACACTGCCAGTTGGCGCCCGGAAGTTCTAGCTGCACAGAGAAAAACACCAGCCAATGTGTCAGTGGGGTTCATCACCGTTCAGTGCGCAAGGCCATGAATCCCAGCCCCGCAGTGTGAAACAATGTAAAGACACTGCGGGGCTGGGATTCATGGTCATCGCGAACCGCACCGGCCGACATCAAATGATGTCAGAAGACGAACAGCGCATGGCCAAGGGATAACGCAACAGCGCAGACTCCTGTCCAGCAAAATGCGATGCTCAGGAGGCCGCGAAAAGCACCAAGGTGGTATTTTTGCCAGCTGTGCTGCATCTCATTAAGAAGGGAACTCCCGCCTCCAAGACAGTTTTGACTGTATAAGGGGCTAAATGTCATACGTGCTTCATTCAGCATGTGCAAGGAACAAAATTAAAAGAGCAACCTTTGACTTGGGCAGCATTACTGCTGCCCAAGGTGTGGCTCTTCTAGTTTGTAACACCTGAGGGGGGGTTAAAGGTTACCTTTAAAATTGGTTCAATTAGGCTTCGGCCTACACTCTGCCCCTCCCGCAGAGCCTGGGCTCTAACACCGCTAGTTGGTGCCCGGAAGTGCTGGCTGCACAGAGCAAACCACCCACCACTCTGTCAGTGGGGTTCAGCACCGCCAGCTGTTCCCCTGCTGTGTAGCCGGCAACGTGTCCTGCAACAGCCACGCACACACAAAGCTGCCTCCAGTGCAGGCTTCGGCCTACACTCTGCTCCCTCTGCTCCTCCTGCTGAACCCGGGCTCTAACACCGCCAGTTGGTGCCCCGAAGTGCTGGCTGCACAGAGAAAAACACCAGCCACTCTGTCAGTGGGGTTCAGCACCGCCAGCTGTTCCCCTGCTGTGTAGCCGGCAACGTGTCCTGCAACAGCCACGCAGACACAAAGCTGCCTCCAGTGCAGGCTTCGGCCTACACTCTGCTCCCTCTGCTCCTCCTGCTGAACCCGGGCTCTAACACCGCCAGTTGGTGCCCCGAAGTGCTGGCTGCACAGAGAAAAACACCAGCCAATGTGTCAGTGGGGTTCAGCACCGCCAGCTGTTCCCCTGCTGTGTAGCCGGCATCGTGTCCTGCAAACGCCACGCAGACACAAGAACTGAAATTGAAGGGAACCTGTCCCCCCTCTCCCAGGCGTTTGTATGTTTTACAGCCACCTTGTACAGCAGTAATGCTGCATGTGTGCAAGGTGGCTCATAAACTTATTCTCCTTGCACACGTGGAACTGAACACGTCTAAAATGTGTCCCCTGAGACCATTAAAACGTCCCTCGGGTGTGAGTTTCCTTTGTAATGACACGCAACAACCCCCTTGGTAGCGCTGCCCGTCTTGTGACATCATTGTTTGGCTGGCTGCGCCTCTGCGGACGCCCTGCCCGACACAACGCCCCTCGGTGTCTTATTTATTTAGACTGCAAGGGTGTGATTGATGGGCATGAGCAGTGCATATCTTCGCCTGTCCCTCATCTCCTTCCGCCTTCTTCAGACTGTGCGGCCTCATGGCCGTGGCATGCCATAAGGGATCAGCTGGCGCCGCTTAGTCTGAAGCAGTTGTAAGGACCCGAGTGAGAGGCGAACATATGTACTGCGCAAGGCCATGAATCCCAGCCCCGCAGTGTGAAACAATGTAAAGACACTGCGGGGCTGGGATTCATGGTCATCGCAAACCGCACCGGCCGACATCAAATGATGTCAGAAGACGAACAGCGCATGGCCAAGGGATAACGCAACAGCGCAGACTCCTGTCCAGCAAAAGCGATGCTCAGGAGGCCGTGACAAGCACCAAGGTGGTATTTTTGCCAGCTGTGCTGCGTCTCATTAAGAAGGGAACTCCCGCCTCCAAGACAGTTTTGACTGTGTAAGGGGCTAAATGTCATACGTGCTTCATTCAGCGTGTGCAAGGAACAAAATTAAAAGAGCAACCTTTGACTTGGGCAGCATTACTGCTGCCCAAGGTGTGGCTCTTCTAGTTTGTAACACCTGAGGGGGAGTTAAAGGTTACCTTTAAAATTGGTTCAATTAGGCTTCGGCCTACACTCTGCTCCTCCCGCAGAGCCTGGGCTCTAACACCGCCAGTTGGTGCCCGGAAGTGCTGGCTGCACAGAGCAAAACACCCGCCACTCTGTCAGTGGGGTTCAGCACCGCCAGCTGTTCCCCTGCTGTGTAGCCGGCATCGTGTCCTGCAAACGCCACGCAGACACAACAGACCTCCAAACGCCTCCAGTGCAGGCTTCGGCCTACACTCTGCTCCCCCTGCTGACCCTTTGCTCCAACACCACTAGTTGGGGCTCTAGGAAGACAAGCTTGAATAGGTCCCCATCCTGGATCCAGTACCGTCAGCTGGTTCCGGGTAGAGCCTTTGGCTTAGGTGCTTCCTTCTGGGTATCCGAGTTCCACCAACGTCAGGTGGTCCTTGGTAGTGCTTTCAGGCACGGGTACCTCCTGCTTAGTAACCGGGTTCCAGTAACGTCAGCTGGTCCTCGGTGGTTCCATTGGCTCTTGGACCTTTGGCTACCCATCCGGGTTCCAGTACCGTCAGCTGGTTCTCGGCAGTGTCTTTTGCTCTTGTACCTTCTGCTCCCCATCCTGGTTCCAGTACCGTCAGCTGGTTCCGGGCAGAGCCTTTGGCTTAGGTGCCTCCCTCTGGGTATCAGAGTTCCACCAACGTCAGGTGGTCCTTGGTAGTGCTTTCAGGCACGGGTACCTCCTGCTTAGTAACCAGGTTCCAGTAACGTCAGCTGGTCCTCGGTAGTTCCATTGGCTCTTGGACCTTCGGCTACCCATCCGGGTTCCAGTACCGTCAGCTGGTTCTCGGCAGTGTCTTTTGCTCTTGTACCTTCTGCTCCCCATCCTGGTTCCAGTACCGTCAGCTGGTTCTGGGCAGAGCCTTTGGCTTAGGTGCCTCCCTCTGGGTATCCGAGTTCCACCAACGTCAGGTAGTCCTTGGTAGTGCTTTCAGGCACGGGTACCTCGTGCTTAGTAACCGGGTTCCAGTAACGTCAGCTTGTCCTCGGTAGTTCCATTGGCTCTTGGACCTTCGGGTAGCCATCCGAGTTCCAGTTCCATCAGCTGGTTCTCGCCATTATCTCAGCCTTCTTGTACCTTCTGCTACATTTCCAAGTTCAACACCCTAAAGAAGACCCGGAAGACCACCCCTAAGATGACGACGACACCAGAGACGACAACCACTGAGATGACGACGACCACTGAGATGACGACGACCCTGGAGACGATGACCCTGAAGACGATGACCCTGAAGACCACCCTGATGATGACGACGACGACGACGACCCCGGAGACGACGAGCCCGGAGACGACGACCCCGGAGACGACGACCCCGGAGACGACGACCCTGGAGACGACGACATGGAAGACCGAGAAGAAGAAGAACAAGAGGCTGCAGAACAAAGAGCAGAAAAACATTAAGCATAACACTAAATATCAGAGCAAAAGATATTATCTAAATTATAAGCAGAAGAAGACTAAGCAGTGTATGGGGGTGAGTCCGTTCCTCCTCGTGGTGCCCCTGGATAAAGCCTGATGCTGCAGGCCAAACTGAATGCGGACAAATGTTACTCTTTTGTGACAGGCAGAACGGAAGGTGTAATCTTCAAACTTTTATAGATAACAACTACAGGAATGCCTGTCACAAATAAGAATATGATGAAGAAGTAGAATATGAAGAAGAATAATAGTTTAATAACAAGAATATGAAGAATGTCACAAAAAAAATAATAGGTAGAAGATGAAGAAGAAGGTGAAGAAGGAGTTGATGTCAAAGATGCTGATGATGATGAAGAAGAAAGTGTGGGAGAAGTAAAAAAAAGGTGAAGGCCGTGGACACATCAATATCTGACAAAATAAAATAATTCTTAACATAGTCAATATCTTTGTAACTCGGAACGTCTTAAAAAAAATATTAAATTCCTGCTATTCTATTTGATTGGGCTAAAACACTATGCCTTTAATGTCTCCGCCACCTCCCCCAATACATCCTACATTATTCTTAGTTATTTTTCTTCATGTAGAATGAACCTACAAGGAAAGAAAGGGTTTATTTTAATTCCGATATTTTCGTATCATTGACTTGCATTGGTATCGGGTATCGGAATCGGCGAGATCCGATACTTTGCCGGTATCGGCCGATACTTTCCGATACCGATACTTTCCGATATCGGAAGGTATCGCTCAACACTACTGCTTAGGTGTTTAAGTGAGACAGCCAACCTATGATTGGCTGTCCTGCCGTGGTTTGCAGTAATGCTTAGGCCATGTTCACACTTTGCGGCGTCCCTCTGCGGGTTCTCCCGCAGCGGAATTGATAAATCTGCAGGGCAAAACCGCTGCGGTTATCCTTGCAGATTTATTGCGGTTTGTTCCGCGGTTTCCGCTGCGGGATTACTCCAATACCATTGATGCTGCATATGCAGCAATATGCAGCATCAATAGTAATGTTAAAAATAATAAAAATTGGTTTATACTCACCCTCCGATGTCCGGATCTCCTCGGCGCTGCACCCGGCGGCCGGTTCCAAAGATGCTGTGCCGAGAAGGACCTTCGTGACGTCACGGTCATGTGACCGCGGCGTCATCACGGTCATGTGACCGCGACGTCACCGCAGGTCCTGTTCGCACAGCAACTGAGACCGGGGACGGCCGCGTGCAGCGCTGAGAGGTGAGTATAGCATCATGTTTTATTTTTATTATTTTTTTTACCCCAAATATGGTTCCCAGGGCCTGGAGGAGAGTCTCCTCTCCTCCACCCCGGGTACCACCCGCACATTAACCGCTTACTTCCCGCAACGTGGGCACAGCCCCATGCGGGAAGTAAGCAGTTCAATGCATTTCTATGGGTGCAGAATCGCAGCAATTCTGCACAAAGAAGTGACATGCTGCGGGTTTTAAACCGCTGCGTTTCTGCGCGGTTTTTCCAGCAGCATGTGCACAGCGGTTTGCGGTTTCCATAGGTAAACGCTATGGAAACTGCTGCGGACCCGCAGCATCAAAATTGCCACGGATCCGCGGTAAAAACCGCTATGTGTGAACATGGCCTTAGAGTCTCTTACTTGCTCGGCGTTCCGGCCACCGACTTTGCGCCTCAGAAGGATGTTGCCTCGGTCTTACAGCATGACTCCTTCTGGTCCTATCACCTCTTTACTGTATTTCCGTTGCTCACTTCTTGTCTTTTCTTAAGAATCTGTCAGGATCCCATCCCTGACAGGTCCTCTCTCTAGCTCTTCCCAGTTACTTCTCACCTCTTTTCCTGTCCAACCCCCAGTTTTACCAGAGTGTGAGGAGTGGCCTACTAGATAGAACCACCCCCCCTGGTGGCCGGAGTGTGAAGTGTAGTGCGTGTGATACCTGGTCAGGTGAACTCCTTTAGTGCAATCAGACGTAACATCACTCCCCCATAGTGGCAGAGCGACGTTACTGCAACGACCAGGACTCTGGGGCGCTGCACTATTAAGCCGGGTTAATAACGGAGTGGCGTCATTAAGACACCTATCCGTTATTAATCCAATAGTAATAAAGGGTTAATAAAACAAGCACACATTAGGAAAAAAGTATTTTATTATTCTTAATTTAACCATACTTACCATACTTCAGCGCCTGCAAAAAACGTAAAATAATAAACCGTATACTACCTGTCCGCCGTAGTCCAATTAATGAGTGTCCCACGACGATCTCCCCTATAGAACAGTGACATCGGGTGATGTCACTGCTCTATAGGATCCTCAGTGACACACTGACAGGAGACAATGGCTCCTGCAGTGCATCACTGAGGTTACTATAGTTCACTGGTCTCACTTTATGGCAAAAAGCTGCATGGGAACTTTCTCACACATCAATGCCATAAAGTGAGTCTAGGGACTATTCTTTCACAGGGGCGTAGGAATACATTTTGGGGAATACATTGTGGAAGGATACCTTCCTCACCTCATTGTGTTCCTGGAGCCCCTGGAGAGAGGTCGCATCAACTGATGCTCCTGCTCTCCACGGGAGATCGTCGAGGGACACTCGTTTTAATTGGATTTCTGCGGATCAGGGAGTATATTGTTTGTTTATTATTTTTATATTTTTTACAGATGACACTGGCTTCGGGGAACAAAGTGACAAGTGATGGTGAGTATGTACTCTATGTTACATGTACTGTATGTCTATATGTATGTTGTATGTATGTACTGTGTATGTATGTACTGTATGTGGCATGTCGCATGATGTCACATGCTGCATGTCGTAGCATGTTGCCGCATGTTGTCTCATGTCGCATGCTGCATGGCGCATGTCGTCGCATGGCGCATGTTGTCGCATGGTGCATGTTGGCACATGTCGTCGCATGGCGCATGTTGTCACATGTCGCATGCTGCATGTCGTCGTATGGCGCATGTCATCGCATGTTGCATGTCGGCGCATGGTGCCTCATGTCGCATGCTGCATGTCGCATGATGGCGCATGTCGGCGCATGGTTCCGCATGTTGTCTCGTGTCGCATGCTTCATGGCGCATGTTGTCGCATGGCGCATGTCATCGCATGGCTCATGTCATCGCATGGCGCATGTCGTTGCATGCTGCATGGTGTCGCATGTTGTCACATGTAGCATGTCGCATGATGTCGCATGTCGTAGCATGGTGCCGCATGTTGTCTCATGTCGCATGCTGCATGGCGCATGTCGTCGCATGGCACATGTCGTCGCATGCTGCATGTCTTCGCATGTTGTCACATGTCACTTGCTGCATGTCGTCGCATGGCGCATGTCATCGCATGGTGCATGTCGTCGCATGCTGCATGTCGTCGCATGTTGTCACATGTAGCATGTTGTCACATGTCGCATGGCGCTGCATGGTGCATGTCCTGTATGTGTGTTCTATGTATGTATGTATTGTATATGTGTTGTTTTTTTTTACATTCAACACATTAGCCGGATGATGGGACTACTACTGTCCCATCATTGGCTAATGTGTCACTGACTGTCACTGTAGCAGCCATAGCCCGATGGGACTTGTAGTCCCATCGGATGATGCCTGCACACAGAGACGACACCGCCACCACCACCGCACAGCCACACTCCAGCACCTTCGGTTTTACCGCGCAGACCCCCGCCGTCGCACCGCCGCCGCAATGAACGCCGCCACGGCACCGGCCGCCGTTGACGCACCGGCCACGGCACCGGCTGCCACCGCAACGAACGCCGCACCGGCCACCGCACTGGCAACGGACGCTGCCGACACACCGGCCGCCGCCACAGCACCGGCCGCAGCTAGCGCACTGACGCCACCACGGCACCGGCAGCCGCACGGGCCGACACGGCACCGGCCGCCGCCGACGCACCGGCCGCACATCTCGGCACATGAGCCGACCAGCAGATCCCAGCACAGCCCCGCCCCCAGCACAGCCCTGCTGGCAGCCCACAGCCCCGCCCACAGCCCAGTCACTTTTGAGTGATTGCTGACTGTGTGGCTGGGACACGCCTGTTGCTGACGTCACATCAATTTCCAGAGTCTGGAAATTGATTTGACGTGACGTCGGAGGAAATTAGCGGCAGCTGCAGCCTGGGGGTCACGTGACCCGGACACAGCCGCCGCCATAGCGCCGCTCACAGGCGAAAACGGCAACAGAAGGTATTTATAAAATTCATTAGGGGCCTCTGGGGGATACATTGGGGGGTTAAATGAAAGTAGTGGACAACCCCTTTAAGCATGTGCAAGGAGAATAACTAAAAGAGCCACCTTGTTCAAATGCAGCATTAGTGCGGCACAAGGTGGCTCTTCTAGTTACAAACACCTGGGGGGGACGGGTTCCCTTTCATTTCTGCTGTTGTGTCAGCGTGGAGGTCACAGGACACATTGCCGGATACACAGCTGGGGATCAGCTGACGTTACTGAAACCCAATAACACTGGGTCATGTGTTGACTGTGCAGACGGCACTTCTGAGCAGCAACTGGTGGTGTTGAAGCCCAGGGATTACCGTTCAGGTGGTAGAAACATGAACACAACAGGAGACCTGGATACTGTAGCCAACCAATTATTTAATCTGGAAGAAGAGTGGTAAATTCCTGCAAGATCCAGGCCTTGTTCATTTTCAGAAAAGTAAGCCGGTCAACATTATCAGAGGATAGTCGCATGCGATGGTCTGTTAGTACACCACCTGCGGCACTAAAGACGTGTTCCGATAATACACTAGCAGGGCAAGCCAGCACCTCCAATGCATACTGGCTAAGCTCTGGCCATGTATCCAGCTTAGAGACCCAAAACTTGAAGGGGGAAGAGCCGTCTGGGAGTACACTGAGAGGGCAAGACATGTAGTGTATCACCATCTGACGGAAACGTTGCCTCCTGCTGACTGGAGCCATCTGTGATGGTGTAGACATTTGTGGCGGGCACACAAAACTGTGCCACAGTTGGGCTATACTGGTTTTGCCTTGTGCTGAGGCACTGCTTCTGCTCCCTCTTTGTGCAGAGCTTCCTCCACTGCCTCGACGCACTGAGCTGCTTTGTAAAGCACTAGCAGCACTGCTCTCAGTTGGACTGGAGAAGATGATGGAATTCACCAGTGTGTGTTGGTACTCCCGCATTTTACGCTCCCGGTTCAACGGTGTTATGAGGCTTTGTAAGTTGTCCCGGTAGCGAGGATCTAGGAGGGTGTACACCCAGTAATCAGCCGCGTTGAGAATGTGGGCGATGCGGCGGTCATTTCTTAGGCACTGCAGCATGAAATCAACCATGTGCTGCAGACTGCCAACTGACCAAGAAACGCTGTCCCCTGCTTGAGGCGTGATCTCTGCCTGCTCTGCATCACCCCACCCTCGCTCTACACACTGACTACTGGAGAATTGTGTAACTCTCTCCTCTGGACAGATGTCTTCCTCCTCCATTGACTCCTCCTCATCCTCCTCACAAAGTGTCCCCTGCCTAGGCCTTTGTGAGGAACCACGTTGCGCTGACTGTCCAGAAGCAGATGGAATTGGAGGCTCCTCATCCTGCACCTCTTCCACAACATCATCCCTTAGCGCTTGCAGTGTTCCTTCCAGCAGGCAGATAAGAGGGACAGTCATGCTGATTAGTGCATCATCTGCACTCGCCATCTGCGTGGAATCATCGAAGGCCCGCAAAACTTGGCAGAAGTCCTTCATAGTGGCCCACTCAGTGGTTGTGAAGTCTGAACGGTGCGGAGTGCGTCTTCTTTGCGCCTGATGCAGCTGGTACTCCATTACTGCTGGCTGCTGCTCACACAACCGCTCCAACATATGTAACGTGGAATTCCACCTGGTGGGTAGGTCAAATATGATGCGATGTTGCGGAAGGCAGAATCTGCTCTGGAGAGCTGCAATGCGCGATCTTGCCATGCTGGAAAGACGCAAGTGAGCATTCTCTAGGCGAACCTTGTGCAACAGTGCATCAAGATCCGGATAGTCCCTCAAAAAACTCTGAATGACCAAGTTGAGCACAAGTGCCAAACATGGGATGTGAGTGAGTTTGCCTAGGGCCAGAGCTGCCACCAGATTTCGGCCATTGTCACACACTACCATGCCTGGCTGGAGATTCGCTGGCACAAACCACACGTCGCTCTTCTGCTTGATGGCATTCCAGAGCTCCTGCACTCTGTGGCTTCGATTCCCCAAAGAAAATAATTTCAATACGGCCTGTTGACGTTTGGCCATGGCTGTGCTCATATCGGTCGTAACAGGTAAACGTTCACAGGTCCATGTGGAGGTTTACTGTGACGGCTCCTGCAGCGCTGATTCAGAGGAACTTGAGTATGAGGAGGAGTCTATGTGTATAGACTGGATTCCTGCAATCCTTGGAGTTGGCAGAACACATCCTGCGCCACTCGCACGATCTGTACCCGGCTCCACAACATTTACCCAATGGGCAGTGAGTGAAAGGTATCGCCCCTGTCTATGGTGACTGGTCCACGCATCGGTGGTGAGGTGGACCTTGCTACTGACGGCGTTCAGTAGCGCATGTTTAATGTTTCCCTCCACATGCTTTTGCAGGGCAGGGACAGCTTGCCTGCTGAAATAAAAGCGGCTGGGCACATTGTATTGTGGGACTGCCAATGCCATCAAGTTCCGGAAGGTGTCAGTCTCCACCAGCCTGAATGACAGCATTTCAAGGGACAGTAGTTTTGCAGTGCCAGAATTCAGAGCCTGTGCTCGGGGGTGGTTTGCCGAGAATGGCCGTCTTTTCTCCCATGCCTGTGTTACCGATGGCTGTAGACTGGGCTGGGAGTGTGAGGATGACTGGGAACGTGGTGCTGTGGGTGGAATTACACTGGGTCTCTGAACAACAGTGCCATAGGTTCTTCCATGGCGATCCTGTGAGGAAGCCGAACCAGCTGTGTGTGAGCTGGAGGAAGAGGCAACAACACGAGCTGAAGAGGTGATAGGTGCCGCTGTAGGTTGGCCTAGGTCTTCTGTGTGTTTTTGTAACTCCACCGCATGCTTGGTCCGCACATGTTTCCACATATTTGTGGTATTCAGGTTACTGACACTTTTACCTCTTTTGACTTTCTGATGACACACCTTGCATTTGACAAAGCAAATGTCATCTGCAACTGTGTCAAAAAAGGACCAGGCACTGCAAGTCTTGGGAGCGCCCATTTTGGCTTTTGGAAGAAGCATGCTCCTAACAGGTGCCGAAGTGGAGGCTACAGGCACCGCAGTCTTCCCCCTCCCTCTCCCTCTTTGGGCCGCTCGGGGAATCTCTTCCTCAGAGCTGCTCCCACCACCTTCCTGTACCTCACGCCATGATGGGTCAAGGACCTCATCATCTACACTACCCTCTTCCACCAACTGCTTCTCCGGGGTAGTCTCGGCAGCACAGTACGCACCTGAAAGTGGCACCTGAGTCTCATCATCAGATGCGTACTGAGGTGTGCTGACCGTAGGCACTAGCCCACTCGCCTCTTTGGATTCAAAGAGACATAGCTGTTGCGCATCACTGCATACAGCCTCTTCTTCAGTTTCTCGAATGCTGCTTGGCTGGCCCCCTCTTTCCAAGCCAAGAGATTCAGAGAACATAAGTAGAGATGGCTTATGTCCTGGCCTCTCTGACTGCCTGGGCAATTTGGCAGGTGGTGAAGAGACAGATGGGTGCTCTTCAGTGCTCTGTGCCTGAGAGGATGTGGCACTAATTGAAGTCGATGAGTTAGCTGCCATCCATCGGACAACTGCTTCAATTTGTTCGTCCCGCAGCAGCGGGGCACGGAGAGCTCCTACAAAGCTGCGCATGAAGGACTGTTCCCTGCTAAAACTGGGGGATGATGAGTCACCGGTGCCTGCAGCAGGCACAGAATCCCCACGTCCTCTCCCTTCTCCACCTCCATGCCCTCGTGCCTTATTCTCTGCCTTCTTCATATTGGTAGACTGATAAAGATAGGCAGAAAAGTACTAAGGGCTTAGTGTGCTAATTCCTGAACAGCTGCTAACAGATATAAGGAACACTAATTTGATCAAGTGTGGACTAGACTTTAATATGAGCTAATGTGGCCTAAACAACTCTAAAGCGGAGTGTTTGGTGAACTTTATAAACTGTTTGTTGTTAATGGCGCTGCAAGGCCAAAAAAAGCTCCTCTATGTAATCCTATATAGTGTTTTTCCACTATCTAGCTGGATACGGATGAGAAGCCACTAATAGGATAAATTTGAAAAAAGGTGCAGCAGGCTGCACTAATTGAGAAACGGACAATTGGATGGTATGAGGCAGTGACGCACCCTGAGCTGACTACAACCGGCTGTGGCGGCAGAACAGACTACAGAGTGAGCTGCACTCACACAGAGACCATGCAGATAGCCGTAAATGGCACTGCAAGGCCAAAAAAACTCCTCTATGTAATCCTATATAGTGTTTTCCACAATCTAGCAGGATACGGATGGAAAGCCACTAATAGGATAAATATGAAAAAATGTGCAGCATGCTGCACTATTTGAAAAACGGACAATGGAACGGTATGAGGCAGTGACGCACCCTGAGCTGACTACAACCAGTGGTGGCTGCAGACCAGACTTCAGAGTGAGCTGCACTCACACAGACACCTTGCAGACAGCCGTGAACAGCGCTGCAAGGCACAAACAGGTTCTCACACAGCGGTTGCTATATTAGCCTGGGTAAAGCACAATGAAGCAAATCGCTATCTCTAAACTGGCCCTCAGTCAGAACATAGTGTCATGTCCTGAATTCACAGCAGAGTGAACCCAAAATGGCGGCGGCGACTTTTATACTGCATCATGACATTATTTCAGCAGCCAATCACAGCCATGCCAGTAGTTACATGCCTACCATGCAGAACAGGATGTGTCCACACTTCTAATTATTCCTCATTGGCTGAATTCTGGCTCTTTGAATTATGGGAACTTCCGATTCCGGTATCCGATATACTGAAAGTATCGGAACTCGGTATCAGAATTCCGATACCGCAAATATCGGCCGATACCCGATACTTGCGGTATCGGAATGCTCAACACTAGTCATCATACATTGTTGGGGCCATCAAACAGATTGGGGGCTACTAAGGGATCAGTATAGTGTGTGGGTGGTACTATACAGTGAGGGGACATTATACTGTGTATAAGAGAGCATCACACTGTGTATAGTGGAGCTGTACAGGGGGGAGACTCGGGACATTATTAAATGTAAAGTGGGCACTTATTGTTATAGGGAACTTAGGTTACTGTGGCTATCAAAGGGGCACACAGGACAATATTACTTTCTAGGGGGCAAAATATGGGCACTGTTTTCTAGCCCACTTGCACCCGGCATAACTATGTTATAGAGGGTTGCTTTAGAATTTAGAGGGCACAGAGAACCACACAGCAGGTGCAGTAATAGGGACACACACGGCAGCAGCTGCTCAGTATTGGGATATTAGGTGGAGTAATAGGGACACATACGGCAGCAGCGTCTCAGTATTGGGGTATCAGGTGCAGTAATAGGGACACATGGCAGCAGTGGCTCAGTATTGGGGAATCAGGAGCAGTAATAGGGACACACACGGCAGCAGCGACCCAGTATTGGGATATCAGGTGGAGTAACAGGGTCACATATGGCAGCAGAGGCTCAGTATTGGGGTATCAGGTGCAGTAATAGGGACACATGGCAGCGGCTCAGTATTGGGGTATCAAGTGCAGTAATAGGGACACATACGGCAGCAGCGGCTCAGTATTGGGTATCAAGGGCAGTAATAGGGTCACATACAGCAGCAGCGGCTCAGTATTGGGGTACCAGCAGGATGAGGAGTTTGCAGGTTGGGAATAGATGGTGATGGGGATGGAAATATGAGCATTCAAATGTGTCTTTGTTGTAATCTCTGCAGCCGGGTCCTGGCTGGAGAATTCATGTCAGTTTGGGCCAGATGGAAAAGATGAACGATTTCATAAGAATGAACATCAGCTGTAAGTCACTATCTGTTCCTGTACTGTAATCTCTTATATGTTCTGCAGCACTGGTATCCATCACTATATGGCGGAAGTGTTGGTCTTAGTTTACTGATTTAATTTCGGTTACAGCAGGATCTGCTGAGGTTCCCCTATACCCATGATTAAAGTGCGCCACCATAGTAGTAATCAAGGGTTAGGCCGGGGTCACACTAGACCGTAATACGGACGAGTGCTATGTGATAAAAAATCGCATAGCACTCGGCCCAATGTTAATCTATGGTGCAGCTCCCATCATCCGATATTTTCTCCACCGTATTTCGGATCCGAGGGAACTCGCAGCAGGCTGCGATTGTCAGCGTATCTCGGCCGAGACTCGCCAATGCAAGTCTATGGGTGCGAGAAAAAATCGGATTACACACGGACCATGCGTGTGCATTGCGAGAAATACGCAGCGGTGTTCTATAGAAAAGCCGGTAATTCAATTGCCGGCTTTGCATTTCTCCTGCACAAACCCGACAGGATATGAGACATGGTTTACATACAGTAAACCATCTCATATCCCCTTTTTTTTGCATATTCCACACTACTAATGTTAGTAGTGTGTATGTGCAAAATTTGGCCGCTGTAGCTGCTCAAATAAAGGGTTAAATGGCGGAAAAAATTGGCGTGGGCTCCCGCGCAATTTTCTCCGCCAGAATGGTAAAGCCAGTGACTGAGGGCAGATATTAATAGCCAGGAGAGGGTCCATGGTTATTGGCCCCCCCATGGCTAAAAACATCTGCCCCCAGCCACCCCAGAAAAGGCACATCTGGAAGATGCGCCAATTCTGGCACTTGGCCACTCTCTTCCCACTCCCTGTAGCGGTGGGATAAGGGGTAATGAAGGGTTAATGCCACCTTGCTATTGTAAGGTGACATTAAGCCAGATTAATAATGGAGAGGCGTCAATTATGACACCTATCCATTATTAATCCAATTGTTTGAAAGGGTTAAAAAACACACACACATGATTTAAAAGTATTTTAATGAAATAAACACAGCGGTTGTTTTAATATTTTATTGCTCTCTCATTCCATTTTCAGACCCTCGCTTGGCAAAACAATAAACACACAACATACATACCCTCTCTGATGAACTGTCACGTCCCACGAAGTAATCCATCTGAAGGGGTTAACTAATATTACAGGCAGAGCTGCGATAATCCACTCGCTCGTGTCTGTAATCCCCGGGTGCTGAAAGGAAAGCAGTGATGTGTACTTACATTGAGTCGCGGTGATGCGCCTCTGCTGGATGTTCTCATGAACTGCAGCCTGGGAACTTTTCCCCAGGCTCCAGGTCATATGAGGACATCCACCAGGGGGCGCATCACCGCGACTGAAGGAAATGTAGGTCAATGACCTATAGTTACCTTCAGTCGCGGTGATGCGCCCCCTGGTGGATGTCCTCATATGACCTGGAGCGTGGGAAAAAGTTCCCAGGCTGCAGTTCATGAGAACATCCAGCAGGGGCGCATCACCGCGACTGAATGTAAGTATCGATCACTGCTTTCCTTTCAGCACCCGGGGATTACAGGCACGAGCGAGTGGATTATCGCAGCTCTGCCTGTAATATTAGTTAACCCCTTCAGATGGATTACTTCGTGGGACGTGACAGTTCATCAGAGAGGGTATGTATATTGTGTGTTTATTGTTTTGCAAAGCGAGGGTCTGAAAATGGAATGAGAGAGCAATAAAATATTAAAACAACCGCTGTGTTTATTTCATTAAAATACTTTTAAATCATGTGTGTGTGTTTTTTAACCCTTTCAAACAATTGGATTAATAATGGATAGGTGTCATAATTGACGCCTCTCCATTATTAATCTGGCTTAATGTCACCTTACAATAGCAAGGTGGCATTAACCCTTCATTACCCCATATCCCACCGCTACAGGGAGTGGGAAGAGAGTGGCCAAGTGCCAGAATAGGCGCATCTTCCAGATGTGCCTTTTCTGGGGTGGCTGGGGGCAGATGTTTTTAGCCACGGGGGGGCCAATAACCATGGACCCTCTCCTGGCTATTAATATCTGCCCTCAGTCACTGGCTTTACCACTCTGGCGGAGAAAATTGCGCGGGAGCCCACGCCAATTTTTTCCGCCATTTAACCCTTTATTTGAGCAGCTACAGCGGCCAAATTTTGCACATACACACTACTAACATTAGTAGTGTGGAATATGCAAAAAAAATGGGAATATGAGATGGTTTACTGTATGAAAACCATGTCTCATATCCTGTCGGGTTTGTGAAGGAGAAATGCAAAGCCGGCAATTGAATTACCGGCTTTTCACAGATATCGTGCTGAATGAAATATAAATACAGAATATATATATATGTGTCTCAATGACATATATATATATATATATATATATATATATATATACTGTATATATGTTTTCCCGAACATTTGAGCACATAAATCCATTAGATGTCGGTTTTGCAAGCTTGCGAGAAAATCTCGGCATACGGATGCCATACGGATGTCACACGGATGTCACGCGGATCATTTGATGCGAGGAAATTGCATCCTCGCACTGCACACGGATCACTGTTTTTGAAACATTTGTGCGATTCTCGGCCGTGAAAAACAGACCGTTTTTTTATACGTTAAGTGTGTCCCCGGCCTTAGGGGCTCACTCAGATGGTTCGCCAACCCTGAGCTGAACCTCTAGCTACACCTCTGAGCACATGACAAGATGGAGGTGTACAAAACAGAAAGGGGGCGCAGGATGGAAGCAGCACATGGCAGGATGGGGGCACAGGATGGGAGCAGAACATGACAGAATGGGGGCACAGGATGGGGGCAGCACATGACAGGATTGGGGTGCAGAATTGGAGTAGAACATACCAGGAAGGGGGCAGCACATACCATATTGGGGGGGCAGTGTGAAGTGGACGAGGGCAAGTTCGCCCATGTATATCCATGATCTGGCCCAGCAAAACTTCCACACTCAGATTCCATCTTAACAAACGTATCTTTACTGTTAAACATTTTCTTAACACAGTGGAACACAGTAATAAACAATGCAAAATATACCTATTCACAGAATTAACGTGTAATAACAAGCTTTCCCTCACTTTCCCTATCCACACGTTACCAGTCTCTTTACTCCAGGAGGTTATCTTCCCACGTCGCAGGCCTGTCTGTCTCTGCAGGGATTAAACAAAGCTCCGTCTCTCAGGTCCAGACTGTAGTCCTTGGGGTACGGCAGGTAGGGGTGGAATATTCGGCCTCTCAACAGAGGACCCGCTTACAGTTCGTGGGTTCAGGATCTGTGGAGATGTCACCGCTGAGTGAATATTCGGCCTCTCAACAGAGGACCCGTTTACAGTTCGTGGGTTTAGGATCTGGAAGTCAGCTTTCAAGGGAGAGGGATCATCCAGACAATCTGTTATATCGCATTCACAGGAGGGCACCAGCATACACAGACTTCTCTCTGCACAGACAGATTTCCCGGGCTCTTTTTCCTCTCTTCCTCCTTCCTGGTCACATGACATAACAGGGGGGAGCTTAGCCAATACAGTTTGTTTCTCTGTAATTACATTTGGTATAGGTATAACTTCTGGCCACACGGGGGCAGTGTCTGTCACAGATTCTATGTCAGCAGATCCTATGTCAATGATAACAGAACAGTCAGAGCCGGCCAGCGCATTACACGCCCCCCCACTTGAAGGTTGGCAGTCCCTGTCAACGACTGTCTCCAGGGCGGCGATGGCTGTGGAGGTTGTAGGACCCGGCTGTGAATAGGGCCACACATATTGGTCTCTGTAGGACTGTCCCGGGGGCACTCCTGCGGTGGTCCTCGCCGTCCGCCTAACGGGTGCTAATCTCTCTCCCCGGTCAGTCACTCCACTCTCTGCCCCAGTCGGTAAGTCAGTCGAGGAGGTAAGGGGTTCAGACGTGTCAGTCAGGCGAGCAGGGGTAGGTATGTCTTCTACCTCTACATCCCCGGTGTCGGTGTCTCCCACAGTATTAGTGATATCCATCTCTCTAGGTATCACAGGAGGGGAGTCAGGCTGAGAACGGCAGGGGCGCAACATGTTACGGTGCAGGGTGCGGAGGCTGCCGCTGTCTTCGCCTTGTACTTGATAGACGGGGCCATCAGGGTACGGATGTCCAATTATTCGATAGACTTCGGTCTCCCACTTGGGCCGGAGTTTTCCTTGTGGTTTCTTTATACGAACTAGGACTAGTTGACCCACACTCAGTAGATCTTCTTGTACTGGAAGTGGATCAGCGTGGACCTGGTCCTGGATCTGCTGTTCCACCAGCCGGTAGACAGTTTCCATCCTTTGACGGTGTGCTTGTAGCCAGGAAGGATAGGTACCACAGGTGTCTTCATCAGAGTTAGACAGGTGTAGCTCATGGATGCCTTTGCCTGGGCGGCCAAACAGGAGGGTGTAAGGCGTGTATCCGGTGACAGAATGGACTTGATTGTTATAGGCCCACAGCAGTTCTGGGAGGAATCGAGGCCAGTCGGGCTTTTTGTCTTCTGCTAAGGTTCGGATCAGTTGTAAGAGAGTCCGGTTGAAACGTTCACAGGCGCCATTCCCTTGTGGATGATACGGGGTGGTCCTGGACTTCTTGATTCCATACATCTGCTGAAGTTCTTCAATGACTCGCCCTTCGAAACACGCCCCCTGATCCGAGTGCAGCCGCTCCGGACACCCGTAGACCCGAACGAAGTGTTGACAGATGGCCTGTGCAGCTGATTCGGCAGTCTGATCTTTGGTAGCAACAGCGACGGCGAATTTCGTGAAGTGGTCCACCATCACCAGACAGTACTGGTAGCCACTATTCGCCGTTCCGATCAACAGATAGTCCACCATCAACAACTCGAGGGGCCTGGATGTGCTAATGGTCTGGACAGGTGCACGCTGCTCAGTAGACTTGTGGAGTTCACATGTACGACAGCTCAGGCAGACGTTTTCAACCAGCTTACGGAGTCCTGGGCAAAAAATGAATTGCTGGGTCCACCGGAGGGTCTTGTCTACGCCGAAGTGGCCGTTCCTTCTGTGGGCTTCAGCCACCATCTCATGGGCTAGCTGCACCGGGACGACAATCTGCAAACATTCTTCCAGCATGTGGGATAAAAGGACCCTGCGATACAAGACTCCATCCTTCACGATCAGCCGATCCCATTGTGCAAGTAGGGCAGAGGCCCTGGTTGATAGTCGGGCTCTTACTTCGGAGGGTGGTTTCTCTTGTGTCTTCACATACTGTTTCAGTAAGACGTGTTCAGGGTCTCGATCTTGAAGCTTGGCCCATTCTTGTTGGGACAGGGGGGATCCCACTACGGCTTCAATCCCGCCTACAGCATACTGGCGGCTATCTTCTATTTGTTTAGCTAGCCGGGCAAAGTCGGGCAGTTCATCTTCCTCCAACTCTTCATCCCGGTTCCCCACTGGCGGGGATGAGGTCACTCTGGAAAGGCTGTCAGCATTCTGATTCTCCTTCCCCGCTCTGTATTTAATTTTGTATTGGAATCTAGAGAGCCTTGCCATCCAGCGCTGTTCCATTGCCCCTAGTTTGGCATTTTCTAGGTGGGCAAGAGGATTGTTGTCTGTCACGACCAGCACCTCCGCTCCTGTCAGGTAGCCAGCAAATTTCTCTGTCATAGCCCAGGTCAGGGCCAGGAGTTCCAGGCGGAAAGAGCTGTAGTTGACGGGGTTCTTTTCGGTATCACGGAGGGATCTACTGGCATAGGCTATTACGCGTTCCTTGTTATCTTGGACTTGGGAGAGGACCGCCCCGAGACCTTGAAGGCTGGCGTCGGTGTATAACTGGAACGGCAAGGTGTAGTCCGCAAATGCCAGAATAGGGGGTGATGTCAGAGCAGTTTGAAGCGCCCGGAAGGATTTTTCTTGGTCGGGCCCCCAGCTGATGCGTCGTCCTCTGGGACTGTTCGCGGTCCCTCGGAGGGTCTCATGCAGTGGTTCCGCCAGCCGGGCAAAGTCCTTGACAAATCGGCGGTAATAGCCCGCTAGCCCCAGGAAAGCCTGGACTTCTTTGATGGTAGTTGGTTGTGGCCATTCTCGGACAGCTGCTATCTTCTCTGGAGAGGGTTGGACACCTTCGGCTGAGATCCGGTGTCCCAGGTAATCGATCTCCTGCTGGAATAGACGGCACTTGCTGGGCTTCAACTTCAAGCCGTGTTTCTTCAAGCGCTGGAACACTTTGCCAAGCTTGTGAAGGTGATCCTCAAAGGTGGCGGAGTATACCACGATGTCATCAAGGTATATCAGCGTGAATTCGAAGTTGAAATCTCCCAGACAGCGTTCCATCAGTCTTTGAAAGGTCCCTGGTGCGTTACTCAAGCCGAATGGCATCCGGTCAAACTCGTACAGGCCCATGGGAAGGATGAAGGCGGTCTTTTCTCTGTCCCTCTCACTCATGGGGACCTGCCAATATCCACTGGCCAAGTCTAGAGACGAAAAATATTTGGCCTTTTTCAGGGCAGTCAGTGACTCTTCGATCCGGGGGAGTGGATAGGAGTCCCGGATCGTGCAAGCGTTCAGCCGACGGTAGTCTACGCAAAATCTCAGGGATCCATCTTTCTTTTTGACTATCACCACGGGTGCAGCCCATGGGCTCTGGCTTTCCCGCACCACTCCGGCGTGTAGCATAGATTCTAAGAGGCTCTTCACCTCCTGGTATTGTTGAGGTGGTATTTGTCGGTACCTCTCGCGAATAGGGGCAGCATCACCCGTGGGAATCTCGTGTTGGATACTGGTGGTGTACCCGAAGTCAGTGTCATGCTTTGCAAAGGAGTCTTGGTGTTCTCGCAGTAGTTTCTCCATTTGAGACACTTCCTGTTTGGTGTACTGGGACGGGTCCAGTTGCACTTTTTCCAGTAGTTTTCGCCCAATGTCTTCATCATCTGCTTGAGCATTTATGGCTGAGACAGTTACCGTCCGGCCATCTTCTGTAGACGGGGTGAATTGTAAGGGTCCCATGGGGTTCACTTCTGTGGGTAGAGCGTATACTCTGGCAAGTTGCGTGCCAGCCTCGAGAGCTACACCTACGTCTGCGGTGTTGTTTAGCCTGACAGGGACTCTTCCGTTCCTCACGACGGCTAGGGTGCGGGCGACTAGTGGGTTTAGCTTACCCCCACTTGGAGCCCTCGGTTCGATTAACACTTCAACTCCTTCAAGTTGTCGGTTGGTGTTAAGAGGCAGGGAAATGACTGTCTCTTTTTCAGCGGGCAAAGTAATCCGAGTACAGCGGGGCACTTTAATGGCTGCTAGGGGTAGTTGTTCCTTTGCCATCTGTTGAAGTCCAACGGTCCGGATTACGCGCTGGAACGCCAGACGAGTCGGTTTATGTTTGGTAACTTTCTGCCAGTACTTGGGCCCTTTTCTTGTCAACAACATAAGATCCAGGTCTTTCAAGATATTCATTCCAATTATTACTGGGGTATCGGAGCCGAAGCCTTCCTTGACAATGACGATTCCTCGTTTCCCTAGGTCTTGTCCACAGGCCTTCGTATCCATCCAGGCGACTCCGGTTACTGGAATGGGTAGGTTATTAGCCGCAATTATCTTAATGGTGGTATCTGGATCACAAGCAGTTCTTGGTTTGAGGTACTTTTCATAAAACTGTTCAGAGATCGTGGTCACTTGCGACCCAGTGTCCATCAATCCTTGCACCGCAATTCCCTCCAGAATAACTTCAAGTATAGGACTACTCGAGGCAAGAGTACTCCGTTGCTGGTTCTGTTTTTCTACACCCCGTCCTCTGTCCCCCCCTGCTGCTCGAACCTCAGCTGCAGGGGTGTCTAGTTTAACGGTGGCCATTGTGGTGAGACCTGGCGTGGTGGCTCTGCTTGTGGATGTAGCTGATATTCTGTTCGTCGTGGTAACTGATGGTTTGTTCGTTGAGGACAACGATTCGCCCTGTGGCGAGGGTCACCACATGACCAACACGGTCCCGCGGGATGGCTAGGTTGTACCCGCTGGTCTCTCTGTCGTTCTAGTGTTAACTGTGACACCTGTTGCTGTAAATCTGCTACCATCTGTTTCAGCTCCTCGGTGTCACTGTTGGGCTGGTTACTGTTTAATATGGATCTGCATGCAGCGCTTTGAGTCCCCACATCCATGACGGGTCCCCTAGAACGTTCTATGGCTTCCTGCTTGACTTCAGCGAAGGTGAGAGTCGGCGTCATCCGAATCAAGTCCTGTAGCGTACGGTTAAGATACTGGTCTCTCAGCCCTATAACGAATTGGTCTCTCAGTACCAGGTCACGAGGAGCTATAGTAGCCAGTTGTTCCCCTCTTGCACAGACTTGTTCAAGGAGTACCTGAAGGGCATTTGCATATTGGGGAATGTCCTCCCATTCAAGCTGTGTCCGTCTGAAGAACAAGTACCGCAGTGTTCCCTGGTACGTAGTAGGTCCATAGGTCTTTTCTAGCACCCGCACCAAATCCTCCAACACACGCTGCCCCCTGACCGTCTCCAGTCTGACTGTCGTCCATGCCTCCCCCTCTAGTGTCAGTACCGCCATTTCTGCCAAGGTCTTAGGGTCAATATTATACATTTCTCCCAGTATCCGCACTTGTTCCGCCCACTCTGGTACGGGGTAGTTTCGCCCGCCAAATTTCCTGACCTGGTTTACAATGGACACCGGCGGCGGTTTCTGACTGTATACTGGGCCTGGGTGGGAATCTTGCTGGGCACAGATCCTGCCGACTACGCCAGATGAAGTGGACGAGGGCAAGTTCGCCCATGTATATCCATGATCTGGCCCAGCAAAACTTCCACACTCAGATTCCATCTTAACAAACGTATCTTTACTGTTAAACATTTTCTTAACACAGTGGAACACAGTAATAAACAATGCAAAATATACCTATTCACAGAATTAACGTGTAATAACAAGCTTTCCCTCACTTTCCCTATCCACACGTTACCAGTCTCTTTACTCCAGGAGGTTATCTTCCCACGTCGCAGGCCTGTCTGTCTCTGCAGGGATTAAACAAAGCTCCGTCTCTCAGGTCCAGACTGTAGTCCTTGGGGTACGGCAGGTAGGGGTGGAATATTCGGCCTCTCAACAGAGGACCCGCTTACAGTTCGTGGGTTCAGGATCTGTGGAGATGTCACCGCTGAGTGAATATTCGGCCTCTCAACAGAGGACCCGTTTACAGTTCGTGGGTTTAGGATCTGGAAGTCAGCTTTCAAGGGAGAGGGATCATCCAGACAATCTGTTATATCGCATTCACAGGAGGGCACCAGCATACACAGACTTCTCTCTGCACAGACAGATTTCCCGGGCTCTTTTTCCTCTCTTCCTCCTTCCTGGTCACATGACATAACAGGGGGGAGCTTAGCCAATACAGTTTGTTTCTCTGTAATTACATTTGGTATAGGTATAACTTCTGGCCACACGGGGGCAGTGTCTGTCACAGATTCTATGTCAGCAGATCCTATGTCAATGATAACAGAACAGTCAGAGCCGGCCAGCTCATTACAAGTGCATATCAGAATGGGTGCTCAGAATGAGAGCAGCACATGACAGGATGGGGGCGCAGGATGGGAGCAGCACATGACAGGATCGGGGCGCAGGATGGGAGAAGCACATGACAGAATGGGGGCACAGAATGGGAGCAGCATATGAAAGAATGGGGGCGCAGAATGGGAGCAGCACATGACAGGATGGGGCGCAGGATGGGAGCAGCACATGACAGGATGGGGGCGCAGGATGGGAGCTGCACATGACAGGATGGGGGAGCAGGATGGGAGCAGCACATGACAGAATGGGGGCGCAGGATGGGAGCAGCACATGACAGAATGGGTGCCTCAGAATGGGAGCAGCACATGACAGGTTGGGGGCACAGGATTATTATTATTTATTGTTATATCGCCATTTATTCCATGGCGCTTTACATGTGAGGAGGGGTATACATAATAAAAACAAGTACAATAATCTTAAACAATACAAGTCATAACTGGTACAGGAGAGAGGACCCTGCCCGCGAAGGCTCACAATCTACAAGGGATGGGTGAGAGTACAGTAGGTGAGGATAGAGCTGGTCATGCAGCGGTTTGGTCGATCGGTGGTTACTGCAGGTTGTAGGCTTGTTGGAAGAGGTGGGTCTTCAGGCTCTTTTTGAAGGTTTCGATGGTAGGCGAGAGTCTGATGTGTTGTGGTAGAGGGTTCCAGAGTAGAGGTAATACGCGAGAGAAATCTTGCATACGATTGTGGGAGGAGGAGATAAGAGGGGAGTAGAGAAGGAGATCTTGTGAGGATCGGAGGTTGCGTGTAGGTAAGTACCGGGAGACGAGGTCACAGATGTATGGAGGAGACAAGTTGTCGATGGCTTTGTACGTCATGGTTAGGGTTTTGTAGTGGAGTCTCTGAGCAATGGGGAGCCAGTGAAGCGATTGACAGAGGGGAGAGGCCAGGGAATAGCGGGGGGACAGGTGGATTAGTCGGGCAGCAGAGTTTAGAATAGATTGGAGGGGTGCGAGAGTGTTAGAGGGGAGGCCACAGAGCAGGAGGTTGCAGTAGTCAAGGCGAGAGATGATGAGGGCATGGACTAGGGTTTTTGCAGACTCTTGGTTGAGGAATGTACGGATTCATGAAATATTTTTGAGTTGAAGTCGGCAGGAAGTGGAAAGGGCTTGGATATGTGGTTTGAAGGAGAGATCAGCATCAAGGATTACCCGAGGCAGCGAGCTTGTGGGACTGGGGAGAGTGGGCAGCCATCTACTGTAATGGATAGGTTCGTTGGGGGGGTCGCGTGAGATGGGGGAAAGATTATGAATTCTGTTTTGTCCATGTTAAGTTTCAGAAATCTAGCGGAGCAGAAGGATGAAATAATGGACAGACATTGAGGGATTCTGGTTAGTAGGGAGGTGATATCTGCTCCAGAGATGTAGATCTGTGTGTCATCAGCATACAGGTGATACTGAAAGCCATGAGATTCTATGAGCTGTCCCAGGCCAAAGGTGTAAATGGAGAAGAGCAGGGGCCCAAGGACTGAACCTTGTGGGACTCCGACAGATAGGGGGCGAGGGGAGGAGGTGGTGTGTGAGTGGGAGACGCTGAAGGTCCGGTCTGTTAGGTATGACGAGATCCAGGATAGGGCCAAGTCTGCGATGCCAAGGGATGAGAGGGTCTGTAATAATAGGGAATGGTCCACTGTTGTGAATTAGACTTTTTCGGCTCCCTCTTGTGGTCACTAGTGATATGACTGGGATTGTCTTTCCTCAGTTTGGCACCCACCTGGGTCGTTAGTCCAGGGGTGTTGCTATATGAACTTCCTGAATTCTCAGTCTGGTGCCTGGCATCGTTGTAATCAGTTCCTTTCTGTTTGCTCCTGTCTGCTGGTCCTGGTTCTTGCAAAATTAAGCTAAGTCCTGCTTTCTTGTTTTTTGGTTATTTGCATTGCTCTTATTTTTTGTCCAGCTTGTACTAAATGTGATTCCTTATTTTGCTGGAAGCTCTAGGGGGCTGGTATTCTCCCCCCGGGCCGTTAGACGGTTCGGGGGTTCTTGAATATCCAGCGTGGAAATTTTGATAGGGTTTTTGCTGACCGTATAAGTCATCTTACTATATTCTGCTATTAGTCAGTGGGCCTCTCTTTGCTAAATACCTAGTTCATTCTTACGTTTGTCTTTTCTTCTTACCTCACCGTTATTATTTGTTGGGGGCTTGTATCCAACTTTTGGGGTCTTTTCTCTGGAGGCAAGAAAGGTCTATCTTTTCCCTTCTAGGGTTAGTTAGTTCTCCGGCTGGCGCGAGACGTCTAGAACCAACGTAGGCACGTTCCCCGGCTGCTGCTATTTGTGGTGCTAGGATTAGATATACGGTCAGCCCAGTTACCACTGCCCTATGAGCTGGTTTTTTGTGTTTGCAGACTTGGTATTTACTTCTGAGACCCTCTGCCATTGGGGTCATAACAGTATGCCAGGCCAAAGTTGAATGTTTAATGCATTGCAGAAGTGGGATAATAAGAAAGGAAATTCTGAGTTTTTTTTTTTTTTTCCTCTCTTTCTTCCTCCCCTTTACCTCTGAGTGGCTTGAGCTTGCTGCAGACATGAATGTCCAGACCTTGATTACAAGTGTAGATCAGCTTGCTGCTCGTGTGCAGGGCATACAAGATTTTGTTACCAGTAGTCCAATGTCTGAACCTAAAATACCTATTCCTGAACTGTTCTCTGGAGACCGATTTAAGTTTAGGAATTTCAGGAATAATTGTAAATTGTTTCTATCTCTGAGACCCCGTTCATCTGGAGACTCAGCTCAGCAAGTTAAAATTGTTATCTCTTTCTTGCGGGGCGACCCTCAGGATTGGGCCTTCTCGCTAGCGCCAGGAGATCCGGCATTGGCAAATATTGATGCGTTTTTTCTGGCGCTCGGATTGCTTTACGAGGAACCCAATCTTGAAATTCAGGCAGAAAAAGCCTTGCTGGCTATTTCTCAGGGCCAGGATGAAGCTGAAGTGTATTGCCAAAAATTTCGGAAATGGTCCGTGCTTACTCAGTGGAATGAGTGTGCTCTGGCTGCAAATTTCAGAAATGGCCTTTCTGAAGCCATTAAGAATGTGATGGTGGGTTTCTCCATTCCTACAAGTCTGAATGATTCCATGGCGCTGGCTATTCAAATTGACCGGCGTTTGTGGGAGCGCAAAGCCGCTAATCCTCTGGTGGTGTTGTCTGAACAAACACCTGATTTAATGCAATGTGGTAGAATTCAGACTAGAAATGAACGGAAAAATCATAGACGTCAGAATGGGTTGTGTTTTTACTGTGGTGATTCTACACATGTTATATCAGCATGCTCTAAACCCCTAACAAGGGTTGTTAGTCCTGTCGCCATCGGTAATTTGCAACCTAAATTTATTTTGTCTGTGACTTTAATTTGCTCATTGTCCTCCTACCCTGTTATGGCGTTTGTGGATTCAGGTGCTGCCCTGAGTCTTATGGATCTGTCATTTGCCAAGCGCTGTGGTTTTGTTCTTGAGCCGTTGGTAAATCCTATCCCTCTTAGAGGTATTGATGCTACGCCATTGGCGGAAAATAAACCGCAGTTTTGGACACAGGTAACCATGTGCATGACTCCTGAACATCGGGAGGTGATTCGTTTTCTTGTTCTGCATAAAATGCATGATTTGGTCGTTTTGGGTCTGCCATGGTTACAGACACGTAATCCAGTCTTGGATTGGAAGGCAATGTCTGTGTCAAGTTGGTGCTGTCAGGGAATTCATGGTGATTCCCCGCCGGTGTCTATTGCTTCCTCTACTCCTTCGGACGTTCCTGAGTATTTGTCTGATTATCAGGATGTATTCAGCGAGTCCAGGTCCAGTGCTCTTCCTCCTCATAGGGACTGTGACTGCGCTATAGATTTGATTCCAGGTAGTAAATTTCCTAAGGGAAGATTATTTAAACTGTCTGTACCTGAGCATACCGCAATGCGTTCGTATATCAAGGAATCTCTGGAGAAGGGGCATATCCGTCCATCCTCTTCCCCTCTTGGTGCGGGATTCTTTTTTGTGGCCAAGAAGGACGGATCTTTGAGACCTTGTATTGACTATCGGCTTCTGAATAAAATCACTGTTAAATTTCAGTATCCTTTGCCTCTGTTGTCGGACTTGTTTGCCCGGATTAAAGGTGCCAAGTGGTTCACCAAGATAGATCTTCGTGGTGCGTACAACCTTGTGCGCATTAAGCAAGGAGATGAATGGAAAACTGCATTTAATACGCCCGAAGGTCATTTTGAGTACTTGGTGATGCCTTTTGGGCTCTCTAATGCTCCTTCAGTGTTTCAGTCCTTTATGCATGATATTTTCCGGAAGTATCTGTATAAATTTATGATTGTTTATCTGGATGATATTCTGTTTTTTTCTGATGATTGGGACTCGCATGTAGAGCAGGTCAGGATGGTGTTTCAGGTTTTGCGTGAGAATGCTTTGTTTGTTAAGGGCTCAAAGTGTCTCTTTGGAGTACAGAAGGTTCCCTTTTTGAGTTTTATTTTTTCCCCTTCTGCGGTGGAGATGGACCCAGTCAAGGTCCGAGCTATTCATGATTGGACTCAACCCACGTCAGTTAAGAGTCTTCAGAAGTTCTTGGGTTTTGCTAACTTCTACCGTCGTTTTATCGCTAATTTTTCTAGCGTTGTTAAACCTTTGACGGATATGACCAAGAAAGGTTCTGATGTTGCTAACTGGGCTCCTGCAGCCGTGGAAGCTTTCCAAGAGTTGAAGCGCCGGTTTACTTCGGCGCCTGTTTTGTGCCAGCCTGATGTCTCACTTCCCTTTCAGGTTGAAGTGGATGCTTCTGAGATTGGGGCAGGGGCCGTTTTGTCGCAGAGAGGCCCTGGTTGCTCTGTAATGAGACCATGTGCTTTTTTCTCTAGGTTGTTTTCGCCTGCTGAGCGGAATTATGATGTTGGCAATCGGGAGTTGTTGGCCATGAAGTGGGCATTTGAGGAGTGGCGTCATTGGCTCGAGGGTGCTAAGCATCGTGTGGTGGTCTTGACTGATCACAAAAATCTGATGTATCTCGAGTCTGCTAATCGCCTGAATCCTAGACAGGCCCGTTGGTCATTGTTTTTCTCCCGTTTTGACTTTGTGGTCTCGTATTTACCAGGTTTGAAGAATGTGAAGGCTGATGCTCTTTCAAGGAGCTTTGTGCCTGACTCTCTTGGAGTCGCAGAACCAGTTGGTATTCTTAAAGAGGGAGTAATCTTGTCAGCCATTTCTCCGGATTTGCGACGTGTGTTGCAGAGATTTCAGGCTGGTAGACCTGACTCTTGTCCACCTGACAGACTGTTTGTTCCTGATAAGTGGACCAGCAGAGTCATTTCCGAGGTTCATTCCTCGGTGTTGGCAGGGCATCCGGGAATTTTTGGCACCAGAGATTTGGTGGCTAGGTCCTTTTGGTGGCCTTCCTTGTCACGGGATGTGCGGTCATTTGTGCAGTCCTGTGGGACTTGTGCTCGAGCTAAGCCTTGCTGTTCTCGTGCCAGCGGGTTGCTCTTGCCCTTGCCTGTCCCGAAGAGGCCTTGGACACACATTTCCATGGATTTCATTTCAGATCTTCCGGTGTCTCAGGGCATGTCTGTCATCTGGGTGGTATGTGATCGCTTTTCCAAGATGGTCCATTTGGTATCTTTGCCTAAGCTGCCTTCCTCTTCCGATCTGGTTCCTTTGTTCTTTCAGAATGTGGTTCGTTTACACGGCATTCCTGAGAATATCGTGTCTGACAGAGGATCCCAGTTTGTTTCCAGGTTCTGGCGATCCTTTTGTGCTAAGATGGGCATTGATTTGTCGTTTTCGTCTGCCTTTCATCCTCAGACTAATGGACAAACGGAGCGAACTAATCAGACTCTGGAGGCTTAATTGAGGTGTTTTGTTTCTGCAGATCAGGATGATTGGGTGACCTTCTTGCCATTGGCTGAGTTTGCCCTTAATAATCGGGCTAGTTCCGCTACTTTGGTTTCGCCATTTTTCTGCAACTCTGGTTTCCATCCTCGTTTTTCCTCGGGACATGTGGAACCTTCTGACTGTCCTGGGGTAGATTCTGTGGTGGATAGGTTGCAGCAGATTTGGAATCATGTGGTGGACAACTTAAAGTTGTCACAGGAGAAGGCTCAGCGTTTGGCCAACCGCCGCCGCGGTGTGGGGCCCCGACTTCGTGTTGGGGATTTGGTATGGCTGTCTTCTCGATTTGTTCCTATGAAGGTCCCCTCTCCTAAATTTAAGCCTCGCTTCATCGGTCCTTACAAGATATTGGAAATCCTTAATCCTGTGTCCTTTCGCTTGGATCTTCCGGTGTCGTTTGCCATTCACAACGTGTTCCATAGGTCTTTGTTGCGGCGGTACGTTGTACCTGTGGTTCCTTCTGTTGAGCCTCCTGCTCCGGTGTTGGTTGAGGGCGAGTTGGAGTAGGTGGTGGAGAAGATCTTGGATTCTCGTCTCTCCAGGCGGAGGCTTCAGTATCTGGTCAAGTGGAAGGGCTATGGTCAGGAGGATAATTCCTGGGTGGTTGCCTCTGATGTGCATGCGGCCGATTTAGTTCGTGCCTTTCACGCTGCTCATCCTGATCGCCCTGGTGGTCTTGGTGAGGGTTCGGTGACCCCTCCTTAAAGGGGGGGTACTGTTGTGAATTAGACTTTTTCGACTCCCTCTTGTGGTCACTAGTGATATGACTCTGGGATTGTCTTTCCTCAGTTTGGCACCCACCTGGGTCGTTAGTCCAGGGGTGTTGCTATATGAACTTCCTGAATTCTCAGTCTGGTGCCTGGCATCGTTGTAATCAGTTCCTTTCTGTTTGCTCCTGTCTGCTGGTCCTGGTTCTTGCAAAATTAAGCTAAGTCCTGCTTTCTTGTTTTTTGGTTATTTGCATTGCTCTTATTTTTTGTCCAGCTTGTACTAAATGTGATTCCTTATTTTGCTGGAAGCTCTAGGGGGCTGGTATTCTCCCCCCGGGCCGTTAGACGGTTCGGGGGTTCTTGAATATCCAGCGTGGAAATTTTGATAGGGTTTTTGCTGACCGTATAAGTCATCTTACTATATTCTGCTATTAGTCAGTGGGCCTCTCTTTGCTAAATACCTAGTTCATTCTTACGTTTGTCTTTTCTTCTTACCTCACCGTTATTATTTGTTGGGGGCTTGTATCCAACTTTTGGGGTCTTTTCTCTGGAGGCAAGAAAGGTCTATGTTTTCCCTTCTAGGGTTAGTTAGTTCTCCGGCTGGCGCAAGACGTCTAGAACCAACGTAGGCACGTTCCCCGGCTGCTGCTATTTGTGGTGCTAGGATTAGATATACGGTCAGCCCAGTTACCACTGCCCTATGAGCTGTTTTTTTTGTGTTTGCAGACTTGGTATTTACTTCTGAGACCCTCTGCCATTGGGGTCATAACAGTCCACTGTGTCAAAGGCAGCAGACAGGTCGAGGAGGAGGAGGACAGAGTAGTGTCGCTTGCTCTTGGTGGTTAAGAGGTCATTGGTGACCTTAGTTAGGGCAGTTTCAGTGGAATGGTGTGACCGGAAGCCAGATTGTAAGCGGCCAAAGAGGGAGCAAGAAGAGAGATGGGAGGACAGTTCAAGGTAGACATGTTGTTCCAGTAGTTTGGAGGCATAAGGGAGAAGTGATATAGGGCGATAGCTAGATACAGAGGATGGGTCAAGAGAGGGCTTTTTGAGGATAGGTGTGATGGAGGCATATTTAAAGCTTGAGGGGAAAACACCAGTTGTTAGTGATAGGTTGAAGAGATGGGTTAGACTGTGGTGAGGTTTGGGATGAAGTGGGATGGGAGCGGGTCAAGTGCACAGGTGGTGAGATGCGATCTTGAGAGTAGAGTGGAGAGTTGATCTTCTGTAATGGTGAAGTTGGTTTTGGAGGTGGAGGGCTGGGAAGTCGGGAGGAAGGGCTCTGGGAGTTGTTGACCAAAACTGTCTCTGATGTTCTCAATCTTCTGCTTGAAAAATGAGGCAAAGTCTTCAGCTGAAATAAGTGGGGAGGGAGTAGGTGCTGGGGGACGGAGGAGAGAATTGAAGGTGTTGAATAACTGTTTAGGGTTGTGAGACAGGGAGGATATGAGAGATGAGAATTAGGTTTGTTTAGCTGTGACGAGTGTGGTCTTGAAAGTAGTGAGGGACTGTTTGAATGTGATGAAGTGCTCGTTGGAGTGGGATCTTTTCCATCTGCGCTCAGCAGCCCTGGAATCTCGCCTCAGTTCTTTGGAACAGGATGGGAGCAGCTCATGACATAATGGGGGCTCAGGATGGGGGCAGCACATTACAGAATGGGGGTGCAGGATGGGGGGAGCACATTACAGAATGGGGCACAGGATTGGGGCAGCACATACCAGAATAGGGGCACAGGATGGGAGCTGTACATGACAGGATAGGGGTACAGAATTAGAGTACCACATACAAGGATGGGGCAGCACATACCATAATGGAGGCGCAGGATGGGGGCAGCGCATACCATATTGGGGGTGCAGGATGGGAGCAGCACATGACATGATGGGAGTGCAGGATTGGTGCAGCACATTACAGAATAGGGGCACAGGATGGGAGCAGCACATTACAGAATGGGGGTGCAGGATGGGAGCAGCACATGACAGAATGGGGGCGCAGGATGGGAGCAACACACGACACGATGAGGGAGCAGCACATGACAGTGGGAGCAGCACATGACAGGATGGGGCTGCAGGACGGGAGCAGCACATGACAGAATGGAGGCACAGGATGGGAGCAGCACATCTCAGGATGGGGGCGCAGGATGGGAGCAGCACATGACAGAATGGGGATGCAGGTTGGGAGCAGCACATGAGAGAATGGGGGTGCAGGATGGAAGCGCAGGATGGGAGCAGCACATGACAGAATGGAGGCACAGGATGGGAGCAGCAGATGACAGAATGGGGGCGCACGATGGGAGCAGCACATGACAGAATGGGATGCAGAATGGGAGCAGCACATGACAGGATGGGGGCACAGGATCGGAGCAGCTCATGACAGAATGGGGGCTCAGGATGGGGGCAGCACATTACAGAATAAGGGTGCAAAATGGGAGTAGCACAAGACAGAATGGGGGCACAGGATGGGAGCAGCACATGACAGGATGGGGGCACAGGATGGGGGCAGCAGATGACAGAATGGGGGCACATGATGGGAGCAGCACATGACAGAATGGGATGCAGAATGGGAGCAGCACATGACAGGATGGGGGCACAGGATCGAAGCAGCTCATGACAGAATGGGGGCTCAGGATGGGGGCAGCACATTACAGAATGGGGGCGCAAAATGGGAGTAGCACACGACAGAATGGGGGCTGTTGTGAACTCTGTTTTCAGGCTCCCTCTTGTGGTCACAGGTGGTATTGTGTGAGTCTTGTTTTTGGGCTCCACCTGGTGGCTTTGTTTGTTATCTTGCGGGTCTGTGGCTGGATCAGCTGCCTCGTTATTCACTAGGGAGGTTCCTATTTAGCTCTGCTACACCTTCACTTGTTGCCGGCTGTCGATGTATTCAGTGCTATTCTGATTACTCCTGACTATCTTCGTTTTCAGTCTCTTCATGAGAAGCTAAGTTTCTGTTTGATTATTTTTTGCTCATCAGTCTGCAATATGATTTCTGTGTATGATGAGTTTAGTCCAGCTTGCTAATATGTGATTTCTTGCTGCTGGTAAGCTCTGGGGTACGGAGTTGCTTCCCCCGCACCGTTAGTTGGTGCGGGGGCTCGAGCAATCTCTGCGTGGATATTTTGTATAGGGTTTTCTATTGACCGCACAGTTCCCTTCCTATTTTCTGCTATCTAGTGTTAGCGGGCCTCATTTGCTAAATCTATTTCATCTCTGCGTTTGTGCTTTCCCCTTAACTCACCGTTAATATTTGTGGGGGCTTTTCTATATCTTTGGGGTCATTTCTCTGAGGCAAGTGAGGACTTTACTTTCCCTCTAGGAAAAGTTAGTTTCTCAGGCCGTGAAGAGACGTCTAGGATTTCCAGGTAACGTTCCACGGCTACCTATAGTTGTGTGCGGATAGGATCAGGTTGCGGTCAATCCAGTTACCACTTCCCCAGAGCTAGTCGTCGGTTTAGTTACTTAGCTAGTCAGACTTGCGATCCTTGCCACTAGGATCATAACAGGGGGCACAGGATGGGAGCAGCACATGACAGAATGGGGAAGCAGAATGGGAGCAGCACATGGCAGAATGGAGGCGCAGGATGGGAGCAGCACATGACAGGATGGGGACGCAGGATGAGAGCACCACATGACAGGATGGGGACGCAGGAGGAGAGCACCACATTACAGGATGGGGATGCAGAATTGGAGTAGCACATATCAGGATGGGGGCAGCACATACCATAATGGGGTGCAGGATGAGAGCAGTCCATAACAGCATGGGGGTGCAGGATCTGAGCACCACATGACAGGATTGGGGCGTAGGATGGGAGCACATGACAGGATTGGGGCCTCAGGATGGGCGCACATGACAGGATGAGGGCACAGGAAGAGTAGCACATGACAAGTTGGAGGCACACAAAGCAGGATGAGGGCACAGGGTGGGGGCTGCACATGACAGGAATGGGGCACAGGATGGGGGCTACACATGACAGGATTGGGGCAGAAGATGTGAGTACCACATGACAGGATTAAGGCGCAGGATAGAAGCAGCACATACCAGGATGGAGACCATATACCAATATAAATGTAGAACGGGTTCAATAGTGTTGTGAACTGTGTTTCTGGGCTCCCTCTGGTGGTCACTAACGGTATTGTGTTAGGTATGTCTTGTTGCAGGCCTGAGCTCCAGCTGTGTCGTTAAGCAGCGGGTGTTTCCTCTGGACTCAGTCTCTTGCCTGGCATCGTTGTATCCAGACCTATTTGGTCTCCTCCGGATTCCTTTCAGTCTGCCTCATGCAAGAAAAGCTAAGTCTGTTTTGTACAATTTGGATCGTTTGCATTATTCAGTGTTTTTGTCCAGCTTGCTTTACATTTGATTTTTGACTCGCTGGAAGCTCTAGGGGGCTAATATTCTCCCTCCACACCGTCAGTCGATGTGGGGGTTCTTGAATGTTCAGCGTGGATGTTTTGTAGGGTTTTCTGCTAACCGCATAGTCCACTATCTATTTTCTGCTATCTAGACTATTGGGCCCCACTTTGATGAATCTAGTTCATCTCTACGTTTGTGTTTTCCTCTTGCCTCACCGTTATTATTTGTTGGGGGCTTTCTATATCTTTGGGGTTCAATTTCTCTGGAGGCAAGCGAGGTCTAATTTTTTCCCTCTAGGGGTAGGCAGTTCTCCGGCTGGCTCGAGACGTCTAGAACCAACGTAGGCACGTTCACCGGCTACTCGGCTACTTTTAGTTGTTTGTGTCAGGATCAGGTGTTATGGTTACCCCAATGACCATGGGAAACAAAAATACAAAACGGACTAGCTCTCGGGTGATGGAAACTAAGGTCGACCGTGACCTGAACCTGACCCAACACTTACAGTAGCCGGGGGATGTACCTACGATGCCCTAGACACCACGCGCCAGCCGGAGATCTAACTACCCCTATAAGAGGAATATACAGGCCTGCCTTACCTCCAGTGAGGAACCCCAAAAGATGATAGTAGGCCCCCACAGATATTGACGGTGAGTTCAGAGGAAATGACATACGTAGGATGAACAGCAGATTTAGCACAGTGAGGTCCGCTTACTAGATAGCAGAAGGACAGGAAAGAGTTACTTCACGGTCGACCTAAAAATCACTATTCAAAAACACCATCCAGAAATTACTTTAAACTCCAGTGACAACTCATGCCACTGGAGTAGTAATTTTCTGTCCACAAGAGCTTCCAGCACTGAAGAGTCACATTGCAGATAGCTGGACAAAAATAGCAAAACAAGAAACTAAATTCAACTTAGCTGAACTGGAACTTGAGGCAGGTGAATGCAACAGAATGCTACTAGCACATTGTTGGCCGGCATGTGACTAACAGCCAAGCAGCCTTAAATAGGAAACTCCCCTAGAGGGTGGCGACAGGTAATCAGAGATGGAGGAAGGCACATAAGAGACACTACCATAACAGACCACCGGGGGAGCCCACAAACCGAATTCACAACAGTACCCCCCCCTTAAGGAGGGGGCACCGAACCCTCACCAGAACCACCAGGGCGACCTGGATGAGCACTATGAAATGCACGAACCAAATCGGGAGCATGAACATCGGATGCTGTCACCCAAGAATTATCCTCCTGGCCATAACCTTTCCACTTAACCAGATACTGAAGTTTCCGTCTGGAAACACGGGAGTCCAAGATCTTTTCCACCACATACTCCAATTCACCCTCAACCAACACAGGAGCAGGTGGATCAGCAGAAGGAACAACCGGTACCTCATACCTCCGCAATAATGACCGATGGAAAACATTATGGATATTAAAAGATGCTGGGAGGTCCAAACGAAAGGACACAGGATTAAGAACCTCCAGAATCCTATAAGGGCCGATAAACCGAGGCTTAAACTTAGGAGACGAGACCTTCATAGGAACAAATCGAGAAGACAGCCACACCAGGTCCCCAACACAAAGACGAGGACCAATACGCCGATGACGATTAGTGAACTGTTGAGTCTTCTCCTGGGACAACTTCAGATTGTCCACAACCTGTCCCCAAATCTGATGCATCCTATCAACCACAGCATCCACTCCAGGACAATCCGAAGACTCCAATTGACCGGACGAAAACCGAGGGTGAAACCCTGAATTACAAAAAAATGGAGAAACCAAAGTGGCAGAACTAGCCCGATTGTTAAGGGCAAACTCTGCCAATGGCAAAAAGTCAAGCCAATCATCCTGATCAGCGGACACAAAACACCTCAAGTAAGTCTCCAAGGTCTGATTAGTACGCTCAGTCTGGCCATTAGTCTGAGGATGGAATGCAGACGAAAAAGACAAATCGATACCCATCCTGGCACAGAACGTCCGCCAAAATCTAGACACAAACTGAGTACCCCTGTCAGACACTATATTCTCAGGAATACCATGCAAACGCACCACATTCTGAAAAAATAGAGGAACCAACTCAGAGGAGGAGGGCAATTTGGGTAAAGGTACCAAATGAACCATCTTGGAAAAACGGTCACAAATCACCCAGATGACAGACATCCTACGAGAAACCGGAAGGTCAGAAATAAAGTCCATAGAGATGTGCGTCCAAGGCCTCTTAGGAATAGGCAAGGGCAACAACAACCCACTGGCCCTCTTTATACGAGCAAACAGATCAGTCAGTAAAGGTAACGGGTACTGGTATTTAACTGTAATCTTATTCAAAAGTCGATAGTCGATACAAGGTCTCAATGAACCATCCTTTTTACCTACAAAGAAAAATCCTGCCCCTAGTGGAGACAACGAGGGGCGAATATGACCCTTTTCCAAGGATTCTCTGATATACTCCCGCATAGCAGTATGTTCAGGTACAGACAAATTAAACAAGCGACCCTTAGGAAACTTACTACCGGGGATCAATTCAATAGCGCAGTCACACTCTCTGTGGGGAGGGAGAGAATCAACTTTAGGCTCTTGAAAGACATCATAAAAATCTGACAGAAATGCTGGGATCTCAGAGGGAGTAGATGAAGAAATAGGAACCAAAGGTGCATCCCCATGAATACCCCGACATCCCCAGCTCAACACAGACATAGATTTCCAGTCCAAGACGGGATTATGAATCTGTAACCATGGTAATCCAAGCACTAAGACATCATGTAGGTTATATAATACAAGGAAACGAATAATCTCCTGATGGTCTGGGGTAAGACGCATAGTCACTTGTGTCCAATATTGTGGTTTATTGCTAGCCAAAGGTGTAGAATCAATACCCTTCAGGGGAATAGAAACTTCCAACGGCTCCAAATCAAACCCACAACGCTTGGCAAAGGACCAATCCATGAGACTCAGAGCGGCGCCAGAATCCACATAAGCATTCACAGTCACAGATGATAAGGTACAAATCAATGTCACGGACAAAAGAAATTTTGACTGCAAGGTACCTGTAGAAAAAGATTTATCAACCTTTTTATCAACCTTATTTATACGTTTAGAGCATGCTGATATAACATGAGCTGGATCTCCACAGTAGAAGCACAATCCATTTTTGCGCCTGTAATTTTGACGTTCGCCTCTAGACAAAACACGATCGCATTGCATATGCTCTAATGCCTTTTCAGAGGTCACCGCCAAATGGTGCACAGGTCTTTGCTCAGAAGACACCGCCATATGGTGCACAGGTTTTTGCTCAGAAGATACCGCCATATGGTGCACAGATTTTTCCTCAGAAGACCCCGCCATATGGTGCACAGATTTGCGCTCCCGCAAACGCCGATCAATCTGGATAGCCAATTTCATGGCATCATTCAGACCTGTAGGCACAGGGAACCCCACCATGACATCCTTCACGGCATCAGAGAGACCTTCTCTGAAATTAGCTGCTAAAGCGCACTCATTCCATTTAGTAAGCACCGACCATTTACGGAATTTCTGGCAGTATATCTCAGCTTCATCTTGCCCTTGGGAAAGAGCTATCAAGGCTTTCTCAGCCAAAATCTCCAAATTAGGTTCTTCATAAAGCAACCCCAAAGCCTGAAAAAACGCATCTACATTTAACAACGCAGGATCCCCTGGCGATAATGCAAATGCCCAACTTTGTGGGTCGCCGCGCAGTAGAGAGATAACAATTTTAACTTGTTGAGTCTGATCACCAGCAGAGTGAGATCTCAGAGACAAAAACAATTTGCAATTTTCTCTGAAACTCAAAAACCGGGATCTGTCTCCGGTAAAGTATTCAGGCAGAGGAATCTTAGGTTCAGACATTGGAGCACGTATAACAAAATCTTGTAGGTTCTGTACTTTTGTCGCAAGGTTATTCAAACCTGCAACTAAACTCTGTGGATCCATGTTTCAAATGGGTGTAACCCAAGCATTCAGATGTTAAGAGGAGAGGAGAAAAAAAAAAAGGCTGAAGACTGCAGTTTAAGCAAGAAATACAAATGATCAAACTAAGGTGCACTTTCAAACACAGAAAAAAAAAACCTTTTCTTCTCCTTCCTACTTTAGTGCATACTTTAACACATAGATTTTTTACTGGCCGGCCAAACTGTTATGGTTACCCCAATGACCATGGGAAACAAAAATACAAAACGGACTAGCTCTCGGGTGATGGAAACTAAGGTCGACCGTGACCTGAACCTGACCCAACACTTACAGTAGCCGGGGGATGTACCTACGATGCCCTAGACACCACGCGCCAGCCGGAGATCTAACTACCCCTATAAGAGGAATATACAGGCCTGCCTTACCTCCAGTGAGGAACCCCAAAAGATGATAGTAGGCCCCCACAGATATTGACGGTGAGTTCAGAGGAAATGACATACGTAGGATGAACAGCAGATTTAGCACAGTGAGGTCCGCTTACTAGATAGCAGAAGGACAGGAAAGAGTTACTTCATGGTCGACCTAAAAATCACTATTCAAAAACACCATCCAGAAATTACTTTAAACTCCAGTGACAACTCATGCCACTGGAGTAGTAATTTTCTGTCCACAAGAGCTTCCAGCACTGAAGAGTCACATTGCAGATAGCTGGACAAAAATAGCAAAACAAGAAACTAAATTCAACTTAGCTGAACTGGAACTTGAGGCAGGTGAATGCAACAGAATGCTACTAGCACATTGTTGGCCGGCATGTGACTAACAGCCAAGCAGCCTTAAATAGGAAACTCCCCTAGAGGGTGGCGACAGGTAATCAGAGATGGAGGAAGGCACATAAGAGACACTACCATAACAGACCACCGGGGGAGCCCACAAACCGAATTCACAACAATCAGGTATGCGGTTAGCCCAGTTTCCACCTCCCTAGAGCAGTATTTATATTTTTGCTATCTTGCCGGAATATCAGAGATCCTCTGCCATTGGGATCATAACAGAATGCCAGGCCAAAAGAAAATGTTTAATGCATCGCAGAAGCGGGATTAAAAAGAAGTTCTGAGTTTTTTTGTTTTTTTTTGCTGCAGTTTGCCTAGCTTCGTCCATCCCCTTTTTCTCTGAGTGGCTGAAACTCTGCTGCAGATATGAATGTCCAGACTTTGACTTCTAGTGTGGATCAGCTTGCTGCTAGGGTGCAAAGCATTCAGGATTTTGTTATCCATAGCCCTATGTCTGAACCAAAAATACCTATTCCTGAGCCGTTTTTTGGAGATAGATCTAAATTCCTGAATTTTAGGAATAATTGTAAATTGTTTCTGTCTCTGAAACCTCGTTCCTCTGGTGATTCCGCTCAGCAAGTTAAGATTGTTATTTCCTTCTTGTGCGGCGACCCTCAGGATTGGGCCTTCTCTCTGGCACCAGGAGATCCTGCATTGGTGAATGTTGATGCGTTTTTTCTGGCACTTGGTTTGCTTTATGAGGAGCCTAATCTTGAAAATCAGGCTGAAAAAATGTTGCTGGTTATCTCTCAGGGTCAGGACGAAGCTGAGGTATATTGCCAAAAATTTCGGAAATGGTCCGTGCTTACTCAATGGAATGAGTGTGCACTGGCCGCAAATTTCAGAAATGGTCTTTCTGAAGCCATTAAAGATGTGATGGTGGGGTTTCCTATCCCTACAGGTCTAAATGATTCAATGGCTCTAGCCATTCAAATTGATCGACATTTGCGGGAGCGCAAATCTGATAATCCTTTGGCGGTGCTGTCTGAACAGTCACCTGATTCTATGCAATGTGACAGAATTCTGACCAGAGCCGAGCGTCAAAATCATAGACGTCAAAATGGGTTGTGTTTCTACTGTGGTGATTCAACACATGTTATCTCAGCATGCTCTAAACGTTTAACGAAAAAAGTTAATCCTGTCGCCATTGGTACTTTTCAGCCTAAGTTTATTTTGTCTGTGACTTTAATTTGTTCATTATCTTCTTACTCAGTTATGGCTTTTGTGGATTCTGGTGCTGCTTTAAGTCTGATGGATTTGTCGTTTGCCAAGCGCTGCGGTTTTGTCCTGGAGCCTTTGGAAAATCCTATTCCTCTTAGAGGAATTGATTCTACGCCATTGGCAGAGAATAAACCTCAGTATTGGACGCAGGTGACCATGTGCATGACTCCTGTACATCAGGAGGTGATTCGTTTTTTGGTACTGCATAAAATGCATGATGTTGTCGTTTTGGGTCTGCCATGGTTACAGGCCCATAATCCAGTTTTAGATTGGAAAGCTATGACTGTGTCTAGTTGGGGGTGTCAGGGGATTCATGGCGATTCTCCATTGGTGTCTATTGCTTCTTCTACTCCTTCTGAGATTCCTGAGTTTTTGTCAGACTTTCAGGATGTATTTAATGAGGCCAGGTCCGGTGCCCTTCCTCCTCATAGGGACTGTGATTGTGCTATAGATTTGATTCCTGGTAGTAAGTTTCCTAAGGGACGACTCTTTAATTTATCTGTGCCAGAGCATGCCGCGATGCGGAGTTATATAAAGGAGTCTTTGGAGAAGGGACATATTCGCCCATCCTCGTCCCCTCTTGGTGCAGGATTCTTTTTTGTGGGCAAGAAAGACGGGTCTCTGAGACCTTGTATTGATTATCGTCTTCTGAATAAGATCACTGTTAAATTTCAGTATCCTTTGCCATTGTTGTCTGATTTGTTTGCTCGGATTAAGGGATCCAGTTGGTTCACCAAGATAGATCTTCGTGGTGCGTATAACCTTGTGCGCATAAAGCAGGGAGATGAATGGAAAACTGCATTTAATACGCCTGAGGGTCATTTTGAGTACCTGGTGATGCCTTTCGGATTATCTAATGCTCCTTCTGTGTTTCAGTCCTTCATGCATGACATCTTCTGGAAATATCTGGATAAATTTATGATTATTTATCTGGATGATATTTTGTTTTTTTCTGATGACTGGGAGTCCCATGTGAACCAGGTCAGGATGGTGTTTCAGGTTTTGCGGGAGAATGCTCTATTTGTGAAGGGCTCAAAATGTATCTTTGGGGTACAGAAGGTTTCTTTTTTGGGTTTTATTTTTTCCCCTTCTACTGTGGAGATGGACCCAGTTAAGGTCCGTGCCATTCATGACTGGACTCAGCCCACGTCTGTTAAGAGCCTGCAGAAGTTCTTGGGCTTTGCTAATTTTTACCGTCGTTTTATCGCTAATTTCTCCAGCGTGGTTAAACCTTTGACGGATATGACCAAGAAGGGTTCTGATGTTGCGAATTGGTCTCCTGCGGCCGTGGAGGCCTTTCAGGAGCTGAAGCGTCGGTTTACTTCAGTGCCAGTCTTGTGCCAGCCGGATGTCTCTCTTCCCTTCCAGGTTGAAGTTGATGCTTCTGAAATTGGTGCAGGGGCTGTTTTGTCGCAAAAAAGTTCTGATGGCTCCGTGATGAAGCCATGCGCCTTCTTTTCAAGGAAATTTTCGCCTGCTGAGCGGAACTACGATGTTGGTAATCGGGAGTTGTTGGCGATGAAGTGGGCATTTGAGGAGTGGCGACATTGGCTCGAGGGAGCTAGACATCGTGTGGTGGTCTTGACTGATCATAAAAATCTGATTTACCTCGAGTCTGCCAAGCGCCTGAATCCTAGACAGGCCCGTTGGTCGTTGTTTTTCTCCCGTTTTGACTTTGTGGTCTCGTACCTGCCTGGATCGAAGAACGTGAAGGCTGATGCACTTTCTAGGAGTTTTGTGCCTGATTCTCCTGGAGTCTCTGAGCCGGCTGGTATTCTCAGAGAGGGAGTAATTTTGTCTGCCATTTCCCCAGATTTACAACGAGGGCTGCAAAAATTTCAGGCTGATAGGCCTGATCGTTGTCCACCAGAGAGATTGTTTGTCCCTGATGGATGGACCAACAGAGTTATTTCTGAGGTTCATTCTTCGGTGTTGGCGGGACATCCTGGGATTTTCGGTACCAGAGATTTGGTGGCCAGGTCCTTTTGGTGGCCTTCCTTGTCGCGGGATGTGCGTTCTTTTGTGCAGTCCTGTGGGATTTGTGCTCGGGCTAAGCCTTGCTGTTCTCATGCCAGCGGGTTGCTTTTGCCCTTGCCTATCCCAAAGAGGCCTTGGACGCACATTTCCATGGATTTCATTTCGGATCTTCCGGTGTCTCGGAAGATGTCTGTCATCTGGGTGGTGTGCGATCGTTTTTCTAAAATGGTCCATTTGGTGCCCTTGCCTAAGTTGCCTTCCTCCTCTGATTTGGTTCCTTTGTTCTTTCAGAATGTGGTTCGTTTGCATGGCATCCCTGAGAATATTGTATCTGACAGAGGATCCCAGTTTGTGTCCAGATTCTGGCGATCCTTTTGTGCTAAGATGGGTATTGATTTGTCTTTTTCGTCGGCTTTTCATCCTCAGACTAATGGCCAGACCGAGCGAACTAATCAGACGTTAGAGACTTATTTGAGATGTTTTGTTTCTGCTGATCAGGACGACTGGGTTACCTTTTTGCCACTGGCCGAGTTTGCCCTTAATAATCGGGCTAGTTCTGCCACCTTGGTTTCACCCTTTTTCTGCAACTCTGGTTTTCATCCTCGTTTCTCCTCGGGTCAGGTTGAACCTTCTGACTGTCCTGGGGTTGATTCTGTGGTGGATAGGTTGCAGCGGATTTGGAACCATGTGGTGGACAATTTGAAATTGTCACAAGACAAGGCCCAGCGGTTTGCCAACCGCCACCGCGGTGTGGGTCCCCGACTTCGTGTTGGGGATTTGGTTTGGTTGTCTTCTCGGCATGTTCCTTTGAAAGTCTCCTCTCCTAAGTTCAAGCCTCGCTTTATCGGTCCTTATAAGATTTTGGAAATCCTTAACCCGGTGTCTTTTCGCTTGGACCTTCCAGCGTCTTTTACTATTCATAATGTGTTCCATAGGTCCTTGTTGCGGCGGTACGTGGTGCCTATGGTTCCTGCTGTTGAGCCTCCTGCCCCGGTTTTGGTTGAGGGCGAGTTGGAGTACGTGGTGAAGATTCTGGATTCTCGCATCTCTAGACGGAAACTCCAGTATTTAGTTAAGTGGAAAGGCTATGGTCAGGAGGATAATTCCTGGGTTGTCGCCTCTGATGTTCATGCGGCTGATTTGGTTCATGCCTTTCACGCTGCTCATCCTGATCGCCCTGGGGGTCTTGGTGAGGGTTCGGTGACCCCTCCTCAAGGGGGGGTACTGTTGTGAACTGTGTTTCTGGGCTCCCTCTGGTGGTCACTAATGGTATTGTGTTAGGTATGTCTTGTTGCAGGCCTGAGCTCCAGCTGTGTCGTTAAGCAGCGGGTGTTTCCTATTTGAGTCTCCTCTGGACTCAGTCTCTTGCCTGGCATCGTTGTATCCAGACCTATTTGGTCTCCTCCGGATTCCTTTCAGTCTGCCTCATGCAAGAAAAGCTAAGTCTGTTTTGTACAATTTGGATCGCTTGCATTATTCAGTGTTTTTGTCCAGCTTGCTTTACATTTGATTTTTGACTCGCTGGAAGCTCTAGGGGGCTGATATTCTCCCTCCACACCGTCAGTCGATGTGGGGGTTCTTGAATGTTCAGCGTGGATGTTTTGTAGGGTTTTCTGCTAACCGCATAGTCCACTATCTATTTTCTGCTATCTAGACTATTGGGCCTCACTTTGCTGAATCTAGTTCATCTCTACGTTTGTGTTTTCCTCTTGCCTCACCGTTATTTGTTGGCGGCTTTCTATATCTTTGGGGTTCAATTTCTCTGGAGGCAAGCGAGGTCTAATTTTTTCCCTCTAGGGGTAGGCAGTTTCCGGCTGGCTCGAGACATCTAGAACCAACGTAGGCACGTTCACCGGCTACTTTTAGTTGTTTGTGTCAGGATCAGGTATGCGGTTAGCCCAGTTTCCACCTTCCTAGAGCAGTATTTATATTTTTGCTATCTTGCCGGAATATCAGAGATCCTCTGCCATTGGGATCATAACACAATAGTGCACAAGATCTATTGACCTTATAAACTGATTTCAAGTGATATATCACGAGACTGAAGTTGGTTTCTTATTTGTCAGTTTCTTATTCAGCAATTTTTTCCTTTGTTTTTTATAGGTTTAATAACAAAAAATAAGCATCACAATAATAACATACAATGCAACAAGGTGCCCTGATGTGAATACTTAAAATCAGCTACAAAATTCATAAAACTGGCACAAAAATGGGCATCAAAGTGGGCACCGAAGGGCGTTAATGAAAGGGTTAAATGACTTTGGGCCACTGATCTCACACATAGAATACATAGATGGTGATGCCCCACATAAAAACCAGGTATCTCCAGCAGGGCTGTGGAGTCGGTAAGCCACAGTTGCGACTCCGACTCCTGGATTTTATCAGGTTCTGACTCCGGCTCCGACTCCTTCATAAATGGCCAATTCGTAACAATAAATTTACTGTTGTAAAATATTAACATCGTGCTTATTCAGTTTCTCACCATTATATAAGTAATCAGACCACTTAGAGGAAAAACTATATTTATTAGAATACAATTAGAATATAGCAAATAACTTTTATAAACTTTTCTAAACTCTTGTAATATGCAATAAACACTGTTATACAGTTAATAAGAAATCTATAAATTTGTCCTCAGAAAAAGTATTGCCTCTGTCAGATCCTCCTTCATGGATGCCCTCAAATCTGATCTAATTATTTTGAGAGCAGAGAACAACCTCTCTACACTAACTTGGCAAAAGTGGTGGCAAAGCAGTAACCACTCGGGTAACATCTCTGACAATGTCAGGATACAGAGGAATCGCTTGTTGCACTGTTATTTTTGATGAATGGTCAAATTTCTCAATTTCTTTTAATGCACATGAAAAATTCTGCTGAAATGTACTGGCTGTGTTCTTTGATGGGGATGACTCTTCTATGCGGGAAGGCTTTGCATGGTCCTTGTGATCCAAATATTTTTCGAAATTAAATTCTTCATCAGTTGACGAGGGTGAAGATGTGGCAGGACGACCAAATTCTTCTTGTTCCTCCTGACTGTTCTGCAACCCTTTCATCCTTACCGCTATTTCACACAGAGCTTCTTTTCCTTTAATTAGCTGTTGATCATCTAGAAGAATCCGATGCACTGGGTCTACATAAACAGCTGCCAAAAGAATGTTATTTTGTAATAGTAGCTCCTCTCCATTTCATTGATGTAGCAATGCCACTTGCAATTAACCCTCCTCTTTGGAACAGGCGAAACATCAGGTTCTTCCACTCCTTTAAAGGGCCACTGTCACCCCCTCCAGCCGTTATAAACTAAAAGAGCCACCTTTTGCAGCAGTAATGCTGCAGTCTAACAAGGTGGCTTTTTAGTTTTTGCTTCTGTTATTCCCTCAATAAAGCGTTTTATAATTTGCCCTAAATACCTGTCTTTGTACCTGGAGGCGGTCCGAAGCCTCCTCTGTGAATCTCCCAACTGCCGTCACTCATCTCTTCTGGGGCGATGGTCGCCGCCCCCTGCGCGCTGTTCTTCTTAAATACGGCGCCTGCGCTGTGCGTGCCTGGGGCAGGCGCAGTGTTCATTGGCTGTCATAGCTTAGATGCCGGGTGCCTGACTGCGCCTGCGCGGGCAGTGCGGCCACCCTGTTGCTGAATCCCCACCCCGCACTGTGTTTTGCATTATGCACAGTGCGGGCTGGGATTCCTGCACAGACCAACGCTGGAAGGCGGGGAACCTGGGGGAGCGTCTGACAAGCGCAGTGCGCATGCCCAGGAATCCTAGCCCCGCACTGTGCATAATGCATAACACAGTGCGGGGCGGAGATTCAGCAACAGGGTGGCCGCACTGCCCACACAGGCGCAGAACGGAACCCGGCATCAGCGCTAGGACGGCCAATGAACACTGCGCCTGCCCCAGGCAGGCACGCACAGCGCAGGCGCCGGATTTAAGAACAGCGCGCAGGGGGCGGCGACCATCACCCCAGAAGAGATGAGTGACGGCAGTTGGGCGCTTCACAGAGGAGGCTTCAGACCCGCCTCCAGGTACAAAGACAGGTATTTACGGAAAATTATAAAACGCTTTATTGAGGGAATAACAGAAGCAAAAACTAAAAGAGCCACCTTGTTAGACTGCAGCATTACTGCTGCACAAGGTGGCTTTTAGTTTATAACGGCTGGAGGGGGTGACAGTGGCCCTTTAAGAAAATACCTGGAGTTAAGTCCTCTGCTTGTAATTTTTTAGTCACTGTAAATGGGTGCTCTAGCAATTTTTCCAGCTCAGTCACCTGATTCCACTGACTTATTTAGCATCAGTTGAGGGTTAGCCATGTCTACAAAAACGGTTTTCAGTTCAACCAAGCGCTGAATCATTAAGTAAGTACTGCCCCATCGTGTGGCTTGATCAATAATTGCCCCTTTTCCAGCACGTCTCTTCAAAATTGAGTCAACTTTAGGGGTTCTGGCAACAGTAGCCAATTTTCTCACCTTGCCAATCAGTGCAGCAGCATGTCCTTCTTACAGACTGTCTCTTATAGCCAGCTGTAGCGTATGCACAACACAGCGCATGTGATGAATGAAAGAATGTATTGACAGTTTCAACAAGATCATCTAAACTATCATGAACATATGCTGTTCATCTGAAGCAACTTCAGTTTGCTCCTCAGTTACAATACTGTGTTCCTCTATTTCAAACATTTCTGTGTCTGTGGAACCAGAATGTTCTTCTAGCTGCTGGTCACCATCATTACTCTCATTCATTAGCTTAATAGTACTTATCATATTTGAAGCATTGTCAGTTACGACAGAAAGAACTTGCTCTTTTTTAAGTTCATAGTCTTGCAGAACCATTTCCACCAAGACCTGGAGAAACTCACTGGTGTGATGAGCTTTGGTGTCTTTTACTGTCAATATCTTGGTAACTATTTCATTTTTGTCACAAACAAATCGGACATTGATGACAAAATAGTTCACTCTGTGACGTGTGCAGGCATCCATTTTAAGAAACAGAAAGCGTCCTTTGAGAGTTTTTTTTAAAGTTCTTCCTTTTGTTTAAAAGCTTCTTTCATTACTAATTTTCTAATACTCTCTCTCCAGAGAAACAGCAAGCTTGCGGGCCATTTCCCCATTCAGACACATAAAAGCTGGTCGTGAAAATAATGAAATAGGCACACTATCCTTTACAACAAGCTCTATGATCTGTTTTTTTAAATGTACCTACTGTCATTGTCACAGTAACTTTGTCACTGACAAAATATCTTGCACCTGATGGCTGCAAAGTTCTCTGCTCCTTTGTTTGGCTGGAAGAGCTGGGCACTGGTTCATTGGTTTGGATGCAGTCTTTCTCATCCACTGCTTTCAGTACTTCTGGATGAAAGCACTGTAAATGTCTCTTTAGATTAGAAGCTCTGGTAGGAGCATTTTTATCATTGCCTGAATATGCACTGATCTTGGCTTCACAGCATTTGTTTTCGTCTGGATCATTTGTCATACACTTAAAGAAATAATGTTTTCTATCTTGAGTGATGGTGAAATGTTCAAATACAGCTGATTTAATGTGACGCTTCTTTGACATTCTCAGGTTTTTAATTCTGCATTCACAATCTAAATGACAATTGTTTTTCCTAAAAACAATTGTAGAAAATTATTACCAGGTCGTACTACTGATATAGTGGTCAGTAATACTGTTATTCCTCATGTACTCGCAGTTAACTGATGCAAAGTTTGTTGAAAGGATAATACTTCTTACAGTCTTCCTCTTCTGAGTAGCAGCTGTGAGATGCTTGGAAGACACACACCTAGTAAACATCTAGTCTAGATGGAAGACACACACCTAGTAAACATCTAGTCTAGAGGAGGAGCTTTACTACTAAGAATTTGCAACACATTTTCACTTTCAGTTTCATACATTGTAAGTAGGGGGGTTGGGGAAGCATGAGGTTAACCAAGTATAAGATTAGATAAGGGCAGTGGAGAACAGTGACACACAAGAAGAAATGTCTCTACCTCCAGCAGAACTGCTTATCACTGTTGTTCATAGTTTGATAGAACATATATATTTGAGTAACATAAAATTCATATGAAAGTTCAATTATGAAATATTAATAAATTTTTTTTAAAGCTGGAGTCGGAGTCGGTACATTTCTACCGACTCCGACTCCAACCAAAACTAACTGCGACTCCACAGCCCTGATCTCCAGCCAGCCTGTCCCAAATGCGTTCTGGACATCAGAACTGGCATCAAAGTTGGCAGGCAGTCGATTTTGGCAATTTGAATAAGTAACTGGTGTTTTAAGGGGTTAAATGACTTTAGGTCACTGATCTCACACTATGAATTCATAGATAGCGATGCCCTTCATCAAACCCAGGTCCCATTAGCCTGGCCCAAATGGGTTCTTGGCATCAGAATTGACATCAAAGTGGGCAAACAGCCCATTTTCACAGATTTGAATAAGTAACTGATGTTTTTAAGGGGTTAAATGAATTTGGGCCACTGATCTCACACTAAGAATACATAATGATGGCCCAAATCAAATTTAGGTCTCTCCAGCCTGGCCCAAATGGGTTCTGGGCATCAGAACTGGCATCAAAGTGGGCAAACAGCCAATGTTCACATATTTGAATAAGTAACTGATGTTTTTCAGGGGTTAAATGACTGGGCCACTGATCTCACACTATGAATACACAGATAGTGATGCCCTGCAACAAACCTAGGTCCCTCCAGCCTCCAGTTTCTCTCTCTCAGTCTCTTTATACAGAGGCATGTAACCTATTTTTGGACTTAACAAGTATCCCTCATTCAGTATTTACATTCAGGGTAAAAATGGAGACAAGATCAAGTAGCATTACTTGATTATGTAAACTATTTGCATAGTTTTTTCTTTCTGCTTTAGGGTACTGTCACACAGTCACACTTTGGATGCTACGACGGCACGATCCGTGACGTCGCAGCGTCGTATGAGTATCGCTCCAGCGTCGTAGACTGCGGTCACACTTTGCAATCACGGCGCTGGAGCGATGCCGAAGTCCCCGGGTAACCAGGAAAAACATCGGGTTACTAAGCGCAAGGCCGCGCTTAGTAACCCGATGTTTACCCTGGTTACCAGCGTAAACGTAAAAAAACCAAACCGTACATACTCACATTCCGGTGTCTGTCCCCCGGCGCTGTGCTTCTCTCCACTGTGTAAGCAGCAGAGCCGGAAAGCACAGCGGTGACGTCACCGCTGTGCTCGCTTTCCGGCTGGCAGGCGCTCACAGTGCAGAGAAGCTGAGACGCCGGAGGACAGACACCGGAATGTGAGTATGTACTGTTTGTTTTTTTTACGTTTACGCTGGTAACCAGGGTAAACATCGGGTTACTAAGCGCGGCCCTGCTTAGTTACCCGATGTTTACCCTGGTTACAAGCGAACACATCGCTGGATCGCTGTCACACACAACGATCCAGCGATGTCAGCGGGTGATCAAGCGACGAAAGAAAGTTCCAAACGATCTGCTACGACGTACGATTCTAAGCAGGGTCCCTGATCGCTGCTGCGTGTCAGACACTGCGATATCGTAACGATATCGCTAGAACGTCGCGAATCGTACCGTCGTAGCGATCAAAGTGTGACTGTGTGACGGTACCCTTAGAAGTCAACAAACTGGCCCCATAATACAATGCATAATTAGCATATTAAGCAAACATCAGTAGTGATTAAGGATAAGCGCACAACAAAAGTCAATATTACAGGCTTAAACAAACAAAAGTCTGTTTTCTTAACCAACCAGAAATCAATACTTAAATTTGAAAGCCTACAGATAATATTCTATTATTCTTCGTTTGCTAAATACAGTCATCTGGTTAATTAAGATACAATGGCTTCACAATGCCAAAAGTAAAAATGTTTTTAAAAATATAAAAAAAATGTAAAAAAAAATATAAAAGTTCAAATTACACCCTTTCGCCCCATTCAAAATAAAACAATAAAACAAATCAAACATATACGTATTTGGAATCCCTGTGTTCAGAATTGCTCGTTCTATCAGTATGAAAACAAATTAACCTGATTGCTAAACTGCGCAACGAGAGAAAAAAGTAAAAACGCCAGAATTAAGGTTTTTTTAGATCACCACAACATTGCATTAAAATGCAATAATGGGCGATCAAAAAATCGTACCTGCATCAAAATTGTATTAATTAAAAATGTCAGCACGGCTCACAAAAAGTAAGCCCCCACCCAACCCGAGATCATGAAAAATGGAGACGCGACGGGTATCGGAAAATGGTGCAATTCTTTTATACTTTACCTAATAAAGATGAGTTATTTTTACAGATTTGTTTATCCTATAAAACTCCCATATAATATTCTCACCTTGAATTTATTCTATAAAACTCCCATATAATATTCCATCCTTGAACGCACGCCGCGAGCATCATGTTTTTATACAATTTGCCAATAACATATATAGTTTCTCCGTGTCTGAGTTATTTTTGATAGTCAACAAAATACGATTTTCTTGTAATTCATTTCTCACACTCTAGGTATGATAATTAGTGATGAGCGTGTGTACTCGTTGCTCGGGTTTTCCCGGGCACCCTCGGGTGGTCTCCAAGTATTTATGACTGCTCGGAGATTTAGTTTTCATCCCGACAGCTGAATGATTTACAGCTACTATCCAGCTTGATTACATGTGGGGAATCCCTAGCAAACAGGCAATCCCCACATGTACTCTGGCTACTAACTGTAAATAATTCAGCTGGGGCGATGAAAACTAAATCTCCGAACACTAAGAAGTACTCGAAGATCACCCGAGCATGCTAGGGAAAACCCGAGCAACGAGTAGTACACTCGCTCATCACTAATGATAATGACTAGTGATGAGCGAGTGTACTCATTGCTCGGGTTCTCCTGAGCATGCTCGGGTGACCTCCGAGTATTTATGACTGCTCGGAGATTTAGTTTTCATTGCAGCAGCTGAATGGTTTACAGCTACTAGCCAGGCTGCGTACATGTGGGATTCCCTAGCAACCAGGCAACCCCCACATGTACTCAGCTTGGCTAGTAGCTGTAAACCATTCAGCTGCCGCAATGAAAACTAAATCTCCGAGCAGTCATAAATACTCGGAGGTTACCCGAGTGTGCTTGGGAAAACCCGAGCAACGAGTACACTCGCTCATAATTAATAATGACTTCTCTCTGTGTAGGATTTTTGATGTTTAAAAAGGTTGTCCACTACTTGGACAACCCCTTCTCATTCCTCATGTTTGGTCCTAATAAAATAAAAACACTTATACAAACCTCCCACACCGGCACCATTTCAGCAGTGTGGGTACTTGCATTCTTGGGTCTCTTGAGGTTTTTACATCATGTGAGCCCTGTGCCCAAACAGCGCTGACATCACTGTCCCCACCTTCAGACAAATCGAGCATCATGAGGCAGTCAGGGACCAGTCGCGGCCCTGGCTTCCTGCTGATGTTCAATACATCCGAAGGAAGGAACAGTGAAGTTGCCACTGATTGGGCGCAGAGCTCGTGTGATCTGATAAACTCACATAAGCCCCGGAACAGTGAGTCTCAACACCGCTGAAGTGTAGCTGGCACGCCAGCAGAGTATGAGTGTTTTTATTTTAATGAGGCCAATCATGAGGAATGAGTTCACTGAGAAAAAAAATATATATATATATGTATATAATCATCCCTTGATTAGAAGAATCACTGACAAAAGTATAAAACTAAACTTTATTAATTCCATATGTAAAACTATACCCATAATTCATCCCCTGAAGGTTAGTCAGAAGGTGACCAATAGAAAAAAACATTTACCCCACATCTCAGTATATAAGGTGAGGTGACATATACACACTCACTCTCCAAGCTTTCTGTCTCTATGCGTTTCATCGTCCACCCCAAACACGACTCATCAAGAGACTATTTAATATTGACCTATATTCAAGCGAGACTAGATTAAAAAAAAATTAAAATCATGTAATGTTATCCGAAATAGTCAGAAAGCTAGCCACATATTGGCAGATCACAGACTTCAAACTATATACTTTGTAAGTTTATAAGCCACTCCAGTGTCAGGAATGATAGTATGTGAAAATACAGTATATACCGCTCAGGGAACACAACTTCCAGAGATAATTTCCATATTCATACTAAATAATAGCACAGATCTCCAGACATTATGGTTGCACATATCCCTAGTCTTTATAATGATATTGCACTCATTGCTTGACAGACCGCAGCATGGCCATTAGTTAGAAGCTAGTAATGATCTTTGGAGCAGATAAGTTTCCCTGAGTGGTAGACAGCTGTTACAATACCAAACAAATAAAAAAAACAATAATTATATTGTATTTTCACATACTTTCTATTCCTGACTGACCGCCACTGGAGTGGCTTATAAACTTACGAAGTATATAGTTTGACGTCTGGGATCTGCCTATATATGACTAGTTTTCTGACTGTTTGGGATAACATGATACACGATTTTAGCTGTTTTTCCCCATCTAGTCTGGCTTGAATATAGGTCAATATTTAATAAAGTCTCCCGATGAGTCGTCTTTAGTGAGGACGATGAAACCCATAGAAGTGAGAGGCTTTGAGAGTGAGTGTGTATACCTCACCTCACCCTATATACTGAAATGTGGGGTACATGCTTTTTCCATTAGTCACCTTCTGACTAACATTCAGGGGGTGAATTATGGGTATAGTTTTACATTTGGAATTAATAAAGTTTAGTTTTATCCTTTTGTCAGCAAACATGAGGAATGACATGAGACAACCCCTTTAAGAAGATCCAATTTTGCTTAAAACTATTCCAACATTATGTACATAAAAATGGCTTCTCCTCTATGTGACATCTCTAATGTTTATTAACAGTTGATTTCCAAGTAAAATATTTCCCACATTAAGAAAATCAAAAAGGCTTCTCCTCTGTGTGAATGCTCTCATGTCTAATAAGTTGCTCTTTCCGATTAAAGCATTTCCCACATTCTGAACAGGAAAAAGGCTTCTCCCTTGTGTGAGTTCTCTGGTGACTAACAAGATTTGCATTACAGTTAAAACATTTCCCACATTCTGAACAGGAAAAAGGCTTCTCCCCTGTGTGAGTTCTCTGGTGCCTAACCAAATCTCCTTTCCAGCTAAAACATTTCCCACATTCTGAACATGAAAAAGGCTTCTCCCCTGTGTGAGTTCTCTGGTGCTTAACCAAATCTGATTTGTAGCTAATACATTTCCCACATTCTGAACAGGAAAAAGGCTTCTCCCCTGTGTGAGTTCTCTGGTGCCTAAACAAATGTGATTTCCGGCTAAAACATTTCCCACATTCTGAACAGGAAAAAGGCTTCTCCCCTGTGTGGGTTCTCTGGTGTCTAACAAGAAGCTCTTTCCAGATAAAACATTTCCCACATTCTGAACAGGAAAAAGGCTTCTTCCCTGTGTGAGCTCTCTTGTGGGTATAAAGATATGCTTTTGTGTTAAAACATTTCCCACATTCTGAACAGGAAAAAGGCTTCTCCCCTGTGTGACTGCTCTGATGTCTAACAAGAAGTGCTTTCTGGTTAAAACATTTCCCACATTCTGAACAGGAAAAAGGCTTCTCCCCTGTGTGATTGCTCTGATGTCTAACAAGACGCTCTTTCAGGTTAAAACATTTCCCACATTCTGAACATGAAAAAGGCTTCTGCTCCGTGTGACTGCTCTGATGTCTAGTAAGATGCTCTTTCCGAGTAAAACATTTCCCACATTCTGAACAGGAAAAAGGCTTCTCCTCTGTGTGACTGCTCTGATGTCTAGTAAGATGCTGTTTCTGATTAAAGCATTTCCCACATTCTGAACAGGAAAAAGGCTTCTCCCTTGTGCGAGTTCTCTGGTGACTAACAAGATTTGCATTACAGTTAAAACATTTCCCACATTCTGAACAGGAAAAAGGCTTCTCCCCTGTGTGAATGGTCTGATGTGTAACAAGAACTGCTTTCTGGTTAAAATATTTCTCACATTCTGAACAGGAAAAAGGCTTCTCCCCCGTGTGAGTTCTCTGGTGCCTAACCAAATCTGATTTCCATTTAAAACATTTCCCACATTCTGAACATGAAAAAGGCTTCTCCCCTGTGTGAGTTCTCTGGTGCCTAACCAAATGTGATTTCCGGCTAAAACATTTCCCACATTCTGAACAGGAAAAAGGCTTCTCCCCTGTGTGAGTTCTCTGGTGGTTATCAAGATGCGTTTTCGTGTTAAAATATTTCCCACATTCTGAACATGAAAATGACTTCTTTGCTTTAGGAGCAGTTTGTTTTTTAATGCCTCTTTTGTGACTTTGATTTTCCTTAGTAGTCGGTAATGAATCAGAAGATATGATCTGTTTCAAAGGATCAGCTGACAGATCTTTGCTGTGAAGGGGTGATGATATAACTGGAGTAATAGCATTCACTTCAATTGTATCTTGTAGGATCTCAAGATCATCATATTTAAAAATTGAAGAGGTCAGCTGTCCTTCTGATCTCCTGGTACAGTCATCTGCCAAGATAAAAAACAATTATTTTTTTAATAAAATATCCTTGAGTTTTATATTTTTGAACATTTCTAATTAAACTGTCCATAAAAATGGCAAGCTATGTAAAAAAAACTTTATTTACCAAGACAAAGACAGTTCACAGTTGTGACAAAACACTCCGAGATCGCCTTTGCTGGGGTCAAAGGTCACGTGGTTTGTGCATTAAACTCTGAGGCGGACAGCAGGATTCTGAGCAGACTGACCGTAGGTCAGATTTATTAAAGTGAAAGCAATTATAACAAAAACAAACCATAAAAATAAATCCTTAGCCTGTCCGGCTCTAACTAAACAAATACGATGCTATCTAACAACTGGGGGGGCTTCTCCCACCCAGCTAACATTACACAGTTCATGAGCACAGCTCTTACTCACGTTTGTCCCACACAGACAGGCATTCTGTGTGCCCCAGGCTGACGCCCACAACCCCCAGCTGGTCATCTTTTATTCCTGCAGCTGTTAACCCATCAGTATCCTGGAGATACTGAGCGTTCTAATTCACATAGGACAAATACCTGGGCGAGATATACCTGCCCCCGACTACCAGGCCGACATGACTCTTACATATCCTCCCCCCCTGCTCAGACCACTCCGGTCGAGCAAAGACACTCCTGAAACAGTGCACCAGCGTTCCCCATCTGTACCCCGGGGCGGTGCTCCACCGTGAAAGAATAGGCCTGCAGGGCAAGGAACCACCGGGTTACCCGACTATTATGGTCCTTGTGGAGGTGCATCCATTTGAGAGGGGCATGGTCCCTGACCAGCCTAAACTTCCTACCTGCCAGGTAATACTTGAGGGAGTCGAGAGCCCATTTAATGGCTAGGCACTCTTTTTCAACCACGGCATACCTCTGCTCATGTACATTCAGCTTCCGGCTGAGGTAGAGGACCGGGTGTTCCACTCCATCTCTCACCTGGGAAAGTACAGCTCCGAGACCGGTATCAGAGGCATCAGTTTGCACCACAAACTCGCTGCTGAAATCAGGAGTCACTAGCACGGGCTGAGAGCACAAAGCCCGTTTCAGGCTATGGAAGGCCTCTTCGGCAGCTGAGGACCATTTTACCATGACGGAACCCTTCCCTTTGGTAAGATCCGTCAAGGGGGTAGCAGTAGCTGCAAAAAATATAGTTCTTACCGATAACGGTATTTCTCTGAGCCCATGACGGCACTACGGAGAGAGGGGATCCGCCCACCAAGGACAGGAAACCTACAGATAAAAAGGGCGGTACCACTCTCCCGCATCAGTTGTTTACTAGAGAACGATGGGAGACTATGGAACAGCTTATTAGTTTCAATATTACTTAACTTAATTGAGATACCGCGTGACCTATCATAAAATAAACTATGGCACTATATTAACGTGCACACCCATGAGTGAAGGGAGGGAATGTACGGGTGCCGTCATGGGCTCAGAGAAATACCGTTATCGGTAAGAACTATATTTTTCTCTGTCGCCCATGACGGCACCACGGAGAGATTTCATAGATTTGTACATTCAGGGAGGGACCACCGCTTCCAGAACCCTTTACCGAAAGTAAGGTCCGGAGAGGAGATAAGGTCCAATCTATAGTGCCTATAGAATGTGGAAGGTGATGACCAAGTAGCAGCTCTACATATCTGGTCAATCGAAGCTCTGGCCTTCTCGCCCAAGAAGCTGCCACTGCTCTCGTTGAGTGAGCCTTGACCTCCCCGGAAATAGACATTGCACTTGATGAGTATGATAAGCTGATAGCATCTGTGATCCATCTCGCCAGAGTAGCTTTGGAGGCTTTTTTCCCCTTCCAGGGATCCTGAAAGCACACAAAAAGAGAGGCATCCTCCCTATTCTCTCTGGTGGCTTCTAAGTACTACATGAAGCATCTCCTGACATCTAGTGTATGCAATGATTCCTCCTCCCTATTTTTAGGGTTAAGACAAAAGGAGGGAAGAGATATCTCTTGAGTTCTGTGGAACCGGGATGCCACCTTCGGGAGGTATGCAGGATCTATTTTGAGAGTAACCCTATTCTCTAAAAACCGTGTATGAGGAGGGTTAGAAGATAGTGCCTGTATGTCGCTTATTCTACGAGCAGATGAGAGGGCGACGAGCAGGGATGTTTTGAGGGATAGGAGTTTTAATGGGATATCCTCTAAGGGTTTGAAGGGCGGTTTAGACAGGGTTTTAAGGACCAAAAATAAATCCCATTGAAGGGAACTTTTACTGGAAGTGGCCTCGAACTACCTGCTGCCCTGATAAACCTGGGAACCCACCGATTCATAAAGTGATGTTTTAAGGGACAGATTCCCAGAGAAACCTCTGACCGGGGTTCAAAAGGAGGTTTGGATAGGGATATAAGATCCAAGTTTAAATTCCAAGGAGGAGTAAACCGAGAGGGGATGGGTCTAGACCTGGCCAACGCTTTGATGAACCTGATATCCCCGATACCCAGCCGGGTCGGAATTGTACAGGGCCCTTAAAGCCAAGACTTGAACTTTTAAAGTATTTGTGGCTAGCCCCTGTTCCAATTCCTTGCAGAAACTCTTAGACAGCTGTTATTGGAAACTCCCTCTTATAACTTGGAACCTGAAAGGTGGCTCCTATATGGTCTACTCCACTCCTGGAAACATTCACAATGAATATTATGGCTAATATTCTGAGGAGATGCCCAGAGAAGTCTGGGTGACCAGCCTTTTGACCATTTCCACATATTAGGCCTCAGAGTACCGGCCCCCGACCACCTGCTCTATATTTCCACGAGGAGGGGACTTGGAGAAGCAACATGTGCCTGTTCAGACTGGATTACCCAGTCATGCACCGCGGCGTCTGCTTGCGTCATAAGGGCGTGCTCTCACCCCGCGCGTGCCACTAGCCTCCGGTCCTGGACTGCGGGAAGATCAAACCAATAACAGTTAGTACATGGATAATGGCAGAGCATTAGGATGTACACACATTACTCATCCAGGAGATCACGTCTATTCCGAATCCTTAGGTGTCTAAACCCCAAACAAGGGTTGGATATTATTGCAACTAAGGAATACACAATTCGGCAGGTAATATTTCCTAACATTACCAGAGTTGGCCTCTCATTAGAAACGCTGAAAGGGAAACGTGGATCATCGCTCCTATTTTACAGACATTACACACATATACATATCCTAAAAGGCAAGCTTGTCAGTGTTATCAGCCATGGAGGGAGTAGCCATACTCTATGGCTAGAGAAAAACAGGATTCTTCCCACCAGAGAGGTGCTGATTCGCCACAAGGTGCCAAAGGCAGACATGCCGTCCCTGGTAACCATAGTACAATAGACTTATGGGACGAGAATCTGTCTACTGGATGTTAATCAAGGAAACCAGCCTGATTGTCACATGTGGAATTGGTAAGGATTTTTTCCTTCCACCTCTTGGTATTTTCTGCTCCCAGGACAGTAGTATGTCCCTTTATAGGTTGAGAAAAACTGTTCCATACGGAAGAACTGCTAATTTACTCAGCCAATTCAAGCCAAGCTCAGCTAAGCCCTGTTGTAAAGAATGAATCAACAGAAGTTGGAACTGGGTACAAAACCACTAGGACTCTATAAGCCAGAGTTGGGGCCCAAGACAAAAATGTGAAATGGTAGATCCACGATATACCTTGTGCGTGGCTGCATAACCTAAATCAGAAGGTCTAACCCAGAGCCAAAAAAGAAAATACCAAGCCCGAAGTACTAGGAAGCACAGAGGTACTATGATACTAATGATACCCCCTAAGGCACAGGGGCACTGAAGCAATAAGATGCCCGTAAGCACACATTTTGATGCATGGAGGGGCTATGCATCAATGTGCAATGTGCAATGTGAAGCAAAAAAGCACAATGAAGCACCACGATGCAATATAATGCAATACAATGCATAAAGGCAATATGAAGCACTAAGATGCGACATGATGCAACATGATGCACAGAGGCACTGTGAACTATGATGCACAGAGGCAATATGAAACACTATAATACAACATGAAGCACAGAGGCACTATGATGCAATATGATACACAGAGGCACTCGATATGATGCATAGAGGCACTAAGATGCAACATGATGCAGAGGCACTCAATATGATGCATAAAAGCACAATGATGCAATAAGAAGCAGAAGTACTCAATATGATGCATAAAGGCACTACAATGCAACATGCTGCACAGCGGCACTCAATATGATGCATAAAAGCACAATGATGCAATATGAAGCAGAGGTACTCAATATGATGCATAAAGGCACTATAATGCAACATGCTGCACAGCGGCACTCAATATGATGCATAGAGGCACTGATGCAATATGAAGCACAGATGCACTCAATATGATGCATAAAGGCACTATGATGCAACATGATGCACAGAGGCTCTCAATATGATACGCAGAGGCACAATAATGCAATATGAAGCAGAGGCACTCAGTATGATGCATTGATGCACTATGATACAATATGACACCCAGAGGCACACAGTACGATGCATAGAGGCACCATGATGCAATACAACACGCAGAGGCACTCAATACGATGCCTAGAGGTACTATGATGCAAAATGATACATAGAGGCATGCAATATAATGCATAAAAGCACTATGATGCAATATGATATAGAGACATGCCATATAATGCATAGAGGCACCATGATGCAATATGATGCACAGAGGCACTTAGTATGATGTATAGAGGCACCATCATGCCATATGACGCACAGAGGCACTCAGTAAGATGCATAGAGGCACCATGCCGCAATATGATGCACAGAGGCACGCAATATAAGGCATAGAGGCACCATGATGTAATATGATACGTAGAGGCATGTAATATAATGCATAGAAGCACTATGATGCGACATGATACAGGGACACACGACATAATGCATAGAAGCAATATGATACACAGACAAGCAATATAATGCAAAGAGGCACCATGACATGCAGTGGCACTCGGTAAGATGCATAGAGGCTCTAAGATGCAATATGACACACAGAGGCACTCAATACGATGCATAGAGGAAACATGATGCAATGTGTTGCACTCAATATAATGCATAAAAGTATCATGATGCCGTATGATATGGGGCAGCACGGTGGCTTAGTGGCCAGCCCTGCAGCGCTGGAGTCCCGGGTTCAAATCGCACCCAGGACAACATCTGCAAAGAGCCCGCATGCTCTCTCCGTGTTTGCGTGGGTCTCCTCCGGGCACTCTGGCCTCCTCCCACACCCCAAAGACACACCGATAGGAAATTCAGACTGTGAGCCCCACCGGGGACAGCGATGACAAGGTCCGCAAAGCGCTGCGTAATATGTTAGCGCTATACAAAAATAAAGACTATTATTATTATTATTATATGATGTTCAGCCACACACAATATAAAGCATAGAGCTACAGTCATGCTTGAAAATTGGCACATAGTTACAAGCAAAAGAGCAATCTCTCAGAGATACGGATAAGCCTCCACTCTGAATAGTACATCTCATTTGTCAGACTGACCCCACCTGAAGGAGCTAACTAATGAGTCGCAGCTGAAGGGTAGTCTTCATGGAGGCAAAGTGCTCCATTAACACTATATGTCCTCCCAAGGCATAGAGTAGTTAAGTTGCAAAGAAAAGTGAGACACCTGTTTATCAGACCCCCCTCACAAAAAAAAGTGAAAACCATGCTTCCAAAGGTCACTTTGAAGTCTAATCATAAGGCTCTGCGCAGACAAGACATGCAACTAACTTAAGGCAAATCATGAGATGTAGCCTGGACATATGGCCTTATTATAGCCTAGAGGTCCAAGGTCTGGCTGTGTATATGTGAAAACATACCTCACATATGAAGCTCTAGCACAGCTTTGCACAAAGGCATGAGCTATCAACAGAACATTCCACCATGCACTTACCTGTGCTGGCTCCATACCTGCTAAAAAACAGGGGGAGCTGGTGACGCCGAGAGCCCATCATAAGGGGAAGCGGCGTCCCATCAGGAGTGCTGCATTGCTGTCAATGATTTTCTCTCCCCCATGAGGTCCAGGCCTGGCAACTGAAGTAGGCTGAGCTCAGGTGTTTCCCTGGAGAAGATTCTGGGAGAGGCAGCATGCGGCTTTTTTTTTTTTTTTTTCCCTTGCACACCGGGGGCCCCGGCTTTTGCAGATTGCAGGCTTATACTTCAGGGGGGAAAGCGCCACTCTCCCCGTAACCACAGAGGGACCCCCCTGTATGTTTATCGCTGCTGTGGCATTTTTTTATTTTTTTGTGGCTAGTGCTGCGGTTTGCGCTGCGGCCTGTGCCGCGGCTCATGCTGCGGTTCCTTTACCGACGGATTACTGAAGCAGCCTCTTTTTATGCAGCGGCGATTCCCACCGCTTGATTCAATTATGCGCCTGCGCAGAAGCGCCTCTTCCGGCGCCTGCGGAGTGTGCCATTATCGCTCTTTCCAACGTGCAGTTTCAAGATGGTGCCGCACATGACCCGCTGCCCACCGAAGCTTCCGGTCTTTTTGCAGCCTGCAGCCTGCCCTAACGCGCGGTCCCTGCACGCCGGTCGGCTATGCAGTGTGCAGGCTGACGCTTCCAAAGGGAGAGCCGCGCCGCTCCTCCCGCAACCACAGAGGGACCCCCCTGGATGTTGCCGCTGCTGCATCTTACCTAGGGAGGTGACCGCGAACTCCATGTCACCTCTTCCGCACACCCTAGAGGCCCACTAGCCCCAGGGGTGGCGCTTCGGGTGACCAGACCAGCCGAGGCAGAGGGACCCCAGCTGCCTGAGTCGGACTGATTAGCCCCGGAATCCCACGACGATCTTCCTTCTGGTAAGTTTGTAGGTCTCCCATCAAGGACAGGAAACCAACTGATGCGGGAGAGTGGTACCGCCCTTTTTATCTGTAGGTTTCCTGTCCTTGGTGGGCGGATCCCCTCTCTCCGTGGTGCCGTCATGGGCGACAGAGAAATTGGGTATGAACCGGCAATAATAGCCGGCAATTCCCAGGAAAGCTTGTACTTGTTTTTTGTTTACTGGTTGCGGCCAGCCCTGAATTGCCTGTATTTTATCGATCTGGGGTTTAACAACTCCTCTGCCAATCACGTAGCCCAAGTATCGGGCTTCTTCAAGCCCGATGTGACACTTCTTGGGGTTCGCTGTTAGGCCTGCGTCACGCAGGTCATCAACCACCGCCTTCACCTTCTGGAGGTGAGTTTCCCAGTCCATGCTGTAAATTACGATGTCATCTAGATAGGCAGAAGCGTACTGCCTGTGGGGTCTCAAGACTCGGTCCATCAATCTCTGGAACGTTGCTGGAGCTCCGTGAAGTCCAAACGGCATGTAGACATACTGAAACAGACCTTCCGGTGTAGCAAATGCCGTCTTCTCTCTGGCCGCCTCGGCCAGGGGAATCTGCCAGTACCCCTTTGTTAGATCCAGGGTCGTAATGTATCGGGCTTTACCAAGCCGGTCGATCAACTCATCGACCCGGGGCATAGGGTACGCATCAAATTTAGAAACCGCGTTCAGTTTCCTAAAGTCATTGCAAAACCGTATGGAGCCATCCGGCTTAGGTATCAACACGATTGGACTGGACCAAGCGCTGTGCGACTCCTCAATGACTCCTAAGTCCAACATTGCCCTCACTTCCCGGGAGACGGCTTCACGGCGTGTTTCCGGAATCCGGTAAGGCTTCACATGGACTGCGACACCAGGCTCTGTGACAATCTCATGTTTCACCAGCTTAGTCTGGCCAGGTTTTTCCGAGAAAAACTGCCGGTTCTGTAACAAAAACTGCTTCACCTCAGATTTTTGTCGTTCCAAGAGAGTCTCGGCAATCGGCACCTCCGGTATGGTAGGTGCGCAAACCGGACGGGGCATATCCGCCATTAGGGCAGAGCGGTCTTTCCAGGGTTTTATCAGATTCACATGATAAATCTGTTCTGGCTTTCTCTTACCAGGCTGGTACACTTTATAGTTCACTTCACCAACTCTCTCCACGACCTCAAAGGGGCCCTGCCATTTCGCCAGAAATTTACTATCCACCGTAGGGATTAGGATCAACACCCTATCCCCGGATGCAAAGGTACGGACCTTAGCACCTCTATCATAGCTTTGCCTCTGGGCTCCCTGGGCCTGTAACATATGGTCCCTAACAATGGGCATGACCGCGGCAATACGGTCTTGCATTTGTGTTACATGGTCGATCACCGTTTTAAAGGGAGTGACTTGACCTTCCCAGGTTTCTTTTGCGACGTCCAACAGTCCACGGGGACGATGGGCGTACAATAGCTCGAAAGGCGAGAATCCTGTGGAAGACTGGGGAACTTCCCTAATGGCAAACAGCAAATAGGGTAACAAGTAATCCCAGTTCTTCCCATCTTTGTCTATTGCCTTCCGGAGCATCTGTTTTAAGGTTTTATTGAACCGCTCAACCAACCCATCTGTTTGAGGGTGATAGACAGACGTACGCAATGGGTCTATTTGCAAGAGCCTACAGAGCTCCTTCATTACCCTCGACATAAAAGGAGTCCCCTGGTCGGTGAGTATCTGTTTTGGAATTCCCACCCGACTAAACACTTGTACCAATTCCTTGGCGATCGTTTTGGTAGCTGTGTTACGCAAAGGGATGGCTTCCGGGTAACGAGTGGCATAGTCCACGATGACGAGAATATGTTGGTGCCCTAGTGCGGACCGGGGAAGGGGCCCAACCAAATCCATCCCAATTCTCTCAAATGGGACTCCAATGACAGGGAGAGGTACCAAAGGGCTACGGAACCGAGGTTTAGGCGCGGAGATTTGGCACTCTGGACAGGACTCACAATAGTTACGCACATCACTATGTATGCCGGGCCACACAAAACAATGGGATATCCTTTCTGTGGTTTTCTGCACCCCCAGATGTCCCCCCATTATATGTCCGTGGGCCAGGTCCAGTACCTTCCGTCGATAAGGTTTGGGTACCACTAACTGTTGCACAGTGTCCTCCCCCTTTTTCTCTACCTGGTAGAGCAAATCATTTTCAAGAACCATATACGGGTATGCTAGCCTAGTGTCAGGTTCTACAGGTACCCCATCTATCATTTTTACATTTTTCCTAGCCGAAGCCAGAGTAGGATCTTTCATTTGCTCGCTGTGGAAGTCATCCACCTGGACTTCCAAATCTGGCAGGCAGGGGGCTGGATGGCTGTCTGCCTCCGGCTCTCGCTGAGTTTCCTCAGTTTCCTCAGTTTCCCCCGCCATAACTGAGAAGGGGTACTGAAGGTTAGATTCAATAACCTCCCCAGCAGCATCTTCCTGTGGGGTCTCCTCCAGGAGCTCGGGACCTCCAGATAGCATGGGAGAAGATTCACGGTTACAGCTACCGTGAAGGAGCAACTGATTCTCCCACAACTGCCAGAAATGAGGAAAATCCCTGCCCAAGATTATATCCTGTAACAATGCGGGGACGAGTCCCACTTTGTGTTGCACAGACCCATAGGGAGTGGAGATACATATGACCGCTGTAGGATACGAGCAGGTGTCACCATGCACACACGTAACAGAAAACTTGTCAGACGGACCAGTTGGACGTGCTATCAGACTGGCTTTCACTAGAGTCACCACACTTCCAGAGTCTAGTAATGCCACAACATTTTTCCCATCTACAGACAGTTCACACAGATGTTTCACTGCATCATTTTGACCCGCATTCACACTTACTAGGCGTGTAACCAAAGACATGCGTTTTTTAGAGTCTGTAACGTCGCACTGCATGGGTTCAGTGGTAACAGGACAGTTCGCAGCAACATGGCCCTTCTCATGGCAACGGAAACACCTAACAAGCCCCCTATTGAAACCAGAGTCCGACACCCTTGATCTCGGGGTGCGAGCAGTCCCCGTGTTCCTCCCCCACAGTTTTTGGCAATTTTCCTTCCCCCGCAGTCCCCCTGGAACAGTCTTACCGGTTCCACGAGGAGGAGGTACAGTTCGGGTAGTGGCGGTATCATCAGGAAGTCCTTCCGCCACGGAATAATGCTCCACCAAGTCCACAAGTTGATCCGCTGTCGCGGGATTTCCTTGGCTCACCCACGTTTTCAGCGCTGGTGGTAGTACTCTCAGGTACTTGTCCATGACGACCCGCTGGATTATCTCCGGTGTTGTCAGTACCTTGGGTTGCAGCCATTTCTTTATCAAGTAGATCAGGTCGAACATCTGAGACCGCGCCGGTTTATCTTGCTGATAGGTCCACTGATGTACCCTCTGTGCACGGACAGCCGTTGTCACACCCAGCCGGGCCAGGACCTCAGCTTTCAGCTTCTCAAAGTCCTGAGCGACTTCCGGGTCCAAGTCATGGTAAGCTTTTTGGGCCTCACCGGAGAGAAACGGAGCAATCAGATCGGCCCATCGTTCCTTCGGCCACTTCTCTCTCAACGCTGTCCACCCAAACGTTGTCAGGTACGCCTCGACGTCATCTTCTGCGGTCAGCTTTTGCCAGTACCGACTCACATGGATCCTCCTGGACTCTGCTTCCGGGTTAGCCTCAGGCATGCTCACCAAGCGCTGCGCCACCTGTTGGAGAAGCTGGCGGTCTGCAGTCGTCACGTCCACCAACTCCTTCAGCTGTGCGGCCATCAAGCGGTTAGCTTCCTGCTGTACGGCAGCGGACTGTACTAGGGCTTTCACCACGTCTTCCATACTGTCGCCTGTGCCACGGAGTGCCCGCATTCTCCACCACAATGTGACAAAACACTCCGGGATCGCCTTTGCTGGGGTCAAAGGTCACGTGGTTTGTGCATTAAACTCTGAGGCGGACAGCAGGATTCTGAGCAGACTGACCGTAGGTCAGATTTATTAAAGTGAAAGCAATTATAACAAAAACAAACCATAAAAATAAATCCTTAGCCTGTCCGGCTCTAACTAAACAAATACGATGCTATCTAACAACTGGGGGGGCTTCTCCCACCCAGCTAACATTACACAGTTCATGAGCACAGCTCTTACTCACGTTTGTCCCACACAGACAGGCATTCTGTGTGCCCCAGGCTGACGCCCACAACCCCCAGCTGGTCATCTTTTATTCCTGCAGCTGTTAACCCATCAGTATCCTGGAGATACTGAGCGTTCTAATTCACATAGGACAAATACCTGGGCGAGATATACCTGCCCCCGACTACCAGGCCGACATGACTCTTACACAGTCTAATAGAAAACCTTATTAGATGAACCAGTAGTGTGTGGTGTTCAACTGTTTGTTCATTCGGCCTCCCAAATATAGAATAAAAAGAAACCAATCAATGTTATGTAGGCGAAAATAATACCAATTCTCATCTCCCAAAAAACAAATCCAAACAGGTCCATCATCTGTCAATGGAAAAACATTAGACTATGTGCACACGTTGCGGATTTTGATGCGGATCTGCAGTTTTTGGACATGCGGAATTACATCAAAACCACAGTGTAGTGCACAAGCAATATTAGTCAATGTAAAATTGACATTTGTTGTGCACATGCTGTGGAAAAAATGCGCAGAATTGCAGTTTTTTTCAGCCCGCAGGTGTCTGCCTACCCATTTCTGGCTATTAATTATAGGGGGACCCCACATAGTTTTTTTTGGGGGGCCCCTATTTTAACCCCTTCATGACCGTGGGATTTTTCGTTTTTCCATTTTCGTTTTTCATTCCCCTCCTTCCCATAGCCATAACTTTTTTATTTTTCCGTCAATTTGGCCATGTGAGGGCTTATTTTTTGCGGGACGAGTTGTACTTTTTAATGACACCATTGGTTTTACCATGGCGTGTACTAGAAAACGGGAAAAAAATTCCAAGTGCGATGAAATTGCAAAAAAAGTGCAATCCCACACTTGTTTTTTGTTTGTTTTTTTTGCTAGGTTCACTAAATGATAAAACTGACCTGCCATTATGATTCTCCAGGTCATTACGAGTTCATAGACACCTCACATGTCTAGGTTATGTTTTACCTAAGTGGTGAAAAAAAATTCCAAACTTTGCAAAAAGAAAAAAAAATAAAATTGCGCCATTTTCCGATACCCGTAGCGTCTCCATTTTTCGTGATCTGGTGTCGGGTGAGGGCTTATTTTTTGCATGCCGAGCTGGCGTTTTTAATAATAGCATTTCGGTGCAGATACATTCTTTTGATCGCCCGTTATTGCATTTTAATGCAATGTCGCGGCGACCAAAAAAACGTAATTCTGGCGTTTCGATTTTTTTTCTCGTTACGCCGTTTTGCGATCAGGTTAATGCTTTTTTTTTATTGATAGATCGGGCGATACCAACGCGGCGATACCAAATATGTGTAGATTTGATATTTTTTTTATTGATTTATTTTGATTGGGGCGAAAGGGGGGTGAGAAAGCTTTGAGAAAGCTGAACGCGAAACGCGCGTCAGAGGGCCTGTCGGTGACACGGGGAGAGTCCTTTATACCTCCTGAATGGGCGAGTTATGACACTTTGCACTATCCCAGCAGAGCATATTATGGAGATGTATTACTGATACAATTTTACATTTTACAGCCTTTTTAGGCCTTCTCCTTTGTGCTTTTTGGGTTAAAAATGCGACATTGATGCACATTCCCCTAGGGACTCTTTGGACCCTCCCTGTGCCATTGGCATACCTATGGGTTCTCATTTGTATTCTCCTGATATATATATGTTATTGCAGAATTTTTATGTCTAGGATTTTTGTTATTTATTGTTAAAAATAAAGAGATTTATATGCTTTATGAACATGTGTTTTGGGATTCTTATACTCCGGTTGTTTGTGTTGTATGCTCTTTGGAGTTTCCCAACCAGCCTTTTAGGTGTGGTTAATATTAGTGGGAGAGTGGTATTGCCGTACTCTCAGCCACTAACCCATTATAGACTTTGCGGTTTGTGTGCAGAAACTTTCACAGGCAATTTTGCAACGTATGCACATACCTGTAGCGGCTCAAAGGCTGTTGAGAAGCAACAGGGTTTCTATAAAGCAATCCAGCAAAATCTCACTGGCGATGGCGGCGCCTGCGCAGTAGCATCTATAAGTAAGAGATAGATGCTACTGGACAGGAGCCTCCGGTGTCATTTTGCTGGATGTTATTTTTTTCTAAGCCTCATAATAGCCACAATATTATAGGCAAAATCAACAATATCAACACTATTATATGCATTATGTAAAATAGGGTGCCAGTCACTGAGGGATCAGTGACCTGTCATAAGCCAATACAGATGAATATGTAATCAGAGTACAACATAAAGCCCCGCACACAGCCTCACCCACAGCCCACCCACAGCTCCGCCCACAGTCCCAGCCACACCCACAGCCCCGCCTCAGAGCACGAGAATCTCATTAACTGAAAACTACAAATAAAGATTAAACAACAACCACAAGGCGGATTTCATCACCAGGTATCAATGTGATCAGTATAACGGCACCGACCTGACACTATCTGTAGGTTACTGTGCACAATCCAGCTGACAGGTTCACTTTAAATTTAGATCTTTGGCATTTAGAAGAGGCGATGGAGAGCTTTTTTAAGACTATCAGTTACACACTCAGAGAAGTGAGGTAGGCCGATCCCACCACAATCAAAATATCATACAGAATGAACAGGTAGAAAAAAGACAAAGAATAAAAAAGTATGTTACATCCCCAACAACAACGTATGTACGAGGGGAGAACTCCAACACTAAACCAGAGTTGCACTCATTTATGGTGGACCATTGGAGCTACTATGAGTCCTGACCAGAAGAGTAGAGAAAGTATTAGCGCCCCCATTTCAGGAGAGATTGTGCAGTAAGGTGAACTCCTTAGGATCGAAAACATAATGTTATTTAGGACGTGGAGTGAATCCATGAAACCAGGGCTCGAGCAATGTCAACATATCTCCTGCAGGTGTGAATAAATGTATATTACAGCCATCAACCATGCACAGCTTAGAGATATATCATGGCACAGGTATAATGATTTTCCTGTAGTTTATCACAATCCTGTTTGAAGTTAGAAGGTTTTAAAAGAAATTTAAAAGTCAGGATAAAGGGAAACTCTGCTGTTATTGTACAGAAATTCACACTTGGCCTCACTGCAAATTTAATGTTGTCGATCGTAAAAGCAAAGTTTGGACAAGAAGACTGGACCTGGTCTTGTAGGGACCATATGAGCACATTCAGCAGCACAGAAGGGAGAGAAGATAGATTCATCCAATAAGATCTCAGAGATCTAGGAAACCAACAGCATCATTACCCTCTGCTCTCTCTTACAGGCCCATCATAATATAATTCTTCAAGTGATTTTCTAACTTGTCAGCACATTCTACATTCGCTGTCTTGACTTTGTTGTTTACAGATCTGGGCAGGTAACAATCAGTGTTTTCTAATCCCAGGGGGTAGGTGGATCATCCAGGTGGTAAGTTCTACAAAAAAGGCTTTCAATACCCAAAGTCATTTGAACAGTTTTTGGTGGAGGAGAATGTTGTGGTCGGGAGGCCAAATGGTGATCGCACGATTATGATACAGTCAGACTACCCCACCTATAAAGCAGTCACAGCCGGTGACTGAGAATCTGGGACTTCTCTGCATTTAGCGGTCACTACTCACCTGGGTAGTCATATGCAGGAATCTCCTCTTTACACCGCTCATCACCCCTCACATATGTCTCTGCAGTATTAATACGGGTCAGATCTTCACCCTGAAACAAATATTGTAAAAGTCACAGACAGATGGAGAAGTCACATCTATGATCAGCTCTAATCCTGCCATCTCCACCGTTCACATTACACAAGTATAAAACATATAATACTGGGGGATAATAAAAGACTGAGCACAAGACCTTCACAGCCGTCTACACATCATAGGGGAGATCTCATGACACCTTCTCTCCATCTACCTGATGATCCTGAGGAACAATGGGATCTTCTTGTTTACAGTCCTGTGGAAGAAGAGGATGGGGACATCTCTCTGGTGTTGTCCTCTTACTGGATAGATCTGGAGGAAACACATACAGGGACTGAATTCATTCTTTACATACAGATAATTATAAGCCGTGCGTATTTAGTCCTGTCTATTACCTGGTGATGTGAGGGGCTGGGGAAACGCCATCATGATGTCCTTATACAGATCTTTGTGTCCTTCTAAATACTCCCACTCCTCCATGGAGAAATAGACAGCGACATCCTGACACCTTATAGGAACCTGACACATACAATGATACCATCATCCCCCCGATCTCTTCATAGTGTTAAGGTACCTTCACACGAAACGACTTTGTAACGATATCGCTAGCGATCCGTGACGTTGCAGCGTCCTCGCTAGCGATATCGTTTAGTTTGACACGCAGCAGCGATCAGGATCCTGCTGTGATGTCGCTGGTCGCTGAATAAAGTCCAGAACTTTTTTTGGCCGTCCGATCGCCGTGTATCGTTGTGTTTGAAAGCAAAAGCAACGATACCAGCGATGTTTTACACTGGTAACCAGGGTAAACATCGGGTTACCAAGCGCAGGGCCGCGCTTAGTAACCCAATGTTTACCCTGGTTACCAGCGTAAAAGTAAAAAAAACAAACAGTACATACTCACATGCGTCCCCCAGCGTCTGCTTCCTGACACTTACAGAGCGCCGGCCCTAAATTGAAAGTGAAAGCACAGCGGTGACGTCACCGCTGTGCTGTTAGGGCCGGAGCTCAGTCAGTGTAAGGAAGCAGACGCTGGGGGACGCGCAGGTGAGTATGTACTGTTTGGTTTTTTTTACTTTTACGCTGGTAACCAGGGTAAACATCGGGTTACTAAGCGTGGCCCTGCGCTTAGCAACCCGATGTTTACCCTGGTTACCCGGGGACCTCAGCATCGTTGGTCGCTGGAGAGCGGTCTGTGTGACAGCTCTCCAGCGATCAAACAGCGACGCTGCAGCGATCGGCATCGTTGTCGCTATCGTTGCAGCGTCGCTTCGTGTGAAGGTACCTTTACTGTATAATGTCCCAGCATTCCCAGCAGTGTCACCTCTCCAGTCAGCAGCTCAGTCATCTTGTAGATGTGTTCTAGGAACTTCTGGTCATTGATGTCCTCATGTATCAGGGGGTGAGATGGAGGCCTCGTGATTGGGCTCAGGAGTCTTTCGCATCCCTCAGACAAAGGGTCCTGACAGCGTTCACTAGTGGTCTTCTTCTCTGCTGTGTAATCCTGGTTATGGAGAGACACATTAATAAATCTCACTACAGACATGTCCAGAGTCCTCACCTCTGCAGTTCTGTCCATCTGTTATTCCCATGGAAAAGAATGATGTAATGTGACGTCATCAGAATCTCTCACCTCTCCAGTAAGCCGGAAGAGGATCTCCAGGGTGAGGTGTAATATCCTCTCCGCCATCTTATCTCTGTCCATATCCATCTTTGATGGGCGATTTAGAAAAATTCTCTTATATAGAAGATCTTCACTGAGAGGATCCGATATTGTAGAGACCTGAATGAGAAGAAGATGAGCCGATGTAACATCATAACAATCCAGTGTAATAATACAATTACTGGAGATAATAAGGGAAACATATGAGGAGATTTATTATTTTACAGTATTTAGTTTCCTTCTTTACATCTACTAATAAAACCTATATATTTCGGCCACAGACAGCAAGCAGTTTCCCCCTCGGAGTCGGCAGCTGAATACGTTCCTCATAGACTCATCTTCCATAACGCTAATTCTCGTCTCATTTACCGACACTGGAATCGGCATTAGCAATACTGCAGGAGATATTCATTACACGTGACAGGAGAAATAACGACTTCATGATGAGGACGACATCTTCATCTACTACTACGGCTCTAGGAACAGATTTGTCCACAGTCGGTCACTGACTCCATCCCCACCGGCCTCTATATGGAGGTTTCCCGTCTTCCCCGCACTGTAATCTTCTATCACGTTAGATCTCAGGTCTGATTCACACACAGAAGTTTGAGGCTTTTATAAAAGCTTTTTTTTTTTTTTTCCCACAAACACCGCGGACAGAAATTATCTGATCCCAACGTCTCCATGTACAGTGTTTTATGGGGTTTATTTCTGTCATTAGGCTTTCCTATATTACAAGAAAAACACTAGAAACATTTTAATATGTGTTTATTTTCTGAAGAACATTGGCTCCAACAATTCTTGTAAAAAGAAAAATACATGGAAAAAGTAGAAGACACATTTTATTTTTTCACACAATAAACAATTGTTTAAAAAAATGATGTCTTTTGAACACCAGAACATAGATGTACACTGCAGGGACGGTACAGGGTGTCTGCAACAAAAATCCTGGTAGTTTAAACACTTACTGCTGCCAAAAGCAAACATGGCATCGAAGGTGTGAGAGTTCGGCTGAATGCCCCTCTACTCCCAAGTGCTCGATAGTATGGGGCGGCCTAGTTCCTACGATACTTACATGCATAATAATGGTGTCTGGGCAGCAA